>NC_059329.1:63021654-63354154 GCF_018350155.1 Leopardus geoffroyi | reverse complement strand
CTTGCCTTGTCCCTCTGATGGTTTCATCATGGGCTCTCCATCTTTTGCCTGGCTTTTAAATCTCAGTCTTTTTCAGGGTCCTGCCCTGGGACCTGTTTTTTTTTTCATCTTGTCATCTTTGTATGATTTTAGCTATTCCTGTGGCTTCCATTACCTTCTGTAGGCAAAGACCTTTTAAGTCTGTATTCCCAGCTTGCACCCCTCCCCTAAGTTCCTGACCACCAGATTCAACAGCTTACTGGCTACCCCCACCTGGGTATCTCAACAGCACTTAAACTCAGTGGGTTCCAAAGTGAATTTATAGTTCTTCTCTTTCAAATTTGTTTCTGTTCCTTTGTTATCTTTCTCATGATATAGCACCAACATCCATCTAATTGTCCAAGCCAGACACCTGGATGTCATCCTTTGACCTCTTCCTCACTCTCCATTTCTAATGAATCCCTACCAAGTTCTGTTGATTCCACTTCCAGAAGTGCCTCTCTAATCCATCCACTTCTCTCCATCCCCACTGCCAAAACCTTAGTCCAAGCCCATATCATCTTTTATCAGAGAAACAGAATAGCCTTCTAAAGTGTCCACCCCATCCCCCACCCTTTCATGTCTTGTCCTCCAATCCATCTTCTACACTATAGAACTAATCCTGGCTGTACTACGGAGTCTTTCAGTAGTTCCCATCATCCTCAGGATAAAAATCTACACTCCTTAGCCAGGTCTGTGAAGCTCTTTGTAAACCCTCTAGGTTGGTGCTCATCCTGAGTGTTCATTTTACCTCTCTTTTGATGTATGTTTCAGGCACTCAGAAACTGACACACTGAACGAAAGTACCATGGATTTTAACTTTGGGCGTTTACACATATTGTTCCTCTGCTTAGAATGCTTCTTGCCTTTCCTGCCCCTTCGCTTGTCTGGCTTTCCCTTGTCTTCTTAAATTTTTCTTCAATTACCTTCTCAGGAGGCCCACTTTGACCCCCAAGGCTAAGCTAGACTAAAGCTCCTCTTCTGTGTTCCCACAGCCTTAATCTAAGGCACATCCCACTTTGTGCTGCAATTCCCTGCTTACTTGCCTGGCTCTCCCACTAAACTGTGAACTCCATGAAATAGGAACTGTGTTCATTTTTTCTCTGGTTCAATAAATATTTGTAGAATGAAGCAATCTAAGTGAGAGTGTGTAAAAACTGGTCTGAGAAAGCATATACATTATTTTGTGGGATAAATACTCAAATTAAAATTTATTGCCATTTTCCCTTCTTGAACGTGGAATAATTTCCTTCTGCTCAGCACTGCTCCCTCTCTTAGAATCCCCCTGCTTCCTTTTTCTGCCTACTGAACTCCAACTTCAAGACCCAGCTCCTGGGTTCCCTTGTCTATGAAGTTCTTGGATCCCATCTCCTTTGGATGCCCACAATTCAGACCCTCTCCTGGGACTTCTCAGAGTGACTGTGATTTTCCAACTGGTTTGTCTCCCTTCTGCACTTGACTGTGGACTGATGAGGGTCCAGACTGGGTCTGTTTCATCCCTGTGTCCCCAGCACCTAGCTCAGCGACAACAGCAGGTGTCCAGAAGACATTTAAGGAAAGAAAAGGTGCAGGAAGGGAAAACATATATCATGAGCTGGGTTGTGGAGAAAATGCGGCTGTTGGCCCGTGGGAGGAGTGAAAGTCATTTTGGGGACTGAGTGAGTGGAAGCCGTGGGGGTGGGGGAGATGGTGGCACAAGAGATAGGAGAAGAAGGGGCAGCCAGGCTCTAGGAGGAGGAAACCTAAGGAAAGGCAGGTTGGAGAGGGTGCTTGGAGGGGACTTGGAGACAGAAAAAGAGAGGGGACAGAGCTTTGATTAGAGTTCCCCTTTGGGAGGCAGGAGGATTTGAGGAGGAGTGAAATGGAGACTGGCATCTCTAGGGTGCAGCCCCCAATGTCCAGCCTAATTCCGGTTTGAGGATCTCTTTTGGGAAGGCTAGGGGTGGGGCAGAGGACACAGGAGATTATATAGCTCTAACTTCCCATTCAAGCCTTCCATAGTGCTCCCTCCCTCAACCAGCTCTCTTCTTTTTCCCAGTCTTGCCTTCTTTTCTTCCTTTCCTTCCCCGCTGTGGCTCTGTGAACTGGATTTAAAAGGAAGAGACCTGGAAGGATAGGCAAGAGGAGGTCCTTGCTTCCTGGCCATCTGTGTCTAGGAGGGGGCTCTGTGTTGGGCAGGAGGCTGTGTTTGGGGATGACCAGTGGCTCTGGGTACGACCAGGAGACCAGGGTGTGAAGGGGCTCTGATCAGGTGGTGTGAAGCTGTGATGGAGTTTTTATGAGCCGTGGAGGGGGTGGGGGGGGGGGGGAGAAGTGTCGGGGGAGCTGTTTAGGGACTGAGGGAGTACTATGAGGGGATGGTGTAGGCGTTTGAGGAGGCAGTGGGGGCCTCTATCTCTATCAGTGTGGGGTGCAGCGAGAAGGAGCTGGTGGAGGGGGCTTAGGGAGGCACCCACCTCGTGTCCCGGCTCCGCGGATGCGAGGGGGCTCGCAGCTGAGGTTGCCCGCACCGCTGCTGTTGAGGAGGGCCCCTCCGGGGCGGCAAAGGGAAGCCCCTGGCCCGGGTCCGGACCCCTGCGCGCTCCGGTTCAGCTTTAGCAGCTCCATGGCCCCGGCCCAGCCGCTGCCTCCCCGAGCTCGGCCCGGCGGGCTCCCGCTGCGGCTCCACCTGCTCGCGCCGCGGTTCGGGCGGAGGCTCCCGCCCCGCCTGGTCCCCGCCCCCAACCTTGGCCCCTGCCCCGCCGCTCCTCCTCTGCTCGCCCCGCCTAGGCTCGCCTCCCTCCAGGCTCGTCCGCCTCGGTCCCGCCAGGTGACTCTCCGCCCCCCTCCCACGCTCAGGACTTCTGCGCTCCCCTCACCCACAGGGACAGTCCTCCAGGCTCGCCCCCTCCTTAGCCTCTCCGGTCTTCTCTTAGAGATTTCCTTCCCACCCACTCCCCTTCACCACCGTCCTGGTTCGGCAGAATTCTTGGGAGTGTGAGTGTGTGCGTCCGTGTGTGTGTGTGTGTGTGTGTGTGTGTGTGTGTGTGCTGGCGAGGGTAGCAGTACGGGTGGATGGAGGGGTGGCGGAGAGGGAGATGCTGGGTGGGGGAAGGAGGGTCAGAGGGAGCGGCCGCCGTGGGATCTAGCATCTTTCCCCGGTGGGTCAGGGGATGTGGGGGTGGCATCTAACACGGTGGCATCACCCACGGTTACTATACTATGCCTCAGTGGCCCCAGTGACCTGGACACCATCGATACCGTAGTTCTTGCATCTCCTCTCCAAAGGGCTGGGGTCGCCCCTGCATCTGCCCGCGCACCCTTCACCTCCTACCTCAGGGCCCAACACCCAGGTTTCTACCCAAAGCTTCCAAAGAACCGTCCTCAGCGGGCAAGGATGTGGGGGCAGCATTTGTTCTCCGGGGAACCTTGACAGGCAAAAGGGCTGCCCAGAGGAAGAGTCTGACTTTGGTGTGAGGGCAGCCTGGGTAGCAGTGAGAACTGCTTAGAATAAATCAGTGAGGGGTGGGGTGATGGTGGGGTTTGGTTCTAATTCTGGCCCAGCACTGGCACAAGAGGGGAGGAGGTGCTGGCTTTCATGGTCTCCAGGCAGCGCCCACCCTCACCAACACAATGTCACTCCCTGTTTGCTCTTAGTGCAGGTGGAGCAGCCTGTGTGGGGCGTCAGGTTCCCATGGGAGGGGACCAGAAGGGGAGCAGATCACTGGGGTGCAGCCGGTGCAAAGCTTAAGGGGACATGCACAGAACTGAGGTGTGTTCGGTTCCTTGGGCAGGACTTGCCTCCACTAAGATTTCTGCCCTGCTGGCTATCCATTCTCCTCCATTCCAAGGAAACTCCAATATGACCCTGAAATTCCACTCTGCAGCCCCCAGCAGTAGCTGTTGGAGGTGGGAGCATCAGTCAAAGACCAGATTAGACTGTGGATGAGGTCTGAGTTTACGGGGAATTCAGAGAGCCCTATGCAAGCTGTCTTTCGGAGAGGACCTGTTCCAGCTAGCACTGAGTTTACAGGGGCTGGGACATTGAAGGAGGATTTAGGCTTGAGGTGGGTGGGGATGTCGTCACCTGTCTCCCCTAACTCCCCTCCTCCTGGCACTGCCTGCCTTCCCCATCAGAGTGCCCTGGACCAGAAGAGCCTGATTTGCTGTTTGTTCAGCTCCAGCACAGGTGGCACCTCAGATAACCTGCTGGACTTTTCCCACATTGGATGGCGGTAGGGTGTGGGGGTGGGGAGCAAAGGAAATGTAGGAGAGAGAGGAGTGGAAATAGGAGTAGACAGACATTCACTTATTCAGCAAAGTATGTGCCAGCCATAGGGCTGTGTACTCGCTGTTTGATACGGTCTGTGCCCGAGTAGCTCCCACCCTCCTGGGGGAAAATGACAGGTAAGCCAATGATTACAATATATAGTTGTATATCTGCTAAGATGCAGAAATCAGAAATTTAGGAATCAGCCTGGCTGCCTTACTCCCTTATGCTCTTTTACCTGTAGTAGAGGCTGTGACAAAAAGTCCAAACTCCTCCCCCAAAATGAGGGATTTATTCTGCACTGCCAGCTGCTTTGGGAGTTGGCTGAGCTCAGGAAAGCCTGCTCAGGCAAGGTCATGTTCCCTTCCTGAGGCATCCTACATCCAGTGACTGCTCAGCACAGAAGTACAAAGGTTCAGCCTCCTCACCCCAACAGAGGACAACTCTGAGAGACATGCACAGCTCCTCGTGGGGTTGACCAAAGCCTTTGTGGGGACTGAATTGCTGCTCAGCTTCTCCCTTCACCCAGTCCTTCTTTCCTTGCTCTTGCATACGTGTAGACTCCAAGAGCGCTCCTTAGTAAACATCCTCCACAGTAATCTCTGTCTTAGTCTCTGCTTCCTGGGGAACATAACTGCCTCCCTCCCATAGTCAATCAATCATGAAGTCCTGTTGATTTTAGCCACTGAACGTTCCTTGACTCGGTCTGCTTCTATCTGCATGAACATTATGGCACTGTTTCTGCACTGCTCTTCTGGCTTCTTCAGTGGTCCACCACATTTTACAGATGCCCCCTTACCTCCATCCTCCACCTTAGAGTCAGAGTGATATGTGCAGAACACAAATCTGATTGTGCCACTCTAATGACCTCTGCTCTGGGGATGGAGAAAGCCTTTTCGCAGAGTCTCTGAAACCTGCATGGTCTGGCTCCTAGTGGCCTCTGTAACTACCTCATTTTAAGTCACTGTCCTCCTTGTTCTCTCCCCTGTAGACACACTGGCCTTTCTTTAGTTCATTTTTTTGGGGGATCTGTGTCCTCCGGTTACATGACTTTTGCACATGCTCTCTGGAAACTTTTCCTTCCTTATCTAATTAACTCCTGATCATCCTTCTCATCTCAGCTCAAGGCATTGGCATTTCTCAGGGATGTTTTTCTGGCTTCTCCTCCTGTGGTAGGCGGAATTACAAAATGGCACTCAGGATTCTCACTTGTGGGTAGAACCTATAAATATGATAAGATGCTACTTCCATGATGATGCTATATGACAAAAGAGATTTTGCAGATGTAGTTAATGTTACTAATCAGTTGACCTCAAGATAAAGAGATTATCCAACTGGTCCTAGCCAAATCACAAGAATGTACTCTGGTTGGCAGCAGAAGAGGAAGTCAGAGAGATTTGAAAAAAGAGAAGGACTTGACACACTATTGCTGGCTTGAAGATGGAGGGGGTCACATGGCAAGGAATACAAGGGGCTGTGGCTGGCTTGAGGAAGGAGCCGGGATTGCTCCTCAGGAGCAGGTGCCTGAGATTGGCCTCTAGCTGAGAGCAGTCTCTGGCTGAGAGCCAGCCAGAAAATAGGGACTATAGTCCTACAACCACAAGGAACTAGATTCTGTTAATGACAAGAATGAGCTTGGAAATGGATGTTCACCCCAGAGCCTCCAGAAAAGAATTTCACTTGCTTGACATCTTGACCTCAGCCTGGTGACACCCTAAGCAGAGGACCGAGCCATACTGTACCAGACTTCTGGCCCACATGCTTGTGACCTAATAAAAAGATGTTGTTTTAAGCTTCCAAATTCATGGTAATTTGTTATAGTAGCAACAGAAAACTAACACACCTCTCAGGAAGAAAGTAGCAAATACAGACCTTGCAAGCAAGCCACCCAAGGATGAAAGGACGAATTGGAAGCACTGGAAATTTGTTAACCTTTAGAAAGATTTAGGGTAATTGTTATGGCAGCTGGTGTGGAGAGCAACTTAAGGGGTAGGACCCATTGGGAGTCTATGACAGTTACTCAGACGACAGATGATAGCATAGCGCCTTGACCTAAGTCATAGAGGCAGTGGAGAAGATGGATCCAAGAGATATTTAGGAAGCAAACAGAATCTAGAGGATGCTTCCATGTTGAGGGTGAGGGAGAAGGATGAGATTAAAATGAATAAGGTTTATGGTAACTGGATAGGGACTGTTTGGTGATTACCTACTCTGTTCAAAGCACATTCATTACTTTTAATCCTCACAAAGAACTCTGCATTTAAGTCCGATACGATTGATTACTATTTTAGATGAAAAAAACTGTGACTCAGACAGAATTTAAGTAACTTGCCCAAAGCCACAAAACTACTAGGTGAAAAAGCTACAATTCAAAGCCAGGGATTTTGGACATCAGAATTCAGGTGCTCATACTATGATGCTTCCCAGAATGATCAGAAGTTTTACTAAGTTTCTCTGATCACCTTCTTTCTCTCATTTTACATAATATTTTTTTCAAATTTTCTTTGGACTTGTAAAATCTCTCATTTCATGTCACACACACACACACACACACACCCCACATGCACACATGCACATACACCATCATTCACTCACAATAAATAACCCGCCCTCCCACTTCATAGAGAAAATAGTAACCATCAGATAGCAACTCCCACCAGTGAATCTGTTCCCTTTTGGACATGGTAAGTTTCAGATGCTTTATTAGACATCTAAGTAGGAATTCCAGTAGGAAGTTGAATGCACAGTTTGCATAAGAAGTAATGCAAACCATAGAATTAATGAGAGTGTGTTAAATAAGAATAAATGAGGAACCAGATCAGAAATCTGAAAAAGACCATATTTAAAGTCTGGATAGGGAGGGGCGCCTGGGTGGCGCAGTCGGTTGAGCGTCCGACTTCAGCCAGGTCACGATCTCGCGGTCCGTGAGTTCGAGCCCCGCGTCGGGCTCTGGGCTGATGGCTCAGAGCCTGGAGCCTGTTTCCGATTCTGTGTCTCCCTCTCTCTCTGCCCCTCCCCCGTTCATGCTCTGTCTCTCTCTGTCCCAAAAATAAATAAACGTTGAAAAAAAAAATTAAAAAAAAAAAAAAAAAGTCTGGATAGGGAAAGGCCAGCCTGCAAAAGACAGGTGGGAGGAAAATAAGGGGAGCAAGCATCATGATCGAGAAAGGGAAAACAAATAAAAGCGAAATGAGAGGGGGAGGAAGAAGGAGAGAAATTAATTAATTTTGAATGCAAGATTCCTGAGAAGGCAGGAAAGTGTGTAATCCAGAGCCCATGTGGAAGGTTCTAGGTTTTGATAAAAGTAGAGCCTCAATTGTAAGAGGAAGATAGAAGAAAATAGTTATAGATTAAAATAAGTCATGGCCAACCAGCTAACAACTATTATTTTCTAGATGCCTTGGCAGCTAAGCATGGCTCTATGACCATATTCTGGACAGGGTTGTGGGTAGCAGTGATAAGTGCAGCTTCCAGATCAAGCTCTTATAGGAGAGGAGTGGACTGTTTCTTCCTCATTGTCCTTTCCTGCAAGTTGAATGTGAATGTGAGGGTAAGCCATCTCCAGTCATGTCATGAAGGTAACACACCAGGGATGGTGGAGTGATAAGATGGTAGGAGCCTGGATATTTCATACTCCAGCTGTTTTACTACTCCAAGTTCTTTCATATGACAAAGAAACTACACTCTTAAGGCCCTACATTTTTTTCTCTTCTTGTTATAGCAACTTTTTCTGTATCTTAATTAACACAGTAGGTGCACAGATTTAATGGCAGATGCTATCTTGTATTTTCTATTTTCTCTGTGAAGTTGGAGATCTGGTTATCAGTGAGTGGTGTGTGTGTGTGTGTGTGTGTGTGTGTGTGTGTGTGTGTGTATGAGTAGATAGGATTGAAATTTTAGAAGTCAGGATGGCTTAAGAAAACTGTATAAAATGGGAAAGAGGGAGGGGGCACTAGAGGCATGTAGTAAGATAACTGGGACCCACTTAGGAGTTGGTGACCATGAATTCCCAGTGGTATCAGTTTTTCCAGCAGCGCTCAGATAGTCAGATGCAAGCATGGAGAATACTGATTGTTCAATTCGCCCAAAGTTGAGATTTTGCCAGTTGGGTGGGATGGAAAAACTAAGGGACAAGGGCACAATAATGGGCAGGACAATGAAGTAGGTAACACAGTTTAAAGTGAGTAATAAGTAGGCTTCAAAAGGTTGCAGCGGTCAGAAATGAGAAAGGGAACAGAGTAGTGCAAAGAACATATCAAGGAGTGTCAAGGAGCAAAGGGGTATTGAGAGTGAAGAAGCAGCATTGGTGAGTGCAGAGGACCCCAAATCTGTGTACTGAGTTGTGAAACCAAGAGGTGCTACCCCTTTTTGCAGAGGGTGTACCATCCTCACAGGACTGCTGGTTTTAGTCAACACTGGAGTTGGAGGAGTGTTCAAAGAAGCTGATATTGGAAAAGGGGTTACGGAAGATGAAACTCCTCTGAGAAGCTTTCCTGAGTTAGGTGCCTCTCCTATGTACTTCTGTAACACCTTGTACCTCTCATTATGGTAATGTTTACAATTACATGTTAATAGTTGTCCTCTTGCTTACGTATATTCCAAAGGTCTGGCTCCTATCATTTTCCCCAACAAGTTCTCAAAGCACTCTCCACACTACTCTCATTACTTATTTGCAGTCTTTGTGCTCAAGGAACCTTGAGTTGTTTAGAGTTTCATGGTGCAGTCCATGCTGTTCATCACGCTTGCTCATACTGTCCTAACTAAATGCAGTTGGGCGATGGGGAGGTGAGGGCCAGGAGATGGTGGCTAGAGATTGTTTCAAGAAGATGGTTTATAAGAGGAAAACAACTCCAAATAATAGTTGGAATGGAGAAGGGGAATACTATGAGCATAGGAGGGGATGAAAATGCAATGCTAAGAGGGTGGAAGTTCGTTTCTCAAATCAGGAAATTCCATCAATGCCAGGGATTGAACCAGCATTCAGGAAGAATGGGATTGCTCAGGACCAGGAAACAGGGGACTTTAGACCAGAGCAAGGAGGGAACTGCAAAGTCAGTATGGGTAACCAGAGGAAAAAGACATTGACCCTTGTCCCAGAACAAGTCAGAGACCAAAGAGGTCAAGGAAACAAGTGCAAGATGTCCTGATATAGGGCCAACCTCAGTTCTGAGGGAAGCTACTTTTTTGATTCAAGCCTTGACCTGCCAAGGTTGTCATGTTTTTGCTTCCCCTCTGTGTGTGGGTGTGTGCGGGCGCGCGTGTGTGTGTGTGTGTGTGTGTGCGTGTGTGTGTTGTGAAGGGGAGTGCTGGCCCACCCAGCTTGACACCTATAGCTAGAATAATTTGCTTTTCCCTTGGGGAAGTCTCAATCACCTAGCTACTGCCACACTGGCTCAAGTGTGGGCACATGATCCTTCTTTCAATATTCTATATCACAATTGAGATAAGAGGAGAACGTTTAAACAACACTTCAGTAAATGTTCTGGGGAAACAACTAAAGAGAGGAGAATATAGTGTGTAATGTACAGTCAGATAGCCTGCCTTATAAGTTACTGCTTATTCTAGGAATCTTTCAGGTCCACAAAATATCAGCGCTTTACCCAGGAAACCTAGTATTCACACACAGCGGTGTCAGGGTGGTGGGATAGGCTCTGGCTCCTGCACCCCTGGCTCTCTCTCTCTCTCTCTCTCTCTCACACACACACACACACACACACACACACACAGCTGGGATCCAGTGCTAGGAGAGGAACCAGTCACAGTTTAATCCTTGAGGTGCCCGCTCACCCACTGGCTCAGCCCTTCCCTCTGTGGCTCATTAGGCTGCCTTCTCTCCACATCTTTCAAGGCCTTCTCTTGTCTGCATTTCTGTGATGTGCAGATATGCTTCTGTGCTGAGCTCCTGCCCACACTCCCTGCCCACGTAGGAGGCCCTTCTCTTGGGATAATTAAACAAAGAGGGAGCAGGCTGAAAAGACAGACCGGCTGGAGCCAGAGCAGGCAGGGATGTTGGTCAGAGGAAAGAAACCAGGGAAAGGACTACCTTCCGGAGTCTGGGGCTTGTGCTAGGGAGAACAGAGCGCGCGCGCGCGCGCGCGCGCACACACACACACACACACACACACACACACACACAGGGGCTTGCTCTCACTCATGGTTACACTTGACTTCGGACATGGGCTTTCACAGATAGGTCAAGAGGGGCCTGGATCTCCCATGTCAGGGACTCACTTGAAAGTTAAAAAAGCCACAGGAAGGCTCACTCAGGGAATCACCAGGGAGAGGGCTTCCATGAACACACCCGACTTATTAGCCTGTGGTGCCCTATGGCACTTGTTGGTGAACAGCAAGGCTGAGGACAATAAGCCAAGATACTGAAACTGGAAGGGCACTGCCAGACACAGAGAAAGCCCACGCGTGTTCGATGAAAAGCACAAGGATTTTTCCTGTAGGGAGGGCAGTCCTGAATCCTCCCAGCCAATCAGTAGGGCGACCCCAACAGGGCTGCCTCCGGCTCTGACTCGGCACAACTTCCTCTGTAATGGCTTTCAGCATCATCACTGCTGCGTTTTAGTCTTTGCTAAAAAATCAAGTGTTCTTACAAACCAGTTGAGACCACTATTCTGTCTGTAAGATTCCATTTCTCCCTGTTCCTAAGATTCTAGCTCTTCCAGCTTTACAAGACAATGCAATTCTGAGGCCAGGGCAGGAGGTAGAAAGAGGGGAGGAAAGGGGAACCCTGCGCCCTCTTCTGGCCAGACTTGGCATCGACAGTCCAGTCCAGAGGCCCAGGGACAACGTGTGCCCCACTGCCTCAAAGGCGCGATCTTGGGTACAGGGACAGGGATAACCGTCATAGCTACCATTCATTATTAAGCAGTTGCTGCTTGTCAGGCACCAGCAGCCAGTTTACAATCATTATCTCATTTACATTTTAATTCTCCAAGCATTTCTTTCAACAACACTGAAAGTTTGTGTAGGAGGCTGAGAGTCCCTCAGCTAGCAAGTGATAGTTCAGAACTAAAATCGGACTCAGATTGGCTCCAAGCTCTTTCCTATCTGTTGTGCTTTTAGGCCAGCCTAATACTTGCCCTGACTTGGGCCTTGACTCTGACCCCAGCTCTAACGTGGCTTAACCATCCTCCCCTGATCTGAGCCTCAAGCCAAACCCTAGCTTCAGCTTCAATCTAGAATCCACCCACCTTGTCTCCTGCTCCTGGCATCTAGCATTTGCACGGCATCTTTCCTTGGGTTGGATGGCCCTTCTCCCTATGAATCTGATTTCCTCCTGAGCTTGATACTTTATTTCCATCTGCCTCTTGGGCGAGCAGCCAAACTCTCAGAAAGAAAAAGATGAAGTGGGGAGGCCAAAGGAACATTGAGGAGGAGGGTACATCTCAAATCTTAGCCAGGCCAAGGTGTCCTGAGGTTAGTGATCCCAGGACAATGAGTGAGGCCCTAGGTCCTGTGGGAGGGAGAAGAGCTAAGCTGGAAGCAGCTGGGCTCTCAGCAGCAGGGCCCTTGGACAGTTCTTGTAGGAGAACTACAGCTCACCCCTGTTGGAATCTCACAGCAACTCCAAAACTCCTGCCTCCCTCCCAAGCTGTATGTGTGTGGATGGGAGAGCTGGAATTTGCAGCTCTTCTCCAGAGCACTGGGTGGTCCTTTGTCTTTGGCTGCAGCCCTGAGATCAATGCTTCAACACATTGGGCAGGCTTGCTGGTGATTCACAAACTTTGCTCTGCACTACTGGCTTCTTCTCCCCTGGTTAGCCCCCCTGCCCCCAACCTCCTTACTGCTGGCAACAGTCATTCTTAAGAAAGGAAGGAGCGTGTCTGGCCTCAGCCTCAGAGGAGGCAGTCCCTTACTTATCTCCCTAAAAGAAACAGTAAGGCAGACCTAGGTTTTATTCCATGTGACTTAGGAGCCCTGTGATATTGGGTAAATTATCTAGTCTCCCAGAGCCTTGGATTCCTCATTTTGTTTATTTATTTTTAATGTTTATTTATTTATTTTGAGGTAGGGAGGGGCAGAAAAAGAGGGAGAGAGAGAGAATCCCAAGCAGGCTCTGGAGCTGTTAGAGCAGAGCCCAACATGGGGATTGATCTCATGAATCATGAGATCATGGCCTGAGCCAAGATGAAGAGTTGGACACTTAACCAACTGAGCCACCCAGGCACCCTTTGTATTCCTTATTTTATTTTTTTTATTATTTTTTTTTTTTAAATTTTTTTTTTTTTTCAACGTTTATTTATTTTTGGGACAGAGAGAGACAGAGCATGAACGGGGGAAGGGCAGAGAGAGAGGGAGACACAGAATCGGAAACAGGCTCCAGGCTCTGAGCCATCAGCCCAGAGCCTGACGCGGGGCTCGAACTCACAGACCGCGAGATCGTGACCTGGCTGAAGTCGGACGCTTAACCGACTGCGCCACCCAGGCGCCCCTGTATTCCTTATTTTAAAATGGGGTAATAATGACCTCTTTCTCATGTAGATGTGAGGATTAATTGAGATAATGCACTTAACTCAGGACCTGGCATAAAATAGCTTCTCAATAAATCACATCTAATATATTTTTAATTGCTCTATGCATTTCAGTTTCCTGATCTGGAAAAATAAGCACAATAATAATTTAAGCTTCCTAATGTTATTATAAGAGATAATGAGGTAATTTATGAGATAGTAGTTGTGTGTGTGTGTGTGTGTGTGTGTTACATAACAGTACTTTTAAAAATTGGAACTTTCCTTGATTCTCTAAATCAGACAAGTCTCATGTAAGCTTTTAACCACTTACCTTATGGAAGACTTAATTTCCCTTTATGTTTGCTGGCTTTCTTTCCACTCTCTTTTCCCACAATTTAGCACCTTGCAAAAAGTTACTGGGGGATTTATGTTGGATAGAATATGTGGGTAAGAGGAAGAAGGCCTGGGTTTAGAGGTCATGCTGGTTATGGGGGTACGCACCTTGTTCAAGCCTGTGCTCCCACTAGGTGGCGCTGCTCTGAGGCTCCCGTGCTGTTTTGGGCCAGGATCATCTTTCTCCGGTTTCCAAAGACCCAATTCATAGTGTTCCCTATTCTGGGCCCCCTGTGAAAGTGGGGTCCAGGCTGTTTTCCTCCCCAGAAACCCTGTGATAGGTAGAATTTTGGCTCCCATTACCTTGCCTTCTGGTGTTACTCCTGTGATTATGGAAAAAAAGAACTTTGTGGATGTAATTAAGATTAATAATCAGCTGACCTTAAAGTAGAGCCATTATCCTGGATTATCTAGGTGGGCCTAGTCTAACTACATGAGCTCTAAAAAGCAGAGATCTTTCTCAGCCTTGTAATAAGTGGGAAGTAAGAGATTTGAAGAATGAGAAAGATTTCACAACAACTTTGTTGGCTTGAAGATGAAGGGGCCATGTGTCAAGGAAACAAGGACATCAGTTTTACAACCAAACGGAATTGAATTCTTCAGTCAACCTCAATGATCCTGGAAGCAGGTTCTTCCCCAGAAAAGAGGCCAACTTGCACAACACCTTGATTTTGGCCTTGGAAGCCCTGAATAGAGGGCCCAGTTGAGCCACAATGTGCCAGGATTTCTGACTCACAGAGTTGTGAGATTATAAATGGGTGCTATTTTTTTTTGAAGAATTTGATTTAATTAACTTATTTTAAATGTTTTATTTATTTTTGAGAAAATAAAAGTGGAGGAGGGGCAGAGAGAGGAGGACAGAGGATCTGAAGCAAGCTCTGCGCTGACAGCTCTCTCAGCAGTGAGACTGATGTGGGACTTGAACTCACAAACTGTGAGATCATGACCTGAGCCAAAGTCAGATTCTCAACTGACTGAGCCACCCAGGTACCCCTAAATCCATGCTGTTAAGACAGCTTAAAAGCTCTTAAATTTGTGGTAACATTACTGCAGTAAAAGAAACCTAATATTCAAGAATCCCATTCCTTTTCAGTCTTGGGAAATCTCCTTTCCTCAGGCTCAGAAGCTCCTGCTTCTTCAACTCTAACTCCTCACAGACAGTTGGACACAGTTCACCTAGGACCCTGGTCATCACAAACTAAAGTTAAAGCGGAGAGTTTCTGAAAATTTCTATTTTTGACTCTGTCATTCAAAATGTTTTAGGTCTAGGGGATACAGAGACTTAGGTTCTTTCTTATGATGGGACATGGGATGAAATGACAAAACCCAAATGAGTATCTCAATAAAGTTTTCTGTGACCTATATAGGTACTTAATACACAGTATTAATACACAGTAATAATACACAGTAATTTGTATTTTTTTGGACCAAAAGATTCTTGTTTTTTGTTTTCATTTTGGTAATTCCAGGACCTTAAAATTGTGTTCTGTTCTGCCCATCCTGACCTAACTCTATTCAGTTTGATACCAAATTGTCAAAACACTGTCTGTCATCCAGTGATGGAAGTCACTCCACTACTAGAGGGCCCCAGCTTATTGCTGGTATAAGACATATTCAAGATGTCTTCTGGCCTGGGGGCTCTACCATAAGGAATCCTCCTTATCCTGGAACTGCTAAGGCAGAGCTAGATGCACATCTGGCCCCAGAAGTGTTTTGTTTTTGTATCTAGGACAGAGAAGATGGCCCATAATCACCTTCCTTATGCTATAGACCAGGATTCTATGGGGATAACAAGAGCAACCTGTTCTAATAGAGCCTTCTCTCGGACAGGGGTGAACATTGTGGTGTGCCAGTGGAAAGCTTATTCTCAGCTCCCTAAAAAACCCATCAAGTACCACAAAAATGGCCCCTATAACATACCCACCCATTCTGGCAGAGATGGTAGGAAAAAGCTCTTAAGAAATTGACACACATCTTCCTCCAACATTAGTTACCAAATATATATTTGAGTACATACTACGTGTCAGGCACAGTTTTGGCCTTGAGGATATAGAGATGAATAAGAAAGACTGAGTGACAGCCCTGTGGATCTCAAATTTTGTGAGGAAGGGATCACAAATAACTACAGATTTCTAAATGGATTAATGTGCAATTATCCTCGTAGTCCCTCCTGACAACCTTGACTCCAGCCACAGACTCAGTTCCTATGGCTATCTGAGAAAGTTTTGTTCCAATCTTTCATGTCTGAGTGCACCTATGTCACTTGCATCCACCATATACAAAAGGTTGTTTGGTTTTGAGGGCAGCAACAGTTCTGAGGAAATATCTCCATAACTACACATCAGCAGATGCTCCCACACATCCTTCCCTGACAGCCCTGAGGGCCCTACCCTTCATTCTCTTATAGTACCTGTAATGATTGTTCTTGATATCCTGTAATTGATGATTTGGCATCCTGAAATCATGGGCCAACCTGATGACCAGAGTTGTTTACATCTCCTCTGTGGTCTCCCTTTCATGGGTTTTTGAAAATCATATTATAAGTCCTCCAACCACAAGCCCCCAAATCTGTTTTGCTTCGTGCCCAAGAAGGGATGTCCTCACCTAAAAACTTGCCACTGCTAGCAAAGTAGGAGCTTTTTGCCCATGTTTTCCCCTTGCTCCTTCTGCTTCCTCACTACCCTGGTGCTTCCCTGAGTGGCCTGGCATGGTGCAGCGTGCCCCCTCCTCTTGGGAACTATAAGTAATAAACTCTTCTTTCCATGGCATTGACCTCTATGTGTCACCACTCACATCGTATTGATAAATTAAATCCAAGGTACATTCTAAAATGCCATCTGGCACAGCTTAGACCAAAGACTTGCCAGGCCTTGGAGGAGCTAAATTTGTGGCCAGGTGAATATGATTCAGACATGATATAAGATTCATCCTCAGAGACCCCACAACACTTTCTCTGCCCCAAACCTACAAGTCTCCCTCCAAGTATGCCAAAGTTACTTAAAAACTCCCCAAACACCAATCTCCAGTTGTCGCCAACCATGATGGTCCACTCTACTTAGTCTCTGTTCACCACCCTGTGTTTTGAAATACCATCTAGAGAGGGAGGGCTGGATTTCTGGCAGTACCAAGGCCAGCTCCAACAACTGACAGGGTACAGCAGGGCCAGGTGAGTGGCCCTGTGAACTATTCTCCCTTTGAAATCAGTCCTGAACATGGGGTAGCCCTAGCCCCAGGCTCCAGGGCTGGGCCAGAGGAAGGAAGAAGGAACAGGGGTGTCTGCTCTGGTCTGCTAAGCTAAGTCAAATCACTCAGAGCTCACAAAGTTGAGGATACATACTCTGGAATGAAATACAAATGGTCAGTGTATATATGTGAACGTATCTATGAAAGCATGTGCACACTTACAACAGTGTGATGCATAACCCTGCTTTGCCTTGGCTCAGCACTGATTCTCAATTCATCATGTACCCCAGCGTCTTTGAATCAAACCTACCAGTTACTACACAGCCCATGCCCTTCACCCCCATGACTCAGAATTCAGACAGAATTCATTCTGGCCCACCGTTGGCTTTGCCTTTTCCTGTCACCCCCATAATGCTTAGGGAGGAGGAAAATACTTTATTGAAGTAAAACCTGCAGGCTACATTTGTGAACTTCCCATTGGGAGGCATTTAAAGGATATCTTGGAAGAAGAGGGCTCTGGGTGTGTTTTTATGTGTTCACAAGGGTATGCACACCTGTGGAAGGCATCTGTGTGTCTGTTGGTGTGTGTCTCACTATATGTGTCTTTATGAGGTGCATGAATGGATGTATGTATGTTATGTGGGTATTAGACATACCTATGTTTGTGAGAAAGGATATGTGTTCTGAAAATGGAAACTCCAGAGAATTTTATATGGAATGCAGTCTTGGGGGCAGTATGTGTACATTCAACTGTGTGTGTGTGTGTGTGTGTGTGTGTGTGTGTGTGCTGGTGAGTGGGGGATGAATGGATGCTATACTCTTTTACTTCTAAGTGAGCCTCTATACCCCCAACTCATTCCTATCTCTGTACCTAGCAGACAGGATGGCAGAGTTTCTGCAGGCAGATTTTCCTACAACTCTGGATTCCCTTGGAGATTGGGGTCCTAGAGATAAGAATGGGGTCACTCTGGGTCTGGGGGTCCCTCCTGGGCACTCCTGCCCTCTCCACCCTGAGAGGTTCCCTCCCCAGGCTCGCCCTCATCATCAGCCTCAGCCAGTTCCTCAGGCATTGGCCACTCTCGAGTCTGCCACTCTAGCCGTTCGATGCGATAAGCAATCTTGAGTGCGCTGGACTCCAGCTCAGCCAGGAGGCGAGCAAACTTGGTCTGTAGATCATCGAGTTGCTGGTCAAGGCCTCGCAGCCGGGACTCTGTGGCTTCCTGTAGGGCAATCTCGGCTGCCTCGGCATTTACATCCAACTTGTTCATTTTGAGCAGGATCTCACGGCCCTTTTCCTCCATGACGACCTGGGCCTGTGGATACTCGCTCAGGACTTCCCTCAGGTCCTCCTTGCTCAGGCAAAACAGGTCTGAATAACCTAGACTCTTGATGTTGGCTGTGCGGCGGTTCCCAGACATGTTTCCTGTGGCCCGTGGGCAGACACATAGGAGGACAGTTAGTCGGGTGGGTGTGAGGGGGGCTTTTACTCATGAATCAGGACCCCCCATCTCCCTGCTTGTACTTTTGAGCCTCTTTTTCCGTCTCATTAATTCTGTCATCATTCAGTAATATACTGGGGACCAGGCCCTGTACTAGGTGGGTAACAAAGAACTGCCTGCAAGAATTCAGTCTGGAGGCGATAGACATTGAACCGGATAGTTACAAAATAGTATAGCTGGTGCAGTGTGGATGTATGCATCCAGTGCTGTGAGAAGACAGGCAAAGAGCCCCTAACAAGCTGGCAGACACGTTGGGGAAGCCTGGAGGAAGTGATGCCTGACTGAGAAGGAGGTAAGAGGGGAAGGTCAGGGGCGTGGGGAGGCATCCCAGCAGAGGAAGGATTATGAGCAGAGGGATGGAGGTCGGAGCCAGTTAGGTGGCCACAGCAAACAGTAAGCAGTCCAGAGTGGGTGAAGTGCGGGTGCAAGCAGAGTGGAAACAGGAGGGGAGAGCAGGTGATGCCGCATGTGGTAAGCCACCGCAGGGAGTTCAGACCTTATGCTGAGGGCAGTGGCAAGGTACTGAAATATTTTAAGCAGGGGAGCTGTATGATATCATTCACATTTTAGAACGATATTGCTGAGGGGTTGGGGGGAAAACAGAGTAGGCTGAAAGCTGCAAAGTCTCAGAGCTAGAAGGACTCAGAAGGGTACTTGCCAGGCACCAGGCACTACACTGATGCTGATGACTTACCCGTGGAACTCATTTAATCCTCACAAATAACTCTTTGGGTTTTTAATATCATCCCTATTGGATAGATGAGAAAACTGAGGCCTGGAAAAAGTGCAATAACTTGTCCAAAATCATGTAGACAGCAGCTGACCGTATCCAGGTTGTAGAGCTTGAAAGATCCTTGGAGGACAGATGTGAGGCCTTTGGAATAACTAGAGAGTGGGATCCCCAGGCTGAGAGCTCATCTGGCTTCAGTCAGTTGACAGTGCGGTCACCCCTTGCTGTGTTCTCCCATCTCCTGGGCCTCAGTGTCCCTACCTGTGATTAGGCATATCAATGCCTACTGTGCAGGTGGATGGAAGGAATCAGTGAGCCCGTGTACTGTGCCTGGCCTGGCCTGGTGTTGGTGGAGTGAATGGCAATGCCTTCTTACTACCCTCCTTTCCATTTGGCTGTGAGAAAGTTCTTTCTACTGACTCCCAAGTGTGTGTACTTATTACCTCAATGGTTTTGGACAGTTTCCCAAACCTCTCTGTACTCCAATTTCCTTGCCTTTAAAATACAGATAATGGTAACTACCTGAGTTACTGTGAGAATATAATGAGTTGGTACATGTGAAGCACTTTGAACATGGCATGCAGTAAGTGTGCAATTAATATTGGCTATTATTATTATCATCTCTGTCACTTGCCACTGGTGTGTTGGTGCCTTGGGTTGACACACACTAAAGAGATCTACTTCCTCTTCCTGAGGACCCACACTGTGCACTAACCTTGGCTTGGCTTCTTCTCAGGGAACAGACTCTCCATGTCCTGCTTCTCCCATGAGCCCTCTAGTGACTCAGGCAAGGACCAGGTTTCCTAAATCTGCAGGCCCTGATGTACCATTTGGTCTCAGTATGGGGTTCTGCTATCCCCGCCCACTCCCTCAGCCCTGTCCCAGAACAAACACTGAAGTACCCACCTTTGATGTTGATGATGCTGATCTCCCCAAAGTAGAGCCCTGCACCAAGCACAGCGTACTGGGTGACACCATCATCTGCCACCACAGCCAACTGACCCTCACGGATGATATACATCTCCCGGCCAATGTCCCCCTTGCGGCAGACATATTCGCCTGGTGAATAGGTCTGGGGCTGCAGCTTCAGCACCAGCTCCTCCAGCAGGCTGGCCTCACAGTTCTGGAAGATCTGCACCCGGCTCAGAGTAGACAGGTGTACAGACACAGCCACTTCGGCCCGCAACCGCTCAGGCAAATGCTGTAAGATGGCTACCTCGTTGGTCATCTTCTTGTTGATCTGCAGGTGCTGGTACCTAGGGACAAGAGCAGCAGTAGTTCCTCCCCAGCCCCCAACATGCCTGCCCCTATTCCTTCCATCAGGGTTCAGCTCAGCTTCAGCCAAGAGTTCAATAACACTGAGATCTCACAGGGGTCATGGGAATACTTGACAGTTGGCTGATGAATATCTTCACTCCAAGGTCTGCTGGTCACTGATATGTTTTGACCTTTTCTCCCTCAACCAAGGCCTGGAAGCCTCCACCAGTTGACAGTGAATAAGACACCCTTTACCTCCTGTCAGGCTTTATCCCACCTACCACCATTCAGTGATGCCTTGTATATCCCACTGATAGCCACTTCAATCACCAGGCCCTGTATCTAGAGGCCCTCTGATTTAGCTCCCTGACTTGCTGACATTTTCTTTTGTTCATAGCATAGCATGGATGCCTATGACATAGTCAACCATCTTGTTGGCCATTCCCTGGGAGGTATCACTCTTCTCCCTTTACCTCTTCCAGAGCCATCTGAGCCCTACCAGGCAATGGCAGTTTTTACTCCATGGTCTCCAGGTTATCCTTCCTTGTGTATGAGTTCCTCTCCCATCAATCTTTTATCCAACCCAGCCCCCCAAGTGCAGATACAACTAATGGAAGACATGCTTTACTAAGCCCCACTCAGTGAACCCCCCAATGCATGCCATGCCCTACTTGCCCTGCCTGGACCTCTAGGCAGTAAGGACCCAGCCATTTTCCTCAGGCTCTATCCAGAACACCTGTCCCTGTCCTGGTCTGGAAGCCCAGCATCCTCACCAGTCAATAACTCGCCGCTCCAGCCGGCGGTTGACGTGCTGCTGCTTCATGTACTTCTTCACCAGTGCATGGTCCGGGTAGAAAGCTGCATCTGCAGTGTTCATATTGTAGATGACAGAGCTCATGCTACCCATGATGGTGGCAAAACCCATGACGGCCAACAGGAAGTCACCCACCATGAAGAGATACTCCTCCTCCCGTGCTGGCAGTGGTGTATCGCCCACAGTGGTCAGGATCAGGGTGGAGAAGTAAAAGCTATAGAGGTACTGGCGCCGCAGACGCTCAAAGCCAGGCTGTGCGGGATCAGGGTACACCCAGGCGTCACGCCCGAAGCCCAGGTACCGGGATAGGGCAAAGTATAGGCAGCTATTCCAATGGATAACAACAAAAATGTAAAGCATCAGTTTGGTGATGCGAAATGCATTTGGGTAAGCCGTGCGGGTCTCTGTGCGGTCAAAGGCCTCAAAGAGGCGGGGCACACGCAGAAATCGGTTCAGCCTCAGCATAGGGGTGTGCAAGCCCAGCTGCACGTAGGCCGCATCTGTGGGCATCAGGGATGCCAGGTCCAACAGGAAGCTCCAGGTGCGAACGTAGCGACTTGAAATCCTACCCTTGTCCACCACCAGGATGCCCTGGTCTAAGAATCCTGGGGAGGGGGAGGGGGAGACAGGCTGGGGTCAGTCATAAGATGGGGTCAGGTATGAGGCTGAGTCAGGACACCTACCTGCTCTAGTAATAAGGGTGAGGGTGGGCAGGCCAGGGTGGGACAGGGAGACAGACATGGGGACAGGGTGAGGGAGGGCATAACCCTGCCCCAGGGTTACTGGGATGAGCGTGGGGGTGTTGTGAAGCATGGAGGCATGCGAAAGTGCTATAAAGGGGTCACTTATGACTAGTCACCTTGTGACTAAGAGGCTCTCTTTTGGAAGGTAACATGGAACAAATGGTCAGTCTTGGGCTCACTGACCTGTGTGAAAGCGCACCACGATGTCCAGTAGGTATAGAAGGTCACTTGTGTAGTCCAGTACTAACCAGGCCACCAGATAACTGTGTTGCAAGTCAGGAAAGCAGGCTCTGTGTGGCAGGGACAGAAGAGATTGGATCAGGGCATCCTCTGTGTAAGGCAATCTCCCCAAGGCACTCAGCACTCTGCCCTGGGCCCTCTCTTGGGTGCTGCACCTCCTTCAGGCCCTGGCCAAGAGCCTGTCCCTTTCCTTGGCTGGACACTTGAGCCCTTATCTCTGTTTAAGGCCCTTCCTTTAGCCCCATGCCAAACCTGCACACGATGATGATGAGGTTATACATTACTGGGAAGACCATTGTATTCAGCCACCAGTAGTAGTAATCCCCAGATGGGTCTAGGACAGGCAACGACTTCCTGTGGGCAAGAGGAGAAGCAGTGTTTCATTTTTTTCACCATTTAATGTTGACGTTGTCACTGGGGGCACCATGAAGAATCAGGCTCCATCGAGTTAGGCGGACAGAGATGATACAGGGAAGCAGGATGTCTCACCTGGCCTTGGATGGGGCAGGGGGGCTGGACTCTGTCGTCTTCACTTTGCTGTCCTGGCTCATGCTTCCGTGGTCTGTTGCCTGGATGTGAGATATCCAGGGCTTCTACAGGTGGGTAGCTTCAGGGGGTGGGGGCTAGTGCCTCCCTGCCTGGAAGAGGCTGCCCTTGGTCTCCACTGTGACTCCTCTGTCTTTGGCTTCTGAAGCTCTTAGCAACACAACCAGGGCCAGCCACTATAGAAGGGGTGGAGGCAGTGTGGCTCCATCACCCCGCCCTGTCTCCCAGGGCCTGGGCTTACACCTGCCCAACTAAACATCTCTAATGAGGTCCCAGGAGAAGGTGGGGGTGCATACTTCAGAGGTAAGGCTGGGCCTTGTTGCTCCCCCCACCCCACCAAACTGAACTACATAGGGGTCCTCTAAGTCAGGAGACACGGGTGCCAGTGTAGGCTCAGTCATTCTGTTTTACCTTGTGCAAGTTCCCTGCTTAAGCCTCATTATTTATTCATTTAACAACTATTTACTGAATGGCTCATTTGTGTCAGGTGCTGAACTAGTCTCTAGGGACAAAGAATGCTTGTCACATCAAATGTGAGCTCTGTTTTCATTATCTGCACCCTTATCTACATCCACACCCACCTTACCTAATTTCCTACTGGATGAGTGTGACGGGGGGCCATCCTGTGGGGTTTTGCCCCCATTCCTTTCCTGTTATCTCTAGTACCTGATCCTATCAGCTATTCCATGTGTCTTCTAGATCCTCAACCTCCTTCAATTTTCCCTTTCTATGAACATGCTTAAATCTCTCCTATACCAAAACAAACAAAAAAATCCTAAAAATTCTCCCTTAACTTGATTTCCCTTTGACTTCTATCATCTCAGTCAACAAGTCATAATCAGAATACCTGCTTTGTGCCAGGCCAATATCGTGCTCAATATTGGGGAGATAAGACGAATGAAACACATTCTCTGCTCTCCAGAAACTCGGAGTTTGGTAGGGGAAATAGTTGGGTAGATAGGCAATTACATATTCGCTTGATGGTTGCTCTATTAGGTGGATATACAGATGGCTATTACACTGTAAGAAGGGTCCCAACTGAGCCTGGGTTCTGTAGGATGAATAGAAGTTAGGTCTATAGTGAAGAGAGAGTGAACAGCACTAGAGGCAAAGTGCATAGAGTGGGCAAAGGCACAGAGACTTTAAAAAGCATGGATGATTGGGGGACATCAATTGGTTTCTGTAGAGAACCTGAGTGGCTAGTGGTGAAAGAGAAGGCTGAATGGTGGACAGGGAATAGCTAGGGAAGAGCTTTGTCAGCCATTTTATAAAGCCAGGGTTTTATCTTAAGTCAATTTCTTGTTTTTTTTTTTAATGTTTATTTATTTTTTGAGAGAGAGAGAGAGAGAGAGAGAGAAGTGGGGGAGAGGCAGAAAGAGAGGGAGACACAGAATCTGAACCAGGCTCCAGGCTCTGAGCTGTTAGTGCAGAGCTTGACGTGGGGCTCGAACCCATGAACTGTGAGATCATGACCTGAGCCGAAGTTGGACACTTAACCAACTGAGCCACCTAAGTGCCCCCTTGCTTTTCTGTCTATTTTTTTCTTAGTCTTTTCATAAGCCCATCTGCCTATCCTTTCTGTGTTGGTGTTTTTTAGAACTCTGACCTAGGTGTCTTACTCTCTTTCTGTGCTCCCAGCTCTCTCTGGCCAATCTTGGTTATGCAGGATCTCCCTTCCCATCTACTGACTCCCAGGAACTCTGAGCTGCAGGCTTATCTATACCACTAACTGCTCACTGGATGTCTCCACTTGGATATCCCATAGTCACTTTTAGCCCATGGGGACTATAACTGAGCTTATGTTTTTTCTCTTATAATCCTTCTCTCTGGCCTTTCAGCTCAAACATCTAAAACTAGTATTTAGGGGCGCCTGGGTGGCGCAGTCGGTTAAGCGTCCGACTTCAGCCAGGTCACGATCTCGCGGTCCGTGAGTTCGAGCCCCGCGTCGGGCTCTGGGCTGATGGCTCGGAGCCTGGAGCCTGTTTCCGACTCTGTGTCTCCCTCTCTCTCTGCACCTCCCCCATTCATGCTCTGTCTCTCTCTGTCCCAAAAATAAATAAAACGTTGAAAAAAAAATTTTAAAACTAGTATTTATTTTTATTGCTATCATTATGATTATTATGTGATTTTGTGGCAGTTTTAAAAAATGGTCACAAATTCTTTGACATTCTTCCCTTGTGACTGTTTCAACCAATAGAATATAACAAGAATATAACAGAATATAACTGGATCATAAAAGGCCATACAGCTTCCTTTTCTTAATTCTGTTGGGCATGCTCCTTATCTGGAAGCCTCCTGTTAGGATATTCCTTCTTGGAACCTAGTTGCCACATTGTGAGAAGCCCAAGCCATAAGGAACAGTCATATCTCTGTACTGTGTTTGACAGTCCCAGCTGAGTTCAGCCTTTGAGTTGTCCTAGCCCAGGCATCAGATATGTGAGTTAAGAAGCCTCAGATGATTCTACCCACCAACTTCAAGTCACCCGCAGGCATTCAAGCATCCTATATGAGGCCCCAGGAATTGTTGAATAAAGATACACCATTCTTGCTGTGTTTTGGTTGAATTCCCAGAATCTGTGAGCATAATAAAATGGTTTTTTTTATACTACTACGTTTGGGATGATTTGTTATACAGCATAGCAACCAGAACAAACATATATATAAAAGCGCACATTTCCTAAGTATACAGCTTGATGAATTTCACAAAGTGAACACACCCATGTAACCAGCACTACAAGAACCCTACTCTTCCCCCTTTCAGGCAATGCTTTTCTAAGGGTAATCACTATCCTGACTTCTAATACCATAGTTGAGTTTTGCCCGTGAATGAACTTATATAAACTAAGCATCAGTTTTTATTCCTTCTGTTTTCCTTTCATATTCATCCAGTCCTCAAGCCCTGGTGCCCTACCTTCTAATGTCCACATGTCCATTTCTCTGTAACTTTACAACTTCAGTTTGATCCTTATCAGTTTAACCATGTATAAATTTTTTATAGCTCTCTATTATTCAATAAAATCTAAACTCCTTAACATGGCCTCAAAATCTAATAACTGACTTCTATCCATGTCTTTAGCCTCATCTCACAATGTTTCCTCTGCATGTTCCCTAGGCTCCAGACATGCTGTACTCATTGTAGTTTCCAGAGCACCTCCTGAATTGGTATGGGCTGATCTTTTGGGCTGAAACTGCCATTTCTTTTTCTTTTTTAAAAAAATTTTAACCCTTATTTATTATTGAGCGACAGAGAGAGACAGAGCATGAGCATGGGAGGGGCAGAGAGAGGGGGAGACACAGAATCCCAAGCAGGCTTCAGGCTCTGAGCAAGCTGTCAGCACAGAGCCCGTTGCGCGGCTGGAACCCACAAACCGGGAGATCATGATCTGAGCCGAAGACAGACGCTTAACTGATTGAGCTACTCAGGTGCCCCATTTCTTTTTCTTTTTAACTACTTTATATTTTAAACTAATTTCAGGCTTACAGAAAGTTGCATAAAAGGTAAAAAAAAAAAAAAAAAGTTCCCCTAAACTCCTCACCCATGTTCCCCTGTTATCATATTATATAACCAGGGAATTAACATTGGTACAATACTTTGATCTAAGCCATAGCCCTGATCTGAAGCTTTCATTTCTGTTAGTTTCTCATGCTCTTGCTTGTTTCTTTGCTCAGACGTCATTTACTCCTCAAAGGCTCCCCTAAGCCCCTTCACCCTTCTTTGCCTTCATCCTCTGTACATAAAATCATGTTAAGTGCTGCTCCTTGATGGCAACTATTTTTTTTTAATTTTTTTTCAACGTTTATTTATTTTTGGGACAGAGAGAGACAGAGCATGAACGGGGGAGGGGCAGAGAGAGAGGGAGACACAGAATCGGAAACAGGCTCCAGGCTCTGAGCCATCAGCCCAGAGCCCGATGCGGGGCTCGAACTCACGGACCGCGAGATCGTGACCTGGCTGAAGTCGGACGCTTAACCGACTGCGCCACCCAGGCGCCCCCCTTGATGGCAACTATTACACTACATTGCAATTATCTGGCTAAAGGGCTGAGGTCTTGCAGGGCAGAGACGGATTCTAATTGATCTGGAATCCTATCTGGCATGGAGATGCTTATTCCGTGTTCCTTGAGTAACTGAACAAGACAGTATCCAAGGGATCACGGGGCATCAGGTGTTGGGGAAGCTAGGGAGGGGGTGGTCACCAGCCCGGTACTGTCGTCCAAGCCATGTGTGCAGATGGAACAAAAATGAAGTAGGCCAAGGGCGCCTGGGTGGCTCAGTCAGTTAAGGCCGCTCTGGATTTCCGCTCAAGTCATGATGTCACGGTTGGTGAGATGGAGCCCAGGGCTTTGAGCTGATGGCGCGGAGCCTGCTTGGGATTCTCTCTCTCTCTCTCTCTCTCTCTCTGCCCCTCCCTCTCACGCGATCTCTACCTCTTTCAAAATAAATAAACATTAAAAAAATGTAATAGTCTTACTGCAGTCAGCTGTCTCTTGGGCTCAGCTTTTCCACAGGCCCTGCCCACCTACTGACTCCTCCCCTCAGGCCTACCCCTTCGTGCTAGCCCCGCCCACTCCAGCCCACTCTTCCATCCTAAGCACCACCCTGGACCATTGGCCCCGCTCCTTCAGTTAGTCTCTCAGCCTCAGCTCTCTCCCAAACCCTGCCCCTAGGCCTTTCCCTGCCTCTTAAAGTTGCGTCTCTCCTTAGGTCCCGCCTTCTGCCCTTCTGGTTCGACCTTTCCTCCTCGGGCTCCGCCTCCCGCCCTGTGGGCCTCCGCCTTCCCAGGAGTCTTCTCCTATGACACGCTGGAGTCCTTCAGAGGGGCGGGGTTTACAGCACAAGGGGCGGGACCTGGAGAAGAGGTGGTACTCCTCGCTCGGAACGCCGTCGGCGACCCCGCCCCTGCGCTCGGCCGTTGCCAGGAAACAAGCCTCGACGCTCCGGCTCTGGCCGGGTCCAGCCAATGAGCTGGCACGCCACTGCCCAGCGGTGCGTCGCTGGGCGGTTACGTGTGGTGCGCGGGGGCGCGGGTTGCGTGTGGCGCGGGGCGGGGCGCGGCTGGTGCGCCTCAGGAGCGATGGCGGCGGCCTGAACTCACCTAGCACGGCTGCGGCGTTCGGGCCTGGTCAGGGTCGGGATTCTGTGAGTGAACAGCAAGTATGGGCCGCAGGGCCCGGAGATTCGCATGAGGGGCTAAGGGACTGTGGAATGACGGCACCGCATTTGGTGACTGTACCGGTTGTGAGGGCACTGGGTGAGGGGCTGGCATGTGGTGAGGGGCCGGGTGTGAGTGTCTAAGGTAGGGGAGTAGGGTACGAAGAGCCTGAGGGTGAGTGGGCAAGTGAGGAGCTGGGTTGTAAGAGGGGCTGGGGATGCTTTTCAAGAGACGAAGGGAAAGGGACTTGTGAACACAGTTTACTGAGGGGCTGAGGCACCTGTGGGCAGAGGTGAGGGCAACGCTGGGACCAGAGTAAGAGCGTACGGCCTGTGCGGGAAGGGGAGAGTAAAGGGCAAAGGCCGGAGCATGCGGGCTGCTGGGGAATGGGTGAGGGAGTTGAGGGTAGGGCATGGGGGGAAGGAATGAGGATTGTGAGGCTTGGATAAGGGTGAGGCAAGTAAGTCCTTCTTCGATGGACTGTCCTGCCTAGTGAGAGCAGTAGTTTCAGACCGAGTAGGACAGCCTGGGTGGAAGTGTTGTGCACTTGGCTTTTTGAGGACAGAAAATTGAAGGCATCATGGGCAGTAATAACTAGGATAATGAAAATAATTTTTGAGGCTTAGTTTTCAACCAGAGTAATCACTGAAACTGCCGGTTTCTCAAGTTCCTCTTTGGGACTGCAAACTTGAAGATGGTTCCTCGCATGGAGGTTTTTTGGCTATGACCGCCCATGTTTGTTTTCTCTCCACCTGCTCTGGGCGGTCTTACTCCACTGCTGCTCCTCACCTATGCTTAGCTGTGCTCTGACGGTTGTCATCTAAATTGGACTAACCACTTTGAGTTGCTAATTCTACTTTTATGAAAGTCACATGGTTTGTTACATACAACACTATGTTTAGGTTCTCAAGCAGAATGGCTTTGCTCTAAGTCACTTTCTTACAGTTGAGTTAAAAAAAACCCTACTTTATTCAGGTAAATTGATATACAGTAAACTGCTCATGTTTAAAATGTACATGGGTTTTACCATATGTTTACATCTGTGAAACCATTACCACTTTCAAGATACAGAACATTTCTACTACACTCAGAAGTTTTCTCCTATCCCTTTGCAACTCATTCCTCTGTGCATGACACATTTTGGGGTTCATTTTATTAGTATCTTGCAGGTCCCTTTCTCCCTGCCAACCACAGGTACATGAACATTTTTAAAGTTCTAGGGGTGCCTGGGTGGCTTAGTTGGTTAAGTGCCCAACTCTTTGATTTCGACTCAGTCACGTGTCTCATGGTTTGTGAAATTGAGCCCTGTGTGGAGCTCTGTGCTGACAGCATGGAGCCTGCTTGGGAGTCTCTCTCTCTCTCTCTCTCTCTCTCTCTCTCAAATAAATACATACAAACAAAACAAACAAACAAACAAACATTAAAAGTTCTAGAAAACTGAGTTGGCACTCAGTTTTAATGGACAGTTTGCTTTCCTACCACTACATTTTCCTCTGTACTCACAGTTGACCACAGAGCCTAGATACCATCCTCAACCTCAGGGAGATTTAGGCCTTTCCTGTCTGGACAATTCTCTTGAGAATTAAGGGCCACCCAAACCCAAGTGGCCAGTCCGTTCCAGAGTCTCAGCCTCAGAACCAACTGTTCTGACCCATGGTATGTTTTCATTGCTTCTCTCTAGAGGCCAAACATTTTTATGCTAGTGTAACCCTTGACCACCTACCCTGGTGGGCAGAACACCGTAGAACTTATATGTATCACAACAGGGTTTAGAGCAGTGATTCCTAAACTCTGGGCCAAGGACAGTGCCAGTCCATGATAAAGTTTTCATCCATCCAAGGTGGAAGGAGAGAAAGATAACATATGAAACATGAGTTTTTCATAAAGATAAGTTTATTCTGAGATTATTCTATTCTTTTAGTGAAAGTGCTTTCTGACTGATGAAATAATGGTGATGGTAGATGGTGGGTTTTCAAGAAATGGTCTTATTTACCAAAATAAAAAGTAACAACCCTATTTGTACAATTTTTTAGAAATTATTTTTATTAGTTCCTGAAATCCAGAAATTTAGAGTGATGATGGTGTGGCTGTTGTATCATGTTGAGGAACATGTGCTTATACAGTAATTCTATATAACTTCTGACATTTGAACAACATACATTCAGTTTCACATTTCACTGTGTTTACATACTTTATGAAGTAGGCAAGGGCTGGAATTCTTATGTTATAGATGAGGAATCATATTCATAAACCAGAGGTCACATAGTATACAGTGGCAAGGCTGAACCCAAAATCTGGTCTCCTGAGAGTGACTTGGGGAAAGAAGGTTTGTAACAGAGTGAAGGTGATGTGGACTAAAAGGCACGTTAAGTATGGGAAAAGTTGTGATGACATGAGGGCATTATATTGGCAAAGCCATTTTTTATCATTTGTAATTAATGCGGTTCCAAAAGAGATTAAAGACACTTTGAGGGTGACAGAGAGATGGGGCTTCTGTTTAATATTGTGGCAATGACATGGGAACAGGTATACATAATACCTGGTTCACATTGTGATGGTGACAGGACAAGTCATGTCATTAGAAGGTTCTTAGGGGACTGTACAAATTCTTGGGTGTTCCAGAGAAAGTACTGAGTTTGGTAAGCTGTACTGAACTCTGTTGAAATAGTAGTATAGTAAGTATAATGGATTTTGACTTACATATACAGCTAGGTGGTAAATCTGAGAAGATGTAACATAAATGAGGGTGATGATACCTAGATAGAAACATGTTTGGAGTGCTTTATGTAATCATTTATTGCACATCGGCTATTCGCCAGGTACTCTAGTAAATACTGGAAGAACAAATTCATTCATTCATGTATTAATTCCTTTATTCATTCAGAAAATACTTTTTCAGTATGTAGTCTGTCCTTGTGATGCTCACATTTATGAGATAACAACATAGAGAAGACATGGTCCTCTGTGGTCTCAAGGAATTCTAAGTCAGGTTAAGAGAGGTAGATACATGAAAAGACAATTTCAGTTTAGAGAGAGAGTGTTAAATACAAAAGTATATCATGATGGGGTGGTTACTTCTTTATCTAGTGTGTCTCTCCCTGTATTCCAGTCATATATATTCAGTGATCTACCATATATCTCCACAGGTATCATAAAATTAACATGTCTAAAACAGAACTCACTATCTTTGCTCTGAGAGCATGCTGTTGTAGCATATTCTGTATCTCAGTCTAGGCAAGGACTTCAGTGTCATCTTCATTCTTTCTGCTCCTTTATGCCCTGTATTTAGTCAGTCACTAAAATCTTAATGTTTCCCTTTAAATTATCTCCTCTTCATCTCTGTGGCTACATCTTCACTGTTAAAGCTTTAGTTTACTTCCTCCTCATCTCTGATCTGGATTCTCACTCCCTCCCCCCAACAGTCTCCTGCCTTCAGTCTTGCTCTTTTCTAGTCTTTCCCTAGAATGATCTTTCTAAAAATACAAATGTAATCATAGAGCTCCTTGCTTAAAAACTTTTGGCTCTTTGTGTTCTGTAGGACAACATCCAAATTGCTTAATATGGCATCATTTGGCCTCAACTCACCTCTCCAGCCTCATCTCCTGCCACTCTCTACTTTGTGTTCTAGCTTGAATAAAGTCTTCATAGTTCCCTAACATGTTACTTTTTTTAAGCCTTGAGATCTTTGTAATAGCTTTTTCTCTAACTAGGGACACTTTTTCTTCTCTGCCCAGTGAACTTTCCTTTTTCCTTAGGATCTAGTTCAGTCTCTTCTCTTTTTGACATCTTCTTTGTCATCATCACCTAAGAGGGGTGGAAAGAGAACCATGTGTGACATAGGGATTTACTGTTATAAAGGAGAGTTCACGTGAGGTTCACGTTGTTGTGTAAGTCAGGTAAGATTCCCTGTAAGAAGCAGAGGTGGTATTGGGGAGAGGGGAGGGAGTGAGTTGGCACCACACATTGATAGCCCATTTGTCTTATGCATAGAGGCCGAAGGATGGACAAGCAGGGAGGATATATGTAAGCTGAGCTCTAGATTAGGCTCCTGTGAGATCCCCCCTCCTTTTGTATTCCTATGAGGTTTTAACCAGATCTTTCTACTTTCAGTATTTACAGTAATAGCTCATTCGTGCCTCTAATGTCAGTAGTCAGTCATCTTGCCTGGGAAGAGCCACTGTAGGGAGAGAAAGCTCAGGACTTTACTGACCTGTTCTCGAGAGGTCATTTTGATTTCTCCCTGTCTGCTGTAGGTATTGCAGGTGTATCCCTGTCCCCAGCTCCCTCCCTCTCTTGCCTCTCCCAGGGCAAAGGTTCCTCAGTAAAACTGAGCCACCTCCTTCCTACCTGTGCCTGCTATTCTGAGGTTGGTAGACACCCTTGCTGAATGTACCTGTAAGGCTTTATTTTGTGCCCTAAGATGAGTGACTGAACTTGGCTATTTGTGGGTCTAAAAGATCAGCTCTTTCTTCCCCTTTTTCCCCTGTGACTGAGCCTGATGGTAAATCTGGGAAGAGGAGTATACTTTTTTATAGACTTTGCTGTGGCAGGAAACGGCACAGTAATAGAGTGGTGATTCCATTTTCTTTGTCTCGCTTTTGAACTTTGCACAGTTAGCTGGGAATGAGAGAGTCTTAAGTAGGTGACAGGAACACCAAGCTATGGTCTCCTTTTGTATTTTTACAGTTTGTGAAGGGGGCCCGGGTTAAGTGTTAGCTTTTGGGTTCTGAGACACTGATTTCAGTATGGCTTTTCTTTTTGAGGTCTTTGAGAGGAGTTGGGGATCGGGAGGGATGAAGAAAGGTCCTGGAGGCTAGTCCCTCTTGAGTTTGTGAGCAGTGCCCTTTGTTGGTCAAGTAATAAAGCAGAAGTGGGCACCCCAGTTATATTGCAAGGTAGGAATTAGTTGTTAATCTTTGGAAATAAGTCCTAGCAGCTAAAGACAGTTTAGTTTTGGACATGATCAAGCTTTACTTTGCTGACACTGGATGCTTGGCTCATCTTTTGCTTACCAGGGTATGAGTGTGAGGTGGTGGGATGCACAGGTCAGAGCAGGTTAGATCTCTCCTCTTAGAGGTGAGGTTATCTTGGTCAGATAGGATTGGGAGAGGGAATGGGGAAAGGAAAATGCCATTTACAGAGCACCTGCTTTATATGCCTGGTGTGCTACATAGATTATCTTATTTAATTTTTAAAAAAAAAATTTTTTTTAATGTTTATTTATTTTTGAGACAGAGAGAGACAGAGCATGAATGGGGATAGGTCAGAGAGAGAGGGAGACACAGAATCTGAAACAGGCTCCAGGCTCTGAGTTGTCAGCACAGAGCCCGATGCGGGGCTCGAACTCACGGACTGCGAGATCATGACCTGAGCCGAAGTCGGACACCCAACCGACTGAGCCACTCAGGCGCCCCTCTTATTTAATTTTTAAAACAGTAACAACACTTATTTCATCAGGAGTTTATGTAAACTGAGGCTTTGATGTGGGAGGTGATTTTTTTTAAGGTCACACAACTGGAAAACGGTGGACTGGGATTCAAACCTTTATTTGAGGAACACCAGAGCTCTTGCTTTACCTACTACTTTGTGTTATTCTTACTTGATGTTAGGGCCTCTATTTGTTTTCAGTCCTCAGATGAGATTATGATTGAGAAAGCGTTCTGTAAGCAGTAATAGATATTCTTCTGTTATTCAAGGTCTTCAGGGGGGCAGATTGAATGCATTTGGTTTGGGAAGAATTTGATAAAGGGATTATATTTACGAGGGCATAGGCAGAGTTTAAGGAAACCAATAAGACATAATGCTAATAATAGTGAGAGAGCTAGTAGAAGGGGACATTTCTTATTAGTATTCTCAACTGTTGGCTTTGCCCTCCCCAGCCCATGCTTACTTGGTATCTTCCTTCAGTACTTGGGCAGACAGGTAAGTACCTTTTCAGTGCATCCCTGCTGCTGGTAGTTACCAGTCTGTATGACTGTTTGATGGTTTATAGGAAACCACGTATGAAAGACTGAGCATCTGTTCTGTGGCTCTACCACCTTCTCACCCCTTTCTCTTCTTCCCCACCCCGACTCTCCTGGGTGAGTGAGTGAGTGAGAGAAGATTAGGTGAGTGGTGGGGTGGTAGTAGATATTAGCTTCCCTTTTTCGGATTTCAGATTTACCTGAACTGGCACCCATCCTTTATTACTATTTTCCTCCTCAGAGAAAATGGTATACATACTTCTTTTTCTCAGACTAGTGCTATACCTGATTTTTCTATTATCCCCATTGTATTTATCCACAACGTGTTACTTTCTTCATACTTCTTTTCCTCACTTGACAAACAACCTTGAGGCTCCCCATAAAACCAAACCAAACCAAACAATAAAAACTCTTTTTCTTGGCTTCCCACCTCCAACCCCTCCTAGTTTTTTTAAGCTGTTGCTCTGTTTGCATCCTTCTATGTCACTGACTTTCCAGATAATTGCATTTTACATTTCTTTGGCTCTTGGTCATTCTTTAACTAGTTACTTTCCTAAGTTTATCTAAAACTAGATTGCTGGGGCGCCTGGGTGGCGCAGTCGGTTAAGCGTCCGACTTCAGCCAGGTCACCATCTCGCGGTCCGTGAGTTCGAGCCCCGCGTCGGGCTCTGGGCTGATGGCTCAGAGCCTGGAGCCTGTTTCAGATTCTGTGTCTCCCTCTCTCTCTGCCCCTCTCCCGTTCATGCTCTGTCTCTCTCTGTCCCAAAAAGTAAAAAAAACAAAAAAACCAAAAAAAAAAAACACGTTGAATAAAACTAGATTGCTAAAACTGACTGTTTTCAATCTTCATTATACTTAGTCTGTCTGTAGACTATATGTTATGGCAATCTCTAGTTTCTTGAAACTTCCTTTCCTTGATTTTTAGATTATCATTATTTCTTGGATTTTTCCTTCCATTTCTGGCTACCTTCACAGTCTTCAAAAACACCTCTTCTTTTGTTTTCCTAATTCCTGGTTTTCCACAGAATGTTACCCTTGGCTCCTTTCAGGATCTGCTGATGTCTTTGGATGATTCCATCCCTCTCTATAGCTTCATCTATCACCAATTAGTTGTTGACTTCTGGATGTATATCCTTATTCTTGATTTCACTCTTGAGCTCACGTATAATATTTCTGTTTGCTTTCTGGACATCGTGGATATCCTATAGGTGTCTCAAAGCTTAACATATCCAAAACTGTATTCATCCTTTTTTCTAAAACACTCCTCCCTTTGTTATGTGTTCCTTGCCTGTTAAGCATTATCTTTTACTGAATCTCTTAGACTTCATATCTGAGTCTTCTCTTCTCCTCCATTCATTTGTCAGGTCTTGTTGCTTCTACTTCATGGCTAGGTTAAAAGTGGAGGCAGATTATCTGCATTTGCATTCTAGTCTTGCTTACTAGCTGGCTAACTTTACAGTAAATCTAACCTTTCTAGGCTTTGATTTTCTTATGTGTAAAATGGAGATACCAGTACATCTAGAGTTTTTATGGGATTTAAATGAGCTACTATATATAGTACTTAGAAAAAAGCCTGGCACATAGTAAGTGCTCAATATATGTTAGCTATAATTGGTTTTAATTCAGTGTTCAGTTCCACAAGTATTTTTGAATGCCAGGCACTGTGTTGGCACTGTGATTGCAAAGAATGAATGATAATGGTCCCTTTTGAAGGAGCTTGGTATTATTGGCAGAGATATTACAGGTGTAAATAATTTCATTATCACATGGCACATGCAAAGATAAAGGTGAATATCAGATTTATCTTTTCTAATCCTGCTCTTACTTCATCTGCCTTCTGCCTGTCTCATTCACCTTATTATACTTCTATCTGACATATTTTTAAAGGCAAATTTGATCTTGTCATTTCCTTGTCTAAAAAATCTTTTTTGTTTCCGGGGTGTCAATAGATAAAACCTAAACTCGTTAGCCTGCTATTCACTGCTAATTATAAGCTTCACCCTTATTTACCCTTCAATTCCATATTGTTTCTCTCTTCTCTAAGTAGTCTGTGATTATGCCATCCCCAAGTTGGAACTGTTTTTCAGATTTGTCATGTTCTTTCATAGTGCCATATTTTTGTACATACTGGTTTTTTTTAATTAAAAAAAATTTTATTACTGCTTACTTATTTTTGAGAGAGACTGAGTGAGAGCAGCAGAGGAGCAGAGAGAGAGGGAGATACAGAAGCAGACTCTAGGCTCTGAGCTGTCAGCACAGAGCCCGACATGGGGCTTGAACCCACGAACCGTGAGATCATGACCTGAACTGAAGTCAGATCCTTAACTGACTGAGCCACCCAGGCACCTCTCTACATACTGTTTTTAGTATGAAGGTCTTTTCCTCTGCTCTCTTTGTTGCCAGTATTTCAGTTGTTAAAGATTTAAGTCAGAAGTCATCTCTTTTCTGGAATCCCCATTATAATCTTTCATGCAGAATTACTTGCTTGCATATCCCTGTGATGCTTTTGTAAATACCTCTGTTTATAATATTCATTGGAGGTATTGTTTATGCTCCCCTCCAACTGTTTTTATCTGTCTTTGTATTTGCATTGATTATTTAGCAGAGTGCTCAGTACATTATCAGTACGGATGTACAGTGAGTGAACCCTGCCTGCTGTTTAGGGCTGGCCCTGCCCTTTATAAAACTGTCTTCTATTTTACGGAAGGCTTCCTTAAGTATAGTTGCTACCTTCCTTTGGTTGTGAGTTGGTGGTAACTATAAGAGAGAGTATCTGGGTGGAAGGGGATGGTGGTAACATAACCCGAGGGCTGAGTGTGGGGCTATTGCCAGGTCTCTGGGTTCCTTCAGCCCTTGTTGAGCTTAAAGAGGAAGGACAACTGAACCACGCCTTTCCTCTGAAGTTTTTGTACTTGTGAGAGATAATACTGCTGAGGCGGTGAGGGGTGTGATGGAGAAGGAACTGTGAGCCATGGTCTAGGCCAACAGCTATTTTGGTACTTTTTCCCTTTCCCTAGTGAGGGTGTCATGTCATGGCCCCAGGAGTGAGTGTGGCTATATCTGGCAGGAGTGGGGTATCTGTGTGTATATGGGAATGTGTCCCTGTGCTCTTCACTGGAATGAAAATTGTTCCACTCTTTCGGTTGGCTCTGGATTTCTACCCCTTAAGAGTGTTCAGCTAGTTAAGGGTTTCTTGGGTTATTTCCTACTGGGTGGGATTCTAGGGAGGGACTGTGATAGGTAGAAAAATATTTCTTCCTCAGTAGTCTCGGAGGGCTGGAGTCAGATCAAGATTGGGTTCCTTCTTTCCTTCCTTGCTTCCTTCCTTCCTTCCTTCCTTCCTTCCTTCCTTCCTTCTTTCCTTCCTGATTTTATTTTTAAGTAATCTCTATACCCAACGTGGGGCTTGAACTCACAATCCTGAGACCAAGAGTTGCATACTCTACCAACTGAGCCAGCCAGGCACCCCAAGACTGGGTTTCTTGTTCCTTCATTCATTCATTCATTCATTCACTTAAGCATCCACACATTGAGCAAATATTTACTGAGTCCCTAGGTATTGCTCTAGGTACTGGGGATACAATAGTAAACAAAACAGACAAACCTTGCCTTCAGTGAGCTTACATTCTGGTGGAGAAGCTAGACAAATAAATAAGCGAGTAAATATTTTTTGATAGTGAAAACTGCTAAGAAGGAAGATTAGGAAGCTAGAGAGTGAAGGTGGGAAGATGTACTACTTAAATAGAATTAAGTAAGGCCTCTCTGAGGAGACAGCATTCGAAAAAAATGGAGTGATATGAACAATGTGAAGATCAGGGAAGAGCACTCCAAGCCCAGAGAATAGAGAGTATTCTAGAAGGCCTGCGTGAGCAAAGTATGAGTGAGGAGGAGGATGGTAGGAAGTTAATACAGATTAGATCATAGAGTACCCAGAGGCCAAGGTAAGGGATTTGGATTATTACTAATGTGATGGGAAGTCATTGGAGGGTATTCAAGAGAGGAGAAATGTAACATGTTAGGTTTTAAAAATATCACTCTGGTTACTTTGTGTAGAATAGACTGTCAGGGGAGGGGGAAACAAGACTGGAAGCATGGACACCAGATTGGAAGCTATTGCAATAGTAAGACATGCTTTGAGGGTATAGGTGATAGGGTTTGCTGATAAACTGGACATTGGAATTAAGGAAAAGGAGAAATAAGGATGATGGTCAAATTTTTGGCCTGAGTATGTAGGTGAATATTGGTATCAGTACTTGAGATGGAGAAAGCTGGAGGAGTGATAGGTTTGGTGGTAGGAATGAGTTCTGTTTTAAACACGTTATATTTAAGGTACTGTGTGTTTGCATATGTGCGTGGAATTTTCAGTGGATTGGTGGCTCTGAGTTCTTCCTGTTGGGGAGTGGAGAGAGGCAAACTCCTCTGTTGATTTCTTCCTTTCTCTCTGTCTTTGAATTAGATTTGCAGGTCTGGATTGGGCCGTGACCTCTGGGCTCGCTATTCCAGCCTGGTGTATCTTCTGGATCCATGGCCAGCTACTGGCTCCTGCAGACCGGATGAAGCAGACTAGAGACACAAGTGGAGAAAGCTGCCAGCTGGCAAATTCTCAGAGTGTGGCCCTCTGGCTACTGGCCCTGCCCAGCCTGCCTCATGGAGAGGATGAACTGGTTGAGCAGATTGGCCTCCCGGGGCCCTGGGCACCGTGTACCTCAGGGGTCCAGTCTGCAGGCCCCTGTCATGGCTGACCCTGAGACCTGCCTCATGGTCTTCAAGAATCACTGGTCCCAGGTAGGAGATTCTATACCAAATGGCCAATCCACTGGCTCCCTGAGTTCTCCTAACCTTCTGTTCACTCTCACCATCCCATTTAGTTATCATATCATCTTAGATTCCTTCTATCTTCTGTTTCTCCAGGTAGTGCGAATCCTGGAGCGGCAAGGCCCTCGGGCAGCTTCTGGGGGTGCAGATGATCTCAGTGCTGTACGCAACCACACTTACCAGATGTTGACACTGCTGGTAGAAGATCGTGTGGTCCCCTCAGCCCCCACGACCCCTGGGCCCTTGCTGGAGTTCGCTTTGCGTGAGGACCTGCTAACCCGTGTGTTGGTTTGGCAGCTTCAATGGGATGAGCTTGGGGATGGGGTTGAGGAACGGCGGGCTGAGCAACTGAAGCTGTTTGAGATGCTAGTGAGTGAAGCTCGCCAGCCACTGTTGCGACATGGTCCAGTTCGTGAGGCTCTGCTGACCTTGCTGGATGCCTGTGGCCGTCCTGTGCCCAGTAGCCCAGCACTGGATGAAGGCCTGGTGCTACTTCTCAGCCAGCTGTGTGTGTGTCTGGCCCGGGAACCTTCATTGCTCGAGTTCTTCCTGCAGCCACCTCCTGAGCCTGGAGCTGCCCCCCGCCTTCTCCTCTTTTCTCGCCTTGTTCCCTTCGTCCATCGGGAGGGCACGCTGGGCCAGCAGGCCCGTGATGCCCTACTCCTGCTCATGGCTCTGTCGGCCGGGAGTCCCACTGTGGGCCGCTACATTGCAGATCACTCTTACTTCTGCCCGGTCAGCACCTCCTGGGATGGGGGGTAGGGTATGGTGTATAGACACTAGACAGCACCTTGCTATCCAGAAGATGTGGAGGGGCTATGTAGTGGGTGCTTTTCCTTTAGGTGGTAGCCCCCTGGGTTTGAAAACAGTGCCTGGAGTTGGGGTGGTGATGAAACATGGGCTTAGGTGGACAGCATAGATACTAAGACTCTTCATGGACCAGTGTTCCCAGGTGATGTCCTGGCACATTGGATAACTAAATATCTGCTTGAGGAATAGTTCTTTCCCCTAGTCCCATCAAAACTCTGGGTTAATAGCTCCCCTGGTTCCCTTTTATGTATTGTCTGAGCTTTTGGTAACCTGTCCTTGGGGATGGCCCCCAGGTGCTGGCCACAGGGCTGAGTGCCCTGTACTCCTCACTGCCCCGCAAGATTGAGGTTCCAGGGGATGATTGGCACTGCCTGCGACGGGAGGATTGGCTGGGAGTGCCAGCCCTTGCGCTCTTCATGAGTTCCCTAGAATTCTGCAATGCAGTCATTCAGGTGGGATTGCACCTTCCCAGGAGGACTGGTTCTTGGTCATTCTGGGCAAATGGGGTGGGAAGGGGGCACATTCCCTGGAGTTCTGCTGTTCTGCCATCTTGGGGGTGGGGTGCCTGCTTGTACCATTCTATTCCCTTCCAGACAGTGGCCACCTCACATTCTTCCTCCTTCTCTGTTGTACCCCTACAGGTGGCTCACCCTTTGGTGCAGAAGCAGCTAGTTGATTATATCCATAATGGGTTCTTGGTGCCTGTCATGGGCCCTGCCCTGCATAAGGTGAGAGTTATGGGTGGCAAGGCTGAGGGGTGGTGACCCCAATGCCAGGACCAATGTGGGAAGTAGTGGGCTGGGTACTCTTCCCCTTTTCCCTATCTTCTCCTGGTTCCTCCTTAGAGCTCGGGGAAAATAACTTAGTACATGTGCAGGGAAGCCCTAAATTTCCAAACTTTCCCTCCCCTTCATCCAGACCTCTGTGGAGGAGATGATCGCCAGTACCGCCTATCTGGAGCTTTTCCTACGGAGTATCTCAGAGCCTGCTTTGCTCCGTACCTTCCTGCGATTCCTGCTGTTACACCGGCATGACACCCACACCATCCTTGACACCCTCGTTGCCCGTATTGGCAGCAACTCCCGGGTATGGCCCCTACCTCTGTCCTGGCTTACCTGGGTGAGCCATCTTCTCTCTCTGAACTTTGTTCTGGGAGGGTGTGCCTGCCCTTCTTTGGCCTTTGTCTCCAGCAGTCACTTCAAAGTTAGGTGGCATTTACTTTCCAGTATTAAACTTTTGACCACTTTGGGAGTAGCTCCCTTGCTTTTGTAATATATGAATCTAGAACACATTACTTTTTCTGGATAACTGGCTCCTCATCATGACTAGGGGTTTTGCCATTGTGCTGTACTTGCGATGTAGCATTGGCCTGGGGTTCTCTTCAGCTGTGTATTGTACTGTGGCCTGCTGTGGGTGACTGAGATCACTTCCCCAGGTTTTGTGTTTGCTTTGATAGGTGATCCAGCTGCTACTGGTATGCTTAGCTTTTTTCCCCTTTGGATTTGCCACATTTGAAGTGCTGTAACTTGGGGCACCCATCTCCCCACCTACCTACTTAAACATTCCTTCCTCCTGAACATTTTTACTGAATGTTTTACTTACTGTTTTCTCCTACTAAGGATAAGTGGTAAACAAGGTAGGCATAGTTGCTGGTGTCATGGAGCTTCCTTACTTTATACAAACCCATTAATAAAATAATTGAAAGTTGTGGTCACTGTTATGAAAAAACCAAACAGCTGTTTAGAAAATAATAAGGTGGTCGGAAACCTTTCTGAGGAGGTGACATTGAGCTAAGACCTAAAGGTCATGAGGGAGTTCACCTATTGAAGAACAAGTGGAAGAAGAGTCTGAGCAGAGGGTGCAGCATGCACAGTACATGAGATGGGGATGAGCGAGTGTATTTGAGGAAATAAAAGACCAGTAAGACTGGAGGTGTAGTGAGCAAGGGGGAGAAGGGAATGAGGTGACAGTAGAGAGGTAGGTAAGATTCAGTCATGCATGGCCTTGTAGACCATGGTAAGCAGTTTGGATTTTAATCAGTAGAAATATGTATGAAAGAGGAGTAAGTAGTTTCCAATAATAAAGACCAGAGTTTTTCTAGGGGAATAAAGCATTCATTTAGTCATGAACTTTATGCCATTTATTTAGCTCTGGAACCATTTTTTTGTTTCCTTCTTATAACAAATTGAAGTTCCCTAGGTCCTTGTATTTAAAATAGAAGTTCTCAGATTACTAAAGGTTCTGGAAAACTGTTGAAAATCATTCAGATACATTGAGATACCTGGTAGTAGGCCTCTTGGTAGGTGAGGTTTTGGGATAGCTGTTTTGTGTAGGTGAGGTTTTTGAATACTAAGGGTATGGATGAAGTATTCTACACTGACTTTGATTAGACCAGTGTTTCTGAACCAGGTGCACACTTCAGAATTTGAAAATGGCAACAGCTACAACAGTTTCTAGGCTCCCTGCCTTAGATTTCTTGGATTATAATATACAGGGCATGTGTATTTTTACAGTATTCCAAAAAGTACTTATGATACATGCCTGGGTTAATTAGGAATTATTGTCTAAAATCAATAGGAAATAGATGTCAAAGCTTTAATTTTACAAAGATACCAGTTTCGCATTATGCTAAAGTTAGACCATGGTCTTTTATCTATTCAGCCTGATGGAATGTCCTCTTCGTGTTTTGAGACAGTTAATTTCCTTCTTGAGGTTGATTTTTTTTTTTTTTTTTTCCCTATGTTGGGCTATCTCCATGTTCCTTTTGTCTTAATCTTATCCTCACTTCTTTGACTCTCTCTCATTGTCTTTAGTCTTCAGCATTTAATTTTATTAGTCTTGCATTTGGTCCTCTCGTCTCAAGAGCCTTCATGTTTTTGGGGTATTTCTTCTTGTTTCCTGCTTCTTGGAGGACAAGATTGTTTCTGATTTCAGGATGCTGGGGCTTTCCTTTCTACTGTTTGGCCTTTTTTAGTCTTGATTCTGCTGCCCTGACTTTGAACTTCTTTAAGCTTTTCTTTTGTGGCTTCAAGTGAATCATGCTGGCTAGTCAGTCTCTGTGCCTGTTTTAGTTTCCCATTGCTGTCATAACAAATCACCACAAACATAGTGGCTTAAAACACACAAATTTATTATCTTACAGTTCTGTAGGTCATACGTCTGACACAGATCTCACTAGGCTAAAATCAAAATGTTTTCAGGGCTGTGTTCCTTTCTGGAGTCTCTAGGAGTGGATCTGTTTCCTTGCTCAGTAGCGTTGCTGGTAGAATTTATTTCATTGCAGTTCTAGGACTGAGATTCCCATTTTCTTGCTGGCTGTCAGCTGAGGACCATTCCCAGATTCTAGAGGCCAACCAAATTCCTTGGTTTGTAGCCCCCTTCTTTCATCCTCAGAGCCATCAATGGTGGATCAAGTCCCTCTCAAGCTTCAGATATCTTTTTGACCCAGCTGGTGAGGGTCCTGTGCTTTTAAGGACTCAAGTGATTTGATTGTGCCTTCCTGGATAATCCATGCTACTCTCCCCACCTCAAATTTCATAACCATAATCATATCTGCAAAGTACCTTTTGTCATGTAGGGTAAAATACTTACAGGTTATGGAGATTAGGACCTGGACATCTTTGGGGCACCATTTTTCTACCTACGTCACAACCTTTCAGTGAGTGTGAATGTTTTCATTGCTAGTTAAAATGGTTATTTAGGGTAAATCTGAACATCCTTGCAAATATCCAAATATGTGAACTGATATCTCATCTCTTTCCCACTGCAGTTGGCTTTTAATCTTCCCACATTTATTTAGTAAATGATGAGCATCTAGACTGTGCAGTGTGCCCTGGCCTAAGACCCAATAGTCATCTTCAGGGAGCTCTAGGTATACTTGCCATAAGGGAAGTAGAGAGAAAGTGCTGTGGGGATTCAAAGGAGTGAGGGAGTGCTTACTTGTGTCTGTTGTCTTCCACTCTCTTCGCCTAGCCAGAGAAGAACCACCCTTCTTATTTTCTAAAACAAATGGTTTCCTCTATTCTGGACCCACCTATTTTTTCCTTTTCCTGTCAGCTGTGCTTGAGCTTTTCTTTCTTCTACCTTCTTAGAGATACATCAGTGTTGGAGAGGTGACTCAGACTCCATGTTCACAGCCCCGCCCACTTCCCAGCTGGGATTCTTCCAGGTTCCCTCTGGTTTCTTGTTGGTAGGCATTTAGTTACTGTGCAGCCGCAGTCTCTGCTGACAGGCATTCACTTAGTTATCATATTGTTGTTGTCTCCTGTTAGTCATTCACTCAGTCCCAGTATTTCCTAGGGTCTTTCTTCATGGGTATTCATTCCATTAAGTACTACTGGAATCTCTGCTGACAGGGGTATGTAACCAGAGAGTCTGCTGACATGTGTATTGTCTGTAGAAATACAGAACGTGACACATGGTTCATTCCTATCTGTGAATAGTGAGGTCTTGCCTACAAAGATCATGTGATCATTTATTTAATATGCAAATGATCATTATGTGCCAGGCCCTATGCACATGCTACTCTAGGAGTGGTTGGTTGGGCCTGGGGCTGGGGGGTTCCCATTTGGTAAACATCTTGGTGGGTAGAGAGCTCTTATGGTGACTCCCTCCCTCCTCCCCCACCCCCCCAGCTCTGCATGGTCTCTCTGAGTCTCTTCAGGACCCTACTGAACCTCAGCTGTGAGGATGTCCTGCTGCAGCTGGTTCTCAGGTACCTGTGGGGGCAGGGCTGAGGGATGGCTGATCCTGAACTCTCAAGGCCTTGTGCATTGCTGGGGCGATGGGTTGTATTGGGGTTGCTCATGTGGAGCATGGCTTAGCCATGTAGTTCCATTGGCCTGGCTTAGCCATGTGTTTCTATTGGCCTGATGTTCTTGGAGCCTGTCTTGGCCATGTAGTTCCATTGGCCTGATGTTCTCCCAAGCCCTGTCCTTCCTTTCTGATCTATCCTGTGCTCCTTTTTCTGCTTTCCCAGGTATCTTGTCCCGTGTAACCATGTGATGCTGAGCCAGAAGCCAGCTGTACGTGATGTGGACCTATATGGACGAGCTGCAGACAAGTTTCTCTCCCTTATCCCACGCTGTTGTCGGCATCGTGCCCCTAGCCCACCCCGTCCAGAGCATGCCTCATGGGCACGAGGTGGGCCTAGCAGAGAGGCAGGGAGAAGGGAGGACACAACGGGTATGGCCTGGGTTCTGGGGAGCCTAGCAAGAAGGTGGGGTTTGGGTGCGGGGAGGGAGATGGCCATGAGTGGGATTTTCATCTTTGGGGAGGTTGATGCCTTAAATCCACCAAAGAAATTTAGCTTCTGAGCAAAGCTGTTCCTCTTCTTCATTCCAGTCATGTATTGTTTCTATTTTCCATTGTTTCTTTGGTATTGGGGGTGGTGAGAGGGGGTGGTGGATGCAGAAAAGCTTAATTTGGAGGGTGGAGAATCAGCTGCCTAAATAGGTCACATTTCTTTGCTGCTTCACTGCCTTCTCTCTTAGTCTCCCTAGGTGCCTTATTCCTCCTCCTGGCCCTCTGTCTCTTTGATTCCTCTTATGTTTTTTTTCCCTCTGTAGGCCCTGGAAGCCCAAGTGTTGACTCCTCTTCTGTGGTGACAGTGCCCCGGCCCTCCACACCATCTCGTCTGGCCCTCTTCCTGCGACAGCAGAGTCTGGGTGGCTCGGAATCCCCAGCTCCAGCCCCTCGCTCACCAGGGCTTGCTGCATCCCCAGCCTCCAGCCCTGGCCGACGGCCCAGCCCTGTGGAGGAGCCTGGTGAGCTGGAAGACAATTACCTGGAGTATCTGCGTGAGGCGCGCCGTGGTGTGGACCGGTGTGTCCGAGCCTGCCGTACCTGGTCTGCCCCCTATGATGGCGAGCGGCCCCCTCCTGAGCCTAGTCCTGTTGGCTCCCGGACTAAGAAACGCAGCCTACTGCCTGAGGAGGACAGGGACAATGTGGGGGAAGGGGAGGAGGAAGAGCTGGGGAGTGGAGGGCTTTCTGGGGGTACGGGGGAGGGCCCTGGCCACCTGCCCCCTCCCCAGCTCAATGGGGTGCCAGGACCATGGCCTGAGGGGGCCAAGAAGGTTCGTCGGGTGCCTCAGGAGGGGGCTGGGGAACTGCCAGAGAGCACCTCCGAGGGCATGGCAGGACTAGAGGGCTTTGGGCAGGAGCTCCGGGAACTGGAGGTGGCATTGAGCAATGGGGGGGCTGGCTCAGAACCCCTGCTAGAGCCTCCACTACCTCTTGAGGAGGAGGAGGCCTATGAGAGCTTCACCTGTCCCCCTGAGCCCCCCGGCCCCTTCCTCAGCAGCCCTTTGCGGACGTTCAACCAGCTGCCAAGCCAGCCCTTCACTGGTAAGCTACTTAGCCTAGGCCTTCCCCTTTGTATACTCTTTGCATGTATTCAACATGTTTGTGCTGATTTCTGAGACTTCTTTTCCATGTCATTTCCATGTACTTGCCTAGCTCCTCATCCATTTTGCTTGGATCCCTTCCAGATACATGTCATACTTGGGTCTCTGTGTCTGTCTATATGTCTTCCATGCTTGTGCTGGTTTGAGTATTAATTTATGTCTGAGCCTTGTATGTTCTATGTGCATGTTCCTCCTCTTCCCCAGTCTGGCCATTTCCTGAGATTGTGATCAGGATGTGTTTGGTGTTTCCTGGTAAATCACAGCAATATATCTGAACAATACATATGGAGGACATATGTGGTGTTCTGTATGAGAGGCATCTGTAAGCCATGCTGTTCCATGCTGTTCCTACCCATATATTTGTCTGGGTGTTGGATCTCCTATCAACTTTTCTGTGACCTAGGATCATCTCTTCTGGCGTTCTTCCCCCTACTCTGCCCTGGCCTCCTTTCTTCTCCTAGTCTCTTTAGAGAAGGACTCAATTTCAGGTTTTTCCTGTTTTCTGTCCTTGTACCTTGTTGGTTGCTGTAATTACCCAGTAAGACTTTCTTACAGACTCATCATTAGTAGTAAGGACTGAAGAAGATAGAGTGAAATGCCTCTTTGAGGGCAAATGACAAAAGTGTAGCTCTCATCTCCCCAACTGAGCTCTTTTGGTCTTTCTAAAGACCCTGGAGTTAGACTTGACCTGAGTGACTGGGCTAACTCCTCTTTGTTTTTATTTGAGATCCAGCTTTACCATCCCAGCTCTTATCTGGTTCTTATCCTTACTCCCCACCTCACTCTAGGGGGAAAACAAACAAACAAAATACACCACCTCTGAGCAGCAGTGTCTAGACACACCTTGAGTTAGTGTCCCTTCATATCATTGACGCGTGTAAACCACTTACTGTGATGCTGGTACCTTGGGAGAACTCAGCACGTGGTAGCTTTTTACTAGGATTGTCATCTTTTGGCTGCAAGGCAGATATAAGTTGACCAAGGTATACGCCCATCTTCTGGTTGTTTGTAGTCAATTATTGTGCCTTGAGCAGTACATGTCCTAACTGGGCCTGGGATATGCTGCCATCCTGCTTGCATAGCATCAAGGCTTCTGCTCTAAAGTCACGACAACTCCGTCTTGCAGACTACAGAAAATGTGTTTCCATTTATTTAAGCTTTGCTTCTTCCTGCTCAGTACCATTAGAAGGTGGTATGCAGGTTTTACCACATTCTTGAAACATTAATTGAAGCTGTGTCCCTTTTCTTCTTTGTAAACTCTTCTGAGCTTTTTGAATTTTCTCATGTAAGAAAGTCCCAGGAAATGAGAGAAACAGAAGGACAGAGTTATGGGGTGTCTTAGGACCCTGTTAAGCTAGAGTTGTATGGAGCTAAGGCCAGTCACGTGCATTTGGAGTGGAGAATGTTCTAGGATCTTTTTTGGAATTCATTGCCTCTTTCCCTTTGTTGCTCTCCTGTCTCAGTTCATGGTGCCGTTCTTAGGTTTAATCCCTTTCCCTTACAGATCACTGGTCAGACAGACTGATGGCTCTAGAGTCCTCCTGCTGGTGATCTGGCTCAGTTGAGGTCACTTCTCCCAGTAGATCATTCTAATCCCTTCTGTTATCCTCTCACCCAGCAAAGAGTCTGTTCTGAGTCAGTTTTCTCTGGCTCTGAACTAAACTTTTTTCTATAAATTCTCTTCTACCTTCTTGGTTCCCAGTTCCTGAACAGAGCTGATTTCTTCTTTGGGGCTCCCAGAGATTTCTTCCCTGTCTTTTAAGTTGGCCTTCGTAGTTACCTTTGTCTTTGTTACAGTTCATTCTTGCTTTCTTTCTGATCCAGGTGTAGTGTTATCCTCTGTCTTGTGTGTAACCTGATTCTTCTTTTGGTCCTAATCACTTTCTTGCTTGTTCTTTCTTTTGTTATGTCTCTTGGGTGAAACTTTTTAAAATACTGAGAGACATTATGTAATGTATAGTTATTACTGAAAACTTATAATTTGTTACATCTTGGGCTAACTGCTTTATAGGAATATTTCTTTGATCCTTTTAATAACCCTGTGAGGTGGGTATATTTTATTTTGTTAAGTAGGACACTATGCTTAGAGAATTTTGATTCATCCAGCAGCTTAACTAGTAAAGGATAAAGCTGGAATTTGAAACCAGGTCTGTCTGACTCCAGAGCCTATGATCTGGCTCTTCATCCTGAATGTAAAGCTGGCATGTGGACTTTTGGGTCCACATTGTATCTACCATTTCATCTCTTCCAGAGTAGGTGATCACAGGATACTTAAATATAGCCCAGACACTGACGTACAAATGATTTTCATCTAGTGGCGGGGGGGTCTCTCGGTTTTGGGAGGAATGCGTGTGATGTGCATTGTGTTCAGGCCTTGTATCCTTGTGCCCAACCTCCCCAGGCCCCTTCATGGCTGTGCTCTTTGCCAAACTCGAGAACATGCTGCAGAACTCCGTCTATGTCAACTTCCTGCTGACGGGGCTGGTGGCCCAGCTGGCCTGTCACCCCCAGCCCCTGCTCCGCTCTTTCCTGCTCAACACCAACATGGTCTTCCAGCCCAGTGTCAAGTCCCTGCTGCAGGTGTGCGATGCATGCATGCATGGGTGCGTCCAGGCTCCATGGTGGGCCAGGCCCGAAGCTGGAGTGACCCTGGGGGGGCTGGGAACAGGCCCAGTGGGATTAGAAAGGACCGTCAGTGTAGAGCCACACAGAAATGTCATGAAGTTGTGCTTCATAGGTGCTGGGTTCTGTGAAGAATAAAATTGAGAGCTTTGCGGCCTCCCAGGAGGACTTCCCAGCACTGCTATCCAAAGCCAAGAAGTACCTCATTGCCCGTGGCAAGTTGGACTGGGCCGAGGGCCCTGCAGCAGGACCTACCCCCCGCCGCTCCGATCCCCTAGGTGAGGCCTACCCCACCACTCCAGTCCTCTTCCTACTTTCCCTAGATAGCTAATTAGCCCAGGTTAATCGAACTCTTATTAAGGGTGAAACCTTGTGCCATGAACTGAGGAGTTGTAGAAAATTGAGTCTTGATGTTTGTCCTGTGGCTTCTGGTCACAGGATAAAATACAGTTGTGTCCTCTAAGAGCCAAATCAGCAGCACTAGCAAAAACTGCTGAAGTAGTAAGACAGGCAAGGGGACAGAGTAGTCTCTAGGTTGAGGTATTGTTACAGCTTGGGAACAGGAATGGCATTTGACATGGTTCTTGAGATAGATAAGACTTGGGTAGCCAAAGGAGTGGGATGGCTTTTTTCTTTTGTCCAGGCAACAGCACGAACTATTTTGTTGAAACGGGATTTGGAAGGTGGTGAAACAGTTGGCAATAAGGCTGGAAAGATGTGGCCAGAGTTCAGATTAGGTTCTCAGATTAGGAGTTTGACTGGGTAGAAGTTGTGATCTTTTGGGCAGTGAGAACCCACTGGAGGATCTTAGATATGAGAGTGGAGAGATAAGCATATTAGTTCATGTGCTAAGTGAATTGGAGCCAGGAGAAAATAGAGTCAGGAGGCTTCTCCTGAAATGCATCTGTGACCTGCAAGGCTTGAATTAGAATAGTGGGAACAGGAAGGAAGAATTTGATAACATGGAAATGAGAAGGAAGTCTCGGCAGAGTTTGGTGAATGGTTGTGAGGCACAAGGAGGAAGGAAGAGTTCAATGTGACCATGCAGTTTTAAATCTAGATCTTCCATCTGCAAGTGTCTGAGCATTTGCTGTATGTACTAGCCATTGTCTTTGGTACAGGCTATCAGGGAGGTATAAGATGAGACCTCTGCTTTTAAAGAGCTGACAGTCAGTCTGGAGAGTGACTAGAGAAATGTCATAACTGGGAAAGCAAGGTCCCAAAGGTGGTGGAATAGTGGGATCCATTGCACCAGGAAAGGATTAACTTTGGGCAGGAAAAGATTTTTTTTCCTCCTTTTGAGGCAAATGAGGATAGATCAAAGGAGGAAGTGATATGTACCCATGGAGTTGTGAGGTGTGGAGGGAAAAGTCAGGAACTTGAAGTCCTTTATTTGCTAATCAAAGTAGGAAGGAAAATAATATGCTAAGAGCAAGAGAGCAGGGGTGAGATGGAGGTATGAGAGATGTGGGTTGGGAAGACAGTACCAGAACGGTTATTATCGTTCCTTAGCATGATTTCCTCATGTGAATATGTCTTATTTCCATAGTGCTAGTATTGTGTTCACTGTAGAATAAATAAGAGTCTAAGCCCTTGAGCTCACAGATTACTGTATGAGATAGAAGACCTATATATAAACTAGAAACAAGTTATTACAGTACAGTAGGATAAAGGCAGTGACATGGGAAGTCAGTGGAGGGCAAATCAGAGGTTTTTCAGAGGGGTGGGGATAATAAGATTAGGCCAAGGATGATGAAAACAGTGGGGAGAGCAAAATTAAGACCTAGAAGGCTACAAAAGCATGAAAGAAGCCTGGAGGGTTCCAGGAAGAGCAGATCTCTGTGGGCACAAAAGCAGGAGTGGGTGTAAAGAGTTTGGAGAAGGGGTTAGAGGGGGCATGTGAGCCTGGTTGTGAAGGGTTCTGAATGCCGTATTTAGTTGGCCTGTACAGAGTACCTCTCTAGCCAGTATTAGAGATAGAGAGTGGGAACTGTAACATGATCTAGAGACTAGATCCCTAGAATCTAGGCCCTAGAGATGGGACAAAGATCCAGAGACAGGAATCTAGGAAGAAAATTAGGAGAGACAGCAGTGTTTTAAATGGTTCCTTTGAGTCTAAAGTGAGGTGAAGTTTGTCTGGCCATGTGAAGTTGCCTAAACTGACATGAGGTGGGAGTAGGCTTTGGTGGATCTAGGAGAGAGACTGGTGGTTGGCGAAGTGATGGCACAGGAAATCAGATTCTGGAGGGATAGTGGAGTATGATGGAAGTGGTAAAGCCCCTGGACTGTGATTGGATATACGCCCTGTAGGTGTTGAAGGAGTAGAGGCTGTGGGTCCTGTGTTATAGATAGTTCAGGAGCATAAGGTAAGCCTGTGTTATGGACTGAGGAGAAATAGCTTAGTGATGGTAGAATAGCGATTGGAAAGGGAGGAGCAGTTAGAGAGTCCCTCAGGGTGAGAGGGCATGGAGAAGGGGTCTTGGTTGGGAATGAAGCAGTTGTGTTGACTGACCCGAGAAGACTAAGGGTGATGGTTGGCTTGGTGGGGAGGCTGGATGGAGGGAAAAATGCTGGGCAGGCAGCATTTTGGTTTTAGAGTCCTAGTCCAGATTACTGTGAACCCAGGGAGGGGGGCATCTCTCAGACCGAGAGAGCATGCCTTACCCCAGCACCTTCACGATCCCTGATACCCATTTATTCCCAGTGAAGAGCCGGAGGCCATCCTTGGGGGAGTTGCTCCTGCGGCATGCACACAGTCCAACCAGGGCCCGGCAGGCGGCACAGTTGGTTCTTCAGCCTGGGAGAGACGGCGCAGGACTTGGCCTAGGTGGGGGCTCCCCTGGGGCTTCAACTCCGGTTCTACCCCCTCGGGGTGGGGCCCCTGAGCGCCAAGGTGAGGCTCTGCGAGTCAAGAATGCTGTCTACTGTGCAGTCATTTTCCCTGAATTTCTCAAGGAGTTGGCTGCCATTTCCCAGGCCCATGCTGTCACCTCGCCTTTCTTGTTGGATACTTCAGAGGAGGGATCTGGTCCTCCTGTCTCAGGCTTCGGGCCCCTCAATCCTTAACTTTCTTCCATGGACAATCAGGGCCTCCAGTGGCCTGGGCTGGGGCCGGGGTATAGGCTCCTTTTTATGTTTGGAGGCAGTGGTAAGAGGACTTTTTAATTTATTTCTGATGAATGTTTTATGGAGAACTTGTTGCAATATGTATAAAAGGGAAATCTCTATTCTCTGCTCATTCTTCTTTCCCACCCTTTTTCTCTGGGGCTGGGGCCCCAGGAAGGTTGTACATAAATAGGAGGTCAGGGGTATTTTCTCTCTCATGAGGACATTGGTTTTAAGGTTTTAAGGTGCTTCTTACACCATTAAAGGGTGAGGGGGTCATGGAGCCTAGGGGAAAAAAGTAGGGACTCTTCTCCAGCCCCAAGACGGAAGAAGCAGCATGGGCCCAGGATGGTTTGGGGGAGCAGCAGTTGATGTTTATTGGGGACCAGTATCCCTATGCCAGATCTTGGGGGCCTTGCCCCCTGAATCTCTCGCCTCAGCTTCATTCGTCGCTGTCGAACTCTGAGGACAGACCCTGCAGCAGGGGCAGGGACATGGAGTGCCGGTCGGGGTCCCCGGGGCCCCCACCCTGGACTCCTGGTGCGGGGCTGCGGGGGCTGAAGAGCCAGTTCTCTGCCAGGGTTGGGGATAGTCACAGCTTGACTCATGCCCTGGTCTTTCTGCCTTCCTGGTCCCTCCCTCTGGCCCTCTGTGCTGTGCCCACCCCCTCACCAGGACCATGCTTCCATCTCACCACCCCTGGCTCCCTCCATCCCCTTCACCAGGATCTGGTGTGGTGTTAGGGCACACATTCCTGGGGCACACATTCCTATATTCCCCATGCCCTCTCCCTCCACCAAATCCCATCCGTCTCAATCTCATATCCCCTAGCAGTACCTGACAGCATCTGGGGCCCCCTGCGGAAGGGGTTTCGGCCCTTGTAGGAGAATCTGGTGGGTCTGCCTTCTGGCCTTTCCTGAGGAGGTGGTGTAGGTGGGGCTGGGGCAGGTGGGGGCACATCAGTAGCTTCAGGGGTGTTGGTAGGGGTTGACATGGGGGCCAGAGGTGGCATGATCCCAAGGTTGGGTCTGACCCAGTTGGCCCCATGGGGCAGTGGATCTTTGGTCAGAGGCTTCTGTGGTCCCAGCACTCCTTTGGGCTGCAGTGAAAACTTGAGGCAGGAGAAGGCAACAGGCAGGGACCGTTGTAACCGGAGCAGCTGGGGCTCTTGGGCTGTAGGCAACAGCTCCAGCTGCAGCCAGGAACAGGAGAAGACCTGGTAGATGACATAGATGCTGTGGGTGCTTCGGAGCCAGGGAAGATTTTGCTGTAGGCTCACCTGAGCTGGTGGCAGCAGCAGGAAGGCCACCTTCTTGCGCAGACCACCCATGTGCAGGCGGATCCTGCAGGGCTGCCCATCCAATAGTCGCATTTCTTCATAGGCTATCTCTTCCCGGCTGTTTGGTGAGTATTCCCGAGTGCAGTGGGCAAAGGCACCCTTAGATCCTACCTGCTCCAGGAGGTTTGGTAGTGGCCCTACTGGTTGTAGTGCCCGCCGACCCTGCCGACTTGGTAAAGCCAGGCGTGTGTGGGCTGGTCGGGACTGCTTCACTAGCACACCCAGTAGGTCATAGCAGGCTGCATCCGACAGGAAAGGTACTGCTACTACATTGGGCCCAAAGCGCTCCTCGATAACCTGCAGATGGCCAGTTTATAGGTCAGGGACTGAGTTAGGGTCAGGAGTTACCTGGTAGCCTACTCTAGATTGACCCTCCTGCTGTTCCCTGTGCAATTACATCTCTACAATGTGCTCAGACGGCTTCCTGCTTATTTCCTAGTTCTCTCCTGTAGCAAAACCTCGAATATACTATGTGCCAGACCCTGCTGGATATTGGGAATACATAAAAGCATGAGATTTTGACCTTATCCTATTATAGCCTGGTCTGATGGAGGAGACAAATGTGTACACAGTAGTCAGCTAGGTAAGATAATAGAGAACACGGGTGTGGAGGAGATGGGTAGTGATTTAACAGCTTTTTTCTTTGATAGAAGAGGATCAGAGAAGGTTTCTAGGTGGTAATACATGAGCTTTGAAGGAATCAGCTAGGTAGGAGGATGGTCAATCCAGGGAGAGGATACAACCAGTTTAAAAACCAGAATTTATAAACCAGGTGGGGCACATTCAGGAACACGTAATTTCATTGCACTTAAACATAGGGTATGAAGAGGGACAAGCACACAGCAACTAGACTGAAAGATCTTGTTTGTATGCAATGTGACAGGAATTTGGTCCTGAGGGCAATGGAAAACCACTTGAAGGGCTCTGGGCAAGAGGGGCAAGATCAGAAAGGCGCTTTAGAAAGTTAATTTTGAGTAGGAAGACAAAATAAGGGGAGAGAAAGATCAGTTAAGAGTATTGTAATACTGCAAGCAAAACATGGTGAGGCCTTCAACTAAAATAATGGGGGAAGATATTTAGGTTATGGAATTAGTAGAACTTGATCACTTTAAGGAATGTGAGAAAAGGAATCCTGAAGGATAAGTTATAGATGATTGATTGGGTGGGTGATGTCATTCACCACAAATGGGTACACAGAAATAGGTTGGAATGACCGTTCTTAAACATTTTCTGTCCTAACTGCAGGAGAGAGTTCCTTTAGGGATTTGAGGCCTCATCTTTGAAATGCTGGTTCTTCTAGTACGCTTTCAGGGATTCTAGTTCCTCTAGGTTTTGTCCTTGTCTTGGCCTTTTTTGGTTTGGTTAACCCAGTTCTGGAAAGTTTAACTTCATGACCGACTGGGAAATCTTGTACGATCCTTTCTAGTATTTGTACTTAGATATGATCTCAACTCATCAAAGATACTGCTAGCTCAGACTTCTGGCTCTGTGGTCTGCTAGCTAGTACATAAAATTCCTTGTTTGGATCTCTTTCCTGTTTGAGACCCGTTCTGTTTTCAGAATAGCATTTTTGCTATGTTCTACTGCCCTTCCTCAGCTCCCAATTCCTACATGCCTGTCCCCTGGCCTTGCCCAGTTTGCCAGCCTTCTGGTAGAGTTCATCAATGATCCCTTATGGTCAATCTATTTTTTGCTACATAGAACTGTTTTTGGAAGTGCTGCCCCATAGCATAAGAGGAGGGAGGGTCGCTAACTGATCAAGTTGTGTCTGCACTATGGACAAGCTGAAGTAGCTTGAAGAGTACTGTCTTTTGTCGCCTGGCCAGGGAAATACATGGTGCTTTTTCTTTTTTTTCTTTTTTTTCCATTTGAAATACTAGTGTTTATCATGGTGCTTTTTCTTAATCTGCATGGAAGAATTTCCCATAATTCCTCTTCTTTGCTTCATTGGGACATGAAATACTTTATTTTTGGTGGGGGCATCAGGCTGAAGAACAGTTCTCTGAGAAGCTCTGAGAAGGGCCAGTTGGGTTACCAGGGGTGAGAGCAGAGCATTGGTGGGTTGGCATTTTTGTTTAGAATATTCTTCCCCATGACAAAGAAAGCATAGTGACCAAATATAACTTCAGAATCCTACCCTAGCTGCTCCTTTGATCCCTAGGATCCTATACAAATAAGACAAATAGGAGTGTCTCCAGGAGGTACCTCTTTAGTGGGATTTTGACATTTAAAATACCTGTTCTTATGGTCCAAGTTTCTGATCAGGTGAATCCCTGATTTAGCTGGAGGGTTTTTCCCAGAATAGACATGAATTTGCCATGGTGGGGAGGTTTATAGGCTCTTTTTCTTACCCTTGAGGCCCCCAGTGGTTATCCTAAAATAGGGAAAATAGGGCACTCAGTTCTATGCCAAGGGGACTGTTCTTTGTAGAGTCACCATGTGAGACCACTACCTGTTCCCACTGCACATTTACTTCTGGGTAAAAGTTCTGTGGAACATAGAAGCCTGCAAATTTAGATTTCCCAGGGGCAGCCTGGGAAAGTAAGGTTGGAAAACTTTCTTCCTGGGTATACCTCGGCTGGTATGAATTCTGAATGAGGAGACTTCAAGCCATATTTTGGTTAACTGTATGTTCTACAAAGTGCCCAATAAACTATCAGTTCTGGAGAGAGGAAACCAGGTTACTCAGAGGTGTCCTGCTCCTTGAATTTGCCACATATCACCAGTGATTTATTGTGTATCTCTACTTTGCCTTTCCTGACAATTTTCCATTTAAATAGGGAATTTTTCTGATGCTTAGAGATGTAGCTGTCTGCTGGTTGATGACCGCATTTACTTTCATCGTAATGAAATGCTTGATCTTGTCCAGGACCAACCTGCTGAAGCTAGGTACTCTGATATTTGTGAGGGCCTTGGCTCTCCTGTTTCTGCTTCCCTGGGAAGCTGACCTTTGTGGTGAGCTCCATTTCTAATGGGAGCTATATCTATTAAGGCTGTTTGAGTCTAATAGGCACTACTTTAAGATGGTTGTTTTAAACTTGATAGAAGGGCTGCCTTCTATGAGTGCTTTAAATTCACTGTCCTTCAGATTATGTAACCAGAACCTGATCCCTAAATTCTCCAAATTCAGAAATTGTGGCCATCTAGATTTGGCAGGGGTACTTGCAACTCAGAGCTGACATCTGCCTGCTCCTGAAAATCTCCATATTTGGCTCAAAACCCAAATTTCTCATTTTGTGGATGTTAAGGTGGAGGGGGTATCTGGGAAGAAGTCCAAGCTTTTTTAGAAAGCTTACAAGGCCCTTCATGATCAGCCTCTGTACCTCTTTGACCTCATTTTCACCACTACTCATGTGAACTCTGCTCTACAGACTATTTGAGTTCACAAATAATGCAATTTTTTTAAATCCTCTCCTGGCTTTTGCATATGCTGTACTTTTAATTATACACTGTTCACTCGCTCACCCACCCACCCACCTGCTAACTCATTTAGGTGTTTATTAAACATTCCTCTTTCCTCTATGTGAGAATAATTCCCACTTGCCTAGCTAGAACGTCACTCTCTCCAGGAAGCCTTCCTGACCTCATAAGTCCTACCCTGACTTAGCACTTGTCTCTGTTCTCAGAAATTCTTACTGCCTTTGAAGGAACTTCTTGCTGTTTCTTGCAATTGTGATTAAATTGGACAGTGTGTACAAAGCACTTAGTACAGTGTCCAGCGTGTAAGTAAGCACTGAGTAAATATTATCTTCAAGCTACCCACCACTTCCTACTCATAAGTTGCTCAGACCCATCTAGGTCACACTTTGTTCCTTTCTCTTTAGCTCTCTTACTTTATCCTTGATGAGGGTCCAGGTGGCATCAGCTTCATCCAGTGTCAGCAGGTGGGGGGTACCAACCAACATGGTGGGGTATGGGAGAGGTTAGGCAGGGCAGTGGCTGCTGCAGGAACCCCAAGCTGCCCAGAGAGGTGAGGCCCCAGGCCTTAGGCTTTGACCTACTATAGCATGAGGTCATAGAGGTCCTACTAGATAATGGGGCTTTGCGTGAGGGGAGGGCAGTCACTTTCCTAGCCTCACTATATGCACAGCATAAGTCCATACCCTTGAGTCACTTATCCATTCTCCTCCTTAGGGGAGGAAAATGCAGGGGTGCTTGAGTGTATTTGTGTGTGTGTGTGTGTGTGTGTGTGTGTGTGTGTGTAGTTCTTGGTCTGAGTTCTTAAAGGAAGCAGAATCAGGCTTCCCCCTTCAGCAGCCTTATTGAATCAATTTGCTGTGCTGCCTTATTAGCTGCAGGTAACTTCTTCATGAGGTTGGATAGGGGTCCTGAAGGACACACTGGAAGTATAGATCAGGACTTAGACTGAGAACCAAGCAGGAGTTCTTAACCTTGGTCATACTTTGGAATTACCTAGGAGCTTTAAAAACTATAGATGCCTGGATCCTACCCCCTGAGATTCTAATTTAATTGGTCTGGAGTGTGCCTGGGCATCAGGATTTCTAAAAGCTCCTCAGGCAATTCTGATGTACAGCCTAGGTTGAAACCCATTATTAATGAGTGGGTTACAATTGCAATGAATACCAGGTGTATGTGTAGGAGGGTGTCATGCTGAGTGGTGACAATGTGGAGGATAAGAATCTAATTGGGACAATGTTGCCTTAGTAACTGGAGAGGACTTTCAGGAAGCCAGAATTACCCAGGTAAATTTGAGGAAATTTTTCTTCATGCACCACTCCATGTCCTAGGGAGATCTGTGTCTGTTTGGCACTTACCTACTGCAGCCCTAATCTATGTGTGATTTCCCCTTGTGTCTCTGTCCAGAGATCTCAACCTGGTGTTTGCTGGAGAAGAAGAGTGTTTTTTCCTCAGAGAAGAACCACTCTGGAGAGCCTTTCTAGTAGCTACTCTCTGACTCTGCCTCTTATCTGTCTAAAGAGTCTTCTCTTGAGTCCCTTTTGAGAGTCTTCTGCATGCCTAGGAAGACCACTTCTGTATGGGGAGCATCCTTTCCTATGCTGGCCCAGCATGTAGAGCTGTCCCATAAAGTCGGTCATCGTCTGAGCTGGCTGAGGTATGCATATGAGGCACAGGGAATGGTCCTACATGATGTTACTGGCCTCAGGGTAGGTTAGAGCTAAGGGTATATATGGGTGCTCGGTCTTTAAACAAAGGTTTGGCTCTGGGCATGGGACTGCGCTCCAGGAGAGGAATTAATATCAAATATCCCATGTTAGAAGCTATGCCAAACACTCTGAATCTGTTATGTTGGTTAATCCTTTTAGTAACCTCTTGAAGTAGGTACTATTATTTCCTCATTTTACAAGTGAATTAAAAGGCTCAGAGAGGTTAAGTAAATTAGTGCAAGGGATACACTGAGTTAATGGAGGATCTGGGATTCAAGCCTAAGTCAGCCTGATTCCAGCTTTTAAGTTAAAATTTAAATGGTAGTCCCTTTTTGGTAAAGGGAGAAACTGCTGTGTTCCTTCTGCTCTCGAGTGTGTGGTGGGAGGGCGTCTGCTCAGTGGATGTTCAAAGTGGTGTAGTGAAAAGGAAGTGGGCAAGGTGAGAGAAATGCTTCAGAGACCAAACCAGAAACCCCAGGCTCCTTGTCAGGACAAGCACAACCAGATCTCTTCCTCTAGTGCCCTCTTAGCCCTATGCCAGGAGGATTATCTGGTATAGCATAGTTGGCACCTCTGTTCCCTCCAGAAGGGAATCCTGAGTGAGGTAGACAGCAGTGGGGAGAGAGACATACACTAGGACAAGGCACACAGATGTGGGGCAATATAGACAGTGCAGGGAGGCAGAGATGCAGAGGTCCAGAGACAGGAGTTACTGATAAACACGGGTATCCAGATCCTGATGGGGTTCCAGAATGAGAAGGGGGTGGAGGGTAGGGATAGGGATGATGGGCTGTTGGTGAAATGTGATGAGAATCTCAGATTCTCATCAGGGGGGCTCAGAGGGGAAATTGGGTACAGATGAACTCTCAGCCAGAAACCCATATCTTCTGTTTTGCTGATGATCATGATTCTTTAGGCTCCCTGCATTCCACTTTCCTACCCTGACATTAAGTGAGACTGTATTTCCCTTTGGCTCAGAGTCTGAGACTGAAAGTTACTGAAGGAAAATAGATGACAACTGAGAGCTGGATGGAGTTGATGAGCCTCAGGACTGGGCTGTTTGGGCCATAGCCTGCTCATGGGGTTGCCTCCAGTGTGGCACATTCGGGGGTTTCCCTGGACACAGATCATCTGCAACGTATCTGAGTGGCGACTGGACCGGACAGCATGAGAAGAGAGGGGCTGGTTATTTAGGGAACATAAGGTTCTCTGCAAGAGGCTTCAGGGCAGTATAGAATCGTGTTGATAGCGAAGACTTCCAAGGGATAAAGAGCCCTAACTTCTCTCAGGCTATAGGGATAAGTGTACAAGTCCCAAATCCCTTATTTGAAACCTCCAGGGACAGATGTGTTTTGGACTTCAGAATTTTTCAGATTTTAGAAAGGGATATAGTGCCTTTATTGTATATAAAGGAGTACTCCACTGAGGTTTAGGACAGTGCCCTATAATCAAACACATCAATATTTCTGCAGCTAAATGTATGAATATTCACACCAAGTGAAATACATAAATACTATAAATACCATCGTGATGTTTCAGGTCAGGTTTTTGGCCAAAGTTATGAAAAAAACATTGTTTTTTCAAAGATTTTTTTATTTTGGAATTGTGGATAAGGGATTATGCGCTTAGAATTACTCTCAGGTTTTGTGAGGAGTAGGGGATTGCTGGTAGTCTTCTGAACACATCACATGGTAGGTATGTGTGTGCTCTCCATCCAGACAAAATACTAATGTCCAAGGGTGTGGATTTTTGGCTTGAAGAAAGTTCTTGCAATGAACAATGCACAACCTTGGACTCAGCTGCTCTGGGGAGCTGTGCACAACCAGGGAATGAAGGTGCCTTAGACAAGAGGTTTCCTGTGGTGGGAAGGTGACAGAATTCATTGCTTGTGAACATTGGCTGCATAGGATTTCCCTTTTTCATGTACCAGAGGGGAGAGGCAAAAAATGTGTGCGTGTGTATGTGTGACACAAGACTGTCACACGTACGTTTCTTTATAATAATGTTGTAATAAATATCTTACTGCATACATCTTTGTTCACATCTCTAATTATTTTGTCAGGATAGATTTATCAAAGAGGAATCCCTAAGAGAAGGATATGGACATCTTAATGACTCAGTTCCAATTAGGGTTAGAATTTTGTCATAATTATCCACAAAATCATTGCCTGAGGAATTTTTTTAACTCAGAACTTCATGAAAAAGATTAGTCTTGGGAATGACTGAGGCCACAAAGGAAAACCGTCAATCTTCTCAATGTGACAACACCTCTGAAAATCACGCAGAGCTTCTGGGCTTTCTCTTTAGCTCCTTGTTAGTGAGGACCTGGTGAGACCCCATGTAGCCCTGAGAAGATGTCACCTGCCTTTTCAGATTTGCAGCCGCCTGTTCTGTGTGCTTTCCCGTGGTACTTGGTCCAGCTGTTTGTGCTGAGTGGTTAGCATTGCACTTGGCTTCAGGTCCTCATGGCTGACTCCAATACCTGCAGTTATGATAGTTTTCCCAAAGAGCTTGGGTCTGCCTGTGCAGCCTGCAGCTTTCCATGACTTTCTAAAAGTGAATTCCTGCTTTTTGTCTGAGATTATATTCATTCTGGGCTCCATGCTGGTGTGAAAGATCTTTTGCACAATGTCCCTTCCATTGTAATCTTAGCTGAAGGTCAATCCCCTGTTACACCATGTGTAATATCTCTATTCTCTGGTAGCCACAGCAGTGTGAAATATTCCTATACCAACATCCTGTGCTTCTAGTGATGTTGGCCAGTCCAAATGGGGGTGCTGATGTAGATTTTATTTGGGAATTCAACATTCTTGGCTGAGGATGCAGAGAAGAGCAAATTGGTAAGAGACCACAGTGACTAGACCTCAGACAAGCAGGCAAAGTGGCTACAATGATTTCCTGGGATATCAGAATTTCTTTAAAAAATTTTTTTAAGTGTTTATTTTTGAGAGAGCATGAGTGGGGGGTGGGGTACAGAGAGAGATGGAGGCACAGAACCTGATGTGGGCCTCAAACCCACAAACTGTGGGATCAAGACCTGAGCTGAAGTCTGATGCTTAACCAACTGAGCTACCCAGGTGCCCCTCAAAATTTCTTTAAGTTGGACCTCTGACTCCTAAGGGAGAGTTCTAGCCATTAATTCTTGAGATATTGACAGGAGAGTGGAGGTAGGGGAAATAGACCCTAACCCATGAAACCAAGGGGATTCTCTGAACTAGGAATGGCCAATTTTGGGACCCCTATCTGGACACATTATCCAGATTCTCAGAATGTGGGGAATAAGCCTGTAACTTCTTCCCTAAGGACAGAATCTGGTTCCAGGAATGAAGAGGGCTTTGAACCCAGAAAACTACCCAAGCACTTTCCTCCAGAGGCAGCTTCACTCTTCCCAGGTCCCTAGGTCTAGAATCAATAGAGGAGCTTTTGTGTGGAGACATGGGCAGACTTAGGTTAAAATAATGGAAGGGGTGGGAAAGGAAGTTTTCTTTAAGTTAAATCTTGTGTACTATAAGCCATGGTAATTCCTGATTTTATTTTCCTGCATGGTAACATGTAGCCCCCTGCCTCCTGCCTCCCAAGCAAGATATGTGGATAGACCAAAGTCTGCAGATGCTAGTGATATGTGTTGTAGAGGCTTCACAGCAAATAATTTATTGAGTGATTATCACAGTCATATGTAGACAGTGGGACAAAGAAGACATAATCCACACCTCCAGGCCCTGGACTCTTCTGAATATTCCTTCACCTCCACCACCAGGCTCCATTGTTGGTTTTTTTTTTTTTTTTTTTTTTTTTTTTTTTTTTTTGCCCATTAGAACTGGCTTTTTCTGAATGTGAAGATTTCCAGGAGTCGGTCCCTGATTTGCTTGGTGCGGACCCCATAGATGAGTGGGTTGAGGGCAGGTGGCAGCAGCAAATAGATATTAGAGAGAAGGATGTGTACGGGCTTTGGGACAGTGTGACGACCAAAGCGATGTGTGAGGTAGAAGAAGAGACCAGGTACATAGAAGGCCAGAATGACACATATGTGGGAACTACATGTGCCAAAGGCCTTAGCACGGGCCTCCTGGGTAGGCAGCCGCAGCACAGCATGAGCAATGAGCCCATAAGAGCCAGTGATGCCCAGGATATCTATACCAGACACAGCCAATGAAAGCGCCAGCCCATACAAATTGTTGGCCCGTGTGTTGCCCACCACCAGTTCTACCACCGCCATGTGTGCACAGTAGGCATGGTCTATGGTCTTGGCTTGGAAGTGCTCAAATCGCGCCACCAGCAGAGGGAAAGGCACAACAATAGCCACAGCTTTCAGTGCCAGTGCCAGGACTGCATAGCCTACACGGGCTTTGGTGACTAGGAGAGGGTAGTGCAGTGGACGCCCTACTGCCACAGCACGATCACAGGCCATGGCCAGCAGTACACCAGATTCTACAGCAGTCAGTGCATGAACAAAGAACATCTGGACCAGGCAGGCACTGTATGGCACAGGCCGGGGCCCAAGCCACAGCACGGCAAGCAACCCTGGGGCTATAGATGTAGCTAAGCCCAGGTCTGTGGCTGCCAGTGCGGCCAGGAGTAGAAACATGGGCTGCTGCAGTGTGGAATCTATCTGCACCAATGTCAGCAGTGCTCCATTGCCCAGCAGGGCCAACAGATACATGGGCCCAAAGACCAGTGTCAGCCAAGCCTGGGCAGGCCCTAGCCCTGGAATGCCAGTCAGTATGAAGAAGGTTGGGCGTGGGAAGGTGGAGTTGGAATGTGGACCTTCTGCCATCCTGTGGAGGGGGCAAAGCTTTAGGGTTCATGGGGGCATGACTCCTGAAAGGGGAAGGATAAAGGGAGAGATTTTGGGGGGGTATCACAGTGGCAGAGACCCATCCATGGAGTATGTGTAGGGGTAGTGCAGGGTTGGGGGACCACAGGGTTATGCCTTTGGGGGTTTTGACAGATAATCAAGGTCACTACACTAGCTTCGATGGGAGAATCCTTTGTGCCTGAAAGCCCATGAGTGTCATAGGGGGAGACCAGGGGAGACACTGGTCATGAGGAAGGAGGGCTTCACTGCTGCAGTGGCTGGTACAGTTGGAGGTCAGCTGAGAGCTGTGGCTGACATGAAAGATTTTCTTCCTTAGGATCCAAAGTAGAGTCCATCTCAGTCTCTGTATGATGGGGAGAAAGCCAGAGCTGGTTGGGTATCAGGCCCCAGGCTGCACTGTCCTTGACTGTATATGCTTAGGCAGAGTTTCTGGGCCTCAGTTTCCTCAGCTCTACAATGGGGGTGGGCACAGTAGTTGCAGTGTTGTCCATCTTTAACATTCTGGGCATCAGCCCTGGAGAAGAAAGTAAAGAGAAAAGGAGAAATAGGAGGGTGAGGAAGATGGGACTGGGTGGAAATGGAAGCCGGATGTGACCAGAGAAAATCTGGTGGGTTTTGGGGGTGCTTACATTGATACTTAAGTAGTAAACTTGAACACCAGCTGGAGGTTTGAAGTTGGGCCTAGGAAGGAACAGAGAAAGAGAGAAATGGCAGCAAAAAAAAAGGAACTTCTCTGATTCCCTACCTTCCTCATGATCCAGAAGGGGGTCCCGCTAAAGTCTTATTTCTGGGGTGCCAGAGGGAGTGGAGGTGACAGAGGGGGAGGAAATGGCACTCAACCCAGAGTAGCAGCCATACGTGGAAGAAGCATCTCTGACGTTGGAGGAGGCAGGGTGAGTAGAACTGATTCCACGCAGACTCTAGCTTACTGAAGATTAATAAACATGGAATGGATAAATGAATGAGGAGGAAAACACCAGCAGAAGACTTGACTGGAGAAAGATCCTGTGCACTGGGTGTTGGCAGCTTCTCTTCACCTTGACCAGTGCCTTTGGGGCCCTTTATGAAGCTGTTCCACTGGCTTCCCTCAGGGCCCTTACCCCTCCCACCTGTGCCACATTAACTCTTCCCTGTGCTGCCTCCTTGCTCTGTGCTGACAGGTAACTTCAGGAAGTAGAGCAAGGAGGCAGAGATGGGGGCAGCAAGGAAAGAAACAGACTCCCTGAAGTCTGGAGAGAAGACCTTGCTATATTCTTGAATAGCATGTGTCCCCCTCTGTTGTAATTACTTCTCTCTCTCTCCCACTAGGCTGAGTTACAGGCAATGCTTCTTATTAGCCAGTATCTCCACTGCTCATCACAGTACCTGGCATGTCGTTGTCCATGAATATATATTTATTGCTTTTATTTGTGTGACAGTACTGCTGGCCCAAACAGCGTTTGTTTGCTGACCAACATGGGCTCCTACAGTTTCAGGAGCCTTAGGTATCTACGGAGATGAGAAAGAAAGACATACCATCAACCCCGAGTCCACTGGGTATGATTCTGCTCTAACGAGGCAGAGCCTAAAAATCACCACGCTATACAAAATAATGCAGGAAAAAACAGGACTTGCGGGAAAGGTGGCAGTAGGGCACAACATTCCAAAACATCGCCAGTGACACATTTAAAAAAAGGATAGGACCCTAATCAAAATGGTGGCACCGTTCTACATATGTTAGCTGGTTAGAAAGCACATAAACACACCAGTAACTATGACACATTACCTTGAAAAAGACAAGGAGTTTTCCTTGTGGAAACATTAGAAGCAGCTTGTGAATAACTGAGAAACGGTAGAAGGGGAGACTACGGGAGTCCCCCTTATCTGTGGTTTCGCTGCTGCAGTTTCAATTGATTCCCCGCTGCCATCAACTGCGGTCTGGAAGCAGATGATTCTCTTTCTGACGAATCGTCAGAAGGTCATCTGTAACCTAACGCCAGGTCACAATGCTGCGTCATTCCCCTCACTTTGTGTCCTCACGCATTTTATCCTCTCACGCATCATCACAGGAAGAAGGGTGAGTACAACACAGTAAGATATTTTGAGAGAGACCACATTCACATAACTTTTATTACAGTATATTGTTATAACTATTAGTTATTATGGCTAGTCTCTTGCTATGCCTAATTTATAAATTACACTTTGGCATAGGTAATGCATGTATAGGAAAACACGGTACAAGGCATACCTCGTTTTATTGTGCTCCGCTTGATTGCGCTTCACAGAGCATGGTTTTTACAAATTGGAGGTCTGTGGCAACCCTGCTTCTAGGAAGTCTATCGCCATTTTTCCAACAGCACTTGTTCACTTTGTGTCCTTGTCACGTTTTGGTAAAATTTGCAGCATTTCAAACTTTTTCATTATTTAAAAAACTTTTTTTTTAATGTTTATTTTTTATTTTTGAAAGGGGGGGGGAAGGGGCAGAGAGAGAGAGAGAGAAAGAGAGAGAGAGAGAGAGGGAGACACAGAATCCAAAGCAGGCTCCAGGCTCCTTCGCTGTTAGCACAGAGCCCAAGGTGGGGCTCGAGCCCATGAACTGCAAGATCATGACCTGAGCTGAAGTCAGACACTTAACTGACTGAGCCACCCCAGGCACCATGCAAACCTTTTCATTATTATTATATTTGTTATGTTGATCTGTGGTCAGTGATTACAACTCACTGAAAGCTCGGATAATGGTTAGCACTTTTTAGCAATAAAGTTTTTAAATTAACGTACTCTGCATTTTTTTTTTTAGACCTAATGCTATTGTACACTTACTAGGCTACAATACTGTGTAAACATAACTTTTATATGCACTGGGAAACAAAAATTCATTTGACTCTATTGCTATATTTGCATTAACTGCGGTGGTCTGGAACTGAATCGGCAGTATCTCTGAGGTATGCCTGTGTATATAGTTTGGTACTATCCATATTTTCAGACATCCACTGGGGATGTTGGAACGTATAACCTGCACATAGCAGGGGACTACTGAATCCGAAATTGGGTGGAATGTTCTAACACCAGATGTGGATGAATATGGTTCATAACCTGAGCGGTGATAGGTGTTTTAGGTGTGTGGATGTTGGATTTTCCTTTGCTGCTATGTTCAGCAGTTTTGAATGCAGTTTTGTGCATTCACCTAGTTTCTGGCAGAGGGAATCATACAGTAAACAAATATGAAATTCACTCAGTTCCAACTTACTCAGTTGCCTAATGTAGCAATTGGTTGGAACAAATTTGCTCTTCAAAACCAGCTTTATAGCAGATCTGATTGAATCTCTTTTGTGCCTGGCCCTGTACCATATGGTGAGGATACAATGGCAATAACAAGGCACTGCTGCCCTCAAGGAGCTCACTGTCTAGTGGACTCAGTGATGCAAACTGTTGTTGGAGGGCTACTTTAGTAATTGCATTCATTGAGGTTAGTATCAGATATGGTGGGAGCACAGGGAAAGGAGCCTTTCCCTCTTCTCTGAATTATAGTAATGGCTGCAGTTTCCCATGTGGAGGCACTGCTCTAAGTCCTATTCCTACAACATGTATTTGCAATGGGGTACAAATATTCCTCCATTTTACCGACAAAGAACTAAGGCACAAAGATAAGTAACTTACCCAAGGGTGCACAGTTAGTAAATAGCAGTTAGATACCAACTGGGTCTGACCCTAGCATTCTTCCTCTTAGCCACTGCTTTAAACATTTCTGTTGAGATTTAGCACATGAATAAGAGTTTTCTAGGATGTTTGGGGCAAAAAGATCTGTTCCTGGGAGGGGAAGTTCAGGCTGTCCTAGGATTTCTGAGGGAGGAGAGGAACACTTGGAAGGTAGGGACAATGGGTGGAGAGCCAAGAAGGAGACAACTGGGAGAAAAAAAGCCCTTGAATGCCATTATATCCAATGGCCTCAAGAGAAGACTAATGGGACTTCTGGCTGACATATTCTTGTCCTGGACATAACTGTACAAAAGATTGTTCGTAAGATAAATCACAGATTCTTTAAACCCAACAAAATTGAAATCATTAAGTTCCTGCAAATCTGCTATATTCTGTGTTGCCCACTGTCTATTAATCCAGGCTGTATTGGGGGATATCATTGACTTTATCTGTGGAAAAGTTCCTTTTTTGGTTTCCCAGGCCCCAGTCCAACATTACAGAAGCTCTCTGAACAGATTGGGGGATCACCTAGCTGGTCTTTCCCTTTGACATTGGCCATTGGAGGAGGGTATCTGACAGTACACCTGTGACCTTGTGGGGCTATATGTCAGAGCCTGCTCCCCAGGGGTGGATGCCAGCCCTGTAGAGGGGGCGAAGGTAGAGAGGAGGAGGAGGAGGGCTCATTGGCTAGGAATGAGAGGGCTCTGGGAATTGACCCTGAATTTCTCACTTCTTTGACAAATGCAGCTACTACCACCATCTGCTATAGAATAGTGTTTCCAGAGATCAGCTTGTGTCGTATGAGTCTGCTCCAATTTTCTGCTTACAGTGACCAGTGAACAACAACATATAACAGTAGATTATCCATTTATACGTAGATTACAGATCAGAAAATCTTGGGTCCTAGTGGTGCCACTCAACACTGAATCCTCTTCTAGAAACCTATTAAAACAAACTCTTAATTGGTCAAGTCTCAATTCCCAGGCGAGTATGAGAGCCTTCTGTGACCAGTAGCACCCCCAATAGCCCAGGTGTTTCACTTCCCCTCAGTTTCTGGTGGGGTAGAGAGACTCTATAAGCCCAAGGTAAGATCAGGTGGCACTCCATATCCTATGGAGATGTGGATGACATGGAACCACCGTACCACTCAGTTTTCTAGGTCTTCTAGCTTCACTTCCCTCCCCCATCTGAGGCTACCCAGTCCTTCCATGAGAACATCTTTAGTATTCCATAAAGCTCTGGGGGTACTGGGAGTCCCCAATACCAAGGGTAGTGGATATTCTGGCGTCACTGTTACAAATTTGTGAGAGGAATTATTCTCCCTATCATAATAGGATCTAGTAGAAGTCAGTTTCTGGTAGGGGTATGGAATAGGTCAGATCTAATTTTTATCAGTTCTCCTATAGTATTGTCTGCTGTCCTTATCCATTTTCCCTTCCTCTGCAGTGGGGTCAGTCCTTTGGATTGACTCTGTCTTTGACTATAGATAGTACTGACTCTAGTGTTCTCTTGCATACTGAGGTCACAGTTCCTGTCCTTGTCTCCCAGACAACACTGTAAGAGAGAAAAATTGGGTTGTGGTGTTGAAACCTCCCTCTTAACTTGTCCAATCATTCTTTCCTTTCAATGTGAGACATGGAAGAGGCATTTTCTAAGTCTCTCTGATCAATAATTGGTAAGGAGACCAGTGCTGAGTTGGTCTTCCAAAGACTTTTCTTACAGAAGATGAGTAGTTCTCTCTAAAGGCTCTCTAGCATTTAGAAGGGGATTTCTGAACTATGTTTACTGGGCCCACCTTTTGAGAAATTAATTTCCTGAAGTTCTTTTCTGAGGTAATAGGTAGCACCTTTATCTTTTCCACCATTACCTCCCTTCCTGTAAGCTCACATTGCATGGCTGAAACTCTTACAACCAGGAAAGTACTAATGTCATTCACAGAATCCAGCAAACATTATTACGAACTCATTACGTGTCAAACATAGTATTATGAATGGGGAAACAGCCTCTCTTATCATAACATTCACACAGCCACTGAGGCCTGCTTCCTTAAAGAGCTTGTGTATCTGCCTCCTTTCATCCCCACTGGAGTATGTCCCATTGTACACCCCACAACCTTAGAATATTGCAGCAGCCTCATAACTTGTTTTTAATATTCTTCATTGTTTTTTTTTCATGCTTTTACTTGAGAAGTGGCTAATATATATAAAAGTACAAAGAATAACCAATGCACACATTATCAAGACATTCAAAATTGATAATTAACTACCATTTTGTCCCCCCTGTTTTCAGTTCCTTTTTAATAAAGGTAATAAAATTTACATATAAAGCCTCTTTTATCTCCTATAGTGTTTCATTCTCACCTTAGAGACAATTATCATGAATTTTGTGTATCTTTCGAATTCAGTTTTTATAATGCTTTTGCTAGTTGGTGCTTTTAGATATTTACATAAATTATTTCCTACTGTATACAGGAAATTATGTTTTGAGTTTTGTTTATGCAGGTTTACAGAGCTTTATCATCCCTTTACATGTCTACATGGTTTTATAGCATATGATTATGCCAAAATTTCTTTCTTTCTTTACTGGTAGACTTACTGTTTCTGGAGATTTTGCTGTGTATACTGCTGTTTAATATTTTTGTATATGCCTTTTTTTCCACATGGATAATAGTTTCTCTTAAACAAACATCTAGAAGTGGAATTTCTGGGTTATTAGATATGCACATTTATATTTTTAGCAGATATTGTTAAATTGTTCTTCAAAAGAGTTGTTCCAATTTGTATTCCCAGTAGCAATTTATGAGAGATCCTGTGTTTCAGCATCCTTGACAGCACTTTATATTAACAGACTCTTACGTTTTCGTCAATCTGATTAAGTAGAAACATGAGCTCATTATTTTAGTTTATATTTTAAATATATTTATTGGTCATTTATACTTCCTCTTCTGTTAATTGTATGATCATTTCTTTTGCCCATTTTTCTGTTCAGTTGCCTTACCCTCCCCTCTATATTTTTTGTACACCTTTTCTGTATATTCTAGATACTAATCCTTTGTTTATGTTGGAAATACAATCTTCCAGTCTGTTAATGATCTTTTAATTTTGTTTATGGTGTCACTTGCCTTACAGAAAATTTGAATTTTAATAAAAAGCACCTCTAGGCCATGTACTTTTGTGTATTATTGAAATTCCTTTCCTACCCTGAGATTGTAAAGGTTATACATTTTATGGTGTGTTTAGACATTTTTTTTACATTTAATTCTTTTAATCCATCTGAAATTTATTTTTGTGTGTATGATATGAGACCAGGGTCTAGTTTTATTTCTTCATTTTTCTTAAAAGGAAATTTGGTTGTTCTAGTATTTTTCTACAATAATATACAATTATTACACACTAAGTTCTTATATATAATAGATTTGATCTAGGCTGTGTTCTCTATTACATTAATGTTATATGCTAATTCCTCACCAATATTACTGTAATTATCTTTATATCTGTCAGGCAAATCACTTTCTTATTCTTCTCTGTGTGTGTGTATCCAGAAACATCTTGGCTTTATTTGTGCCTTTATTCTCTTACATGATTATTAGAATCATTTTGTTAACTTCCATGAAAAACCTTGTGGGATCTTAGTTGGGAGTAAATCTAGCTTATAGATTAATTGAGGAGCATTGCTATCGCCTGAATATGGAATCTTTCCATTCATAACCTGTTATATCTTACTGTTTATTCAAGTCCCCTTTTATTTTATTCAATAAAATTTAATGATTTCTCCGTGATGACAATGTACTTCTTTGGAAAACTTATTCTAGGTCGCTAACAGTTTTTAAAATCAATTTATTGGGGTAAATGCGCCCATATTAAGTATATAATTTGATTTTAGACACAAATGTATATACTCATATAAGCACCATCCCAAACAAGAAATAAAACATTTTTATCATCCCCAAATGTTCCCTTGTTATTCTTTGCGGTTAATTCCCTGTAACCCTGGCCCCAGCCCCAGCCTCAGGCAGCTAATAGTATACTTTCTGTTTTTTAAATTTACTTTTACTTTTTCTAGAATTTTATATAAATGAGATCATGTACTATTTTGTATATGACTTCTTTCACTCAACATGTTTTTGAGAGTCATCCATTTTCTTGAAGGTATCATTAGTTCATTCCTTTTTATAGATGAATAGAATTCCATTGCACAAATATTCCACAATTATTTATCCATTATTCTTTTGATTGACATTTGGGTTGCCTTCATTTTTTAACTATTATTAATAAAGCTATAGTGAATAGTGGCATACAAATATTTGTGTAGAAATATTTTTGTTTCTCTTGGGTAAATACCTAGGAATCGTATCAGTGTATCATGTGGTAAGTGTATATTTAACTTTATAAGAAGCTAAGAAATGCTTTTCCAAAGTAGTCATACGATTTTTCATTCCCAACAATACTGTATGACACTTAGAGTTATTTTACAGCCTTGCCGGCACTTACTGTGATCAGGCACTAGACTAAGTGCTTACATGTATCACCTCATTCAATATAATGTCCCTGTGAGGTAAGTGCAACCATTATTTCCATTTTACAAATAAAATAACTGACATGTGGATAGCTGACTTCTGATCACAAAACTTTGAATGAGTCTGGATTTGAATCCAGGTCAATGTGAGTCCCAAATGGATCCTTTTCATGACTATATAGTATCAGAGTTACATTGGCTTCATAAAACTAAATCAGGTTGGCTTCCATCTTTTTATCATGGGTAATTTAATTTATGCTTAGCCTGCCTTTCACCTTCCTTCCCTAGACCAATGTACCAATTCAGGATGAAGGACCACCAAACTTGCTTTGTCTAAAATCTGTAGGTGAATAAGATAGCTTTTCTCCTAACCTCTAAATTTTCTTGAATATTCTTGCATCCACTCAAATCAATGCCTTCTTTCTCTTCATTATAGCTTCTGTACATAATACATTTAGGACTTATCTACCCCTCCTCTGTGGTTGCATTGTGAATTTTATGTCACACAACTCCTCCAAAAGCCTGCAGCTGTGCCCTTTAGCTTCCCTAAAGACACACTCAATGTTTCATAATTCCCTGGCCAGCATCCCTTCTTCTCTTCCTTCCCTTGTGCACTGAAAGCAATGTAAAACACCCTGTAGAAGTTGCTACATTGTAAGTGTGTCACTGACCTGGGCTGAGGACTCATTGCAAATGTCAGTTTTGTCTCAGTTTTTATGTCACTCAAATCTGTCTTCTCAGCAACGTGAATAGTGCCAGTGCCACTTTCTGTATTTTGATAGTCACTTTTGTGTATGTGTTCCCAATCCATCTTTCTCCCTTTTTGTGTGGAGGGAGCAATACCATAGAGTTGTCAGATAGTCTAGGGAGCCTGAGTATGTACTATCTCTTGAGTCTGGTGAATTTATTGTCACACAGTCATCTTCCTTGTTCTGATTGCTTCTTCTGCTTAGTCTGTAATCACTTAGTCTCAGCTTTCTTCTCACTTTGGGGTCTCACCACCACTTCCCTGAAGGTAAGAGCTGCATTTCCCTCATTTTGCAAACTTTGTATTATTTGAATATCAGTGTGCTAATAGCATCCAACAGTCATATTCATACATTCATATTCTTTGACTTTCATTGTTTTGGATTGTTTGCCTTTTTCCAAAAAATCTGAAAATATTTAAAAAAACATCTTTTCTTAATTGTCTCTTCCCTAAATCCTCAAATTTCATGGGTGTTTACTGTAAGCAGAATTCTAAAGATTACCAAGAAAAAATTTAATAATATCTCTTCATCTTGTCCTCTTTCCAACCCTTGCTCTACTATGAAGTAATTTTTCGTAACATCCTGCATTGTTTTACACTTTTCTCCATGCTCATATGTAGTTATATAAACACTTAGAGTTTTAGTTTTTAATTTTTATAATTTTGGGAGCAAATAGTATATTTTACATAATTTTCTTTTGTTCATTTGACAAATATTGCAGCATTTACTTTTATCAAGTACTACACTTAGGTGCTTAACAGTAATATATTGTATATTTTTCAGGTCAGTGTGTTCTTTTTAAATAGTTGTATATGCACATACAGAAACGCACACAACACACATTTTTGATTTTGAGGTAATTATGGGTTCATATGCAGGTATAAGAAACAATGCTGAGAAATTCTGTGTAATATTTATTCAGTTTCTCTTGGTAGTAACAAATTGCAAAACTATAGTGCAATACCACAAAAAGGAAGTTGACATTAATACTGTCAAGATACATAACAATTTCATTACCACTAAGATCCCTTTTCTTGCCCTTTTATGGGCACACCACTTCCTTGCCTCCCTTCTACACCCTTTCCATAACTTCTAGCAACTGATTACCTCTTCTCCATTTTTATGCTTTGTCATCTGTACAATGTTATATAAATAGAATTATATTTGGGATTGTTTTTTTGACAGCATAATTCACTTGAGATTGTTGTATGAATCAGGTAGTTCATTCCTGTTTATTGCTGAGCGATATTTTATGGTATGGATATACCACAGTTTGTTGAACCATTCATTGTTGAAGGACATCTGGGATGTTTCCAGTGTTTGGCTGTTCCTGATAAATTTCTACAAACAATCATGTATGAGTTTTTGTGGGAGCATAAGTTTTCATTTCTCTGGGATAAATGCCCAAGTGTTCAATTGCTGGATCATATGGTAGTTGCGTGTCTAGTTCTATAAGAAACTGCCAAACTGTTTTACAGAGAGAATGTGCCATTTGTATTCCTACCAACAGTATATAAGTGATTCAGTTTCTCTCATTTTTGTCAGCATTTGGTGTTGTCACTATTTTGTATTTTTAGCTGTTGTAAGAGGTGGGTATTGAATATCTCATCATGATCTTAATTTGTATTTCCTTCATGGCTACTGATGTTACACATCTTTTTTGTGCTTATGTGCCATCTGTATATCCTTTTCATTGAAATATCTCTTCCTGTCTTTTGATAATTTTGAATTGGGTTGTTATTTTTGCTGTTGAGTTTTGAGAATTCTTCATATATTCTAGATAGCAGTCTTTTGTTAAACATGTGGTTGCAGATATTTTTCTCTCAGTCTGTAGCTTCTCTTTTCACCTTTTTTCACAGGGTCTTTTGCAGAGCAAATTTTAAACTCTTGACTTAGTCTAACTTAATTTTCCTCTTTTATGGACTGAACTCAACTCTAAGAACTCTAAGAACTTTATCTCAACTCTAAAAACTCTTTGCCTAGACCTAGATCCCTAATACTTTCTCCCATGTTTTTTCCTTACAGTTCTTATAGTTTTAATGTTTTTTACTGGCCTGTGATCCATTACGAGTTAAATTTTGTGTGGGGTGAAATTTAGGTCGAGTTACACTGTGTGTGTGTGTGTGTGTGTGTGTGTGTGTGTGTGTGTGTGTATGGATGTCCAGTTGCTCCAGCATCATTTGTTGAAATGGCAGTTCCACTGAATTGCTTTTACACCTTTGTGAAAACTCAGTTGAGCATATTTGTGCGGGTCTGTTTCTGGATTCACTATTCTGGTCTTTTGATCTTGTCCTTTGTCAATATCACCCTGTTTGATTACTATAGCTGTACAGTAGGTCTTAATAACAGCTAGAGTAATTCTTCCTATTTTATTTCTCCTTTTTGTCAAGACTGTTTTAGCTATTCTAGATTCTATATCTTTCCATGTAAATTTTAGAATAATTTGTCTATGTCTACAAAGAAATCCTGGATGAGATTTTGATAGGAATGTCATTAAATTTATAGACCAATTTGGGGAGAATTGCTATTTTTAGTGTGTCCTGTCTTCCAACCCAGGAACATGGCATGTCTCTCCATTTATTTAGATCTTCTTTCTTTTAACAAGCATTTGTAATATTCTGCATAATGATCTTATTCAAGATATAAATTTACCTAAGTATTTCATTTTCTTTGGGGTGATTGTAAAATTTTTTTTGTCAATATCAAATTTATTAGTTTATCTTTTTATTGTCATTCCCATCAGATATTCTTTTTTTATTTAAATTTTATTATTTTAATTTACATCCAAATTAGTTAGCATATAGTGCAACAATGATTTCAGGAGTAGATTCCTTAATGCCCCTTACCTATTTAGCCCATCCCCCTCCCGCAACCCCTCCCATAACCCTTTGTTTGTTCTCCATATTTAAGAGTCTCTTATGTTTTGTCTCCCTCTCTGTTTTTATATTATTTTTGCTTCCCTTCCCGTATGTTCATATGTTCTGTGTCTTAAAGTCCTCATATGAGTGAAGTCATATATTTGTCTTTCTTTGACTGACTGGTTTCGCTTAGCCTAATACCCTCTAGTTCCATCTATGTAGTTGCAAGTGGCAAGATTTCATTTTTTTGATTGCTGAGTAATACTCCATTGTGTGTGTGTGTGTGTGTGTGTGTGTGTGTGTGTGTGTGTGTATACATCTTCTTCATTCATCCATTGATGGACATTTGGGCTCTTTCCACACTTTGGCTATTGTTGATAGTGCTGCTATAAACATTGGGGTGCATGTGCCCCTTTGAAACAGCACACCTATAACCCTTGGATAAAAGCTAGCAGTGCAATTGCTGGGTCGTACGGTAGTTCTATTTTTAGTTTTTTGAGGAACCTCCATACTGTTTCCCAGAGTGTGGAGTGATTGTAAATTTTATTGTAGTTTTTTAAACCAGTTTTTTTTTTTTAGGTATTGTGGACATATAAAAAGTGGTACATATTTAATGTATGCAATTTGATGATTTTAGGTATAAATACACACCCATGAAACCATCACCACAATCAAGGCCATAGACATATCAATCTCCTCCCGTAGTTTTCTCTTGTACCCTTTATTATTATTATTATTATTTGTGTGTGTGTGTGTGTGTGTGTGTGTGTGTGTGTGTGTGTATAGTAAGAACACTTAACATGAGATCTACACTTTTAGCAAATTTTAAGTACATAAGACAGGATTGTTAGCTCTAGGCACTATGCTGAATGATAAATATATAGAAATTATTTATCTGCATGACTGAAACTTTTCATCCTTTGACTATCACCTCCTCGTTTCCCCTTACCTCTGCCATTGGCAACCACCATTCCATACTCTGATTCTATGAGTTTTGGGCACCTGGATGGCTTGTCAGTTAAGCATCTTACTTTGGCTATCTGACAGCTCAGAGCCTGGAGCCTGTTTCAGATTCTGTGTCTCCTTCACTCTCTCTGTCCCTCCCTCAATCACGCTGTATGTCTCTCTCAAAAATAAACAAATATTAAAAAGATTTAAAAAAATCTATGCGTTTCACTCTTTTAGATTGTACATATAAGTGAGATCATATCTTGTGTGTCTTTCAGTATCTGTCTTATTGAACATAGCATAATGTTTATTCATGTTATGTTGTTGCAAATGGCAAGGTTTCCTTTCTTAAGGTTCAATAATATTCCATTGTAGGTTATACCATATTTTCTTTGTCTATATCTCCATTGATGAACATTTACGTTATTTCCACTCTTGGCTATTGTGAATAATGTTGCAACAAGTATGGGAGTATAGCTGTCTTCAGGATCCTTGTTTTATTTTATTTTATTTTTAAATATAATTTATTGTCAAATTGGTTTCCATACGTCACACAGTGCTCATCCCAACAAGCGCCCTCCTCAGTGTCCATCACCCACTTTCTCCTCTCCCCCGCCCCACATCAACCTTCAGTTTGTTCTCAGTATCCAAGAGTTTCTTATGGTTTGTCTCCCTCCCTCTCTGTAACTTTTTTTCCCCCTTCCCCTCAGTCTTCTGTTAAGCTTCTCAAGATCCACATATGAGTGAAAACATATGTATCTGTCTTTTAAGGGAATTAAAAGCAAAAGTGAACTATTGGGACCGCATCAAGATCCTGGTTTTAATTTCTTTGGATAAGCATCCAGAGGCGGGATTGCTGGATCACATGGTAGTTCTATTTTTTATTTTATGAGGACCCTCTATACAGTTTTCATAATGGCTATACCAATTTATTTTCTTACTAACAGTGTACCATGGTTCTCTTCACTCATTGCCAACACTTGTTATCGTTTTTAAAATACTATCCATCTTAACAGGTGTAAAGTGATATCTCATTGTGGTTTTGTCTTTTTTTTTTTAAAGTTTATTTATTTTGAGAGAGGGAGAGAGAGAGAGTGAGCAGGGAAAGGGCAGAGAGAGAGGGAGAGAGAGAATCCCAAGCAGGCTCTGCACTAACAGCTAACAGCTAACAGTGTAGAGCCCCATGTGGAGCTCAATCTCACGAGATCATGACCTAAGCCGAAATCAAGAATTGGATGCTTTACCGGCTGAACCACACAGGCACCATTCATTTATTTACATTTCTCTCATGACTAGTGATGTTGAACACCTTTTCACATGCCTGTTGGCTATTTATGTGTCTTATTTTGTGTGTATGTGTCTTCTTTAGACACATGCCTATTCAATCCTTTGCCATTTTTTACTTAAATTGATTCTTTTCTTGCTAGTAAACAGAACAAGTTCTTTATATATTTTGAATACTGAGCTTTCATCAGATATATGGTTTGCAAACCTTTTCTCCCATTCCATAGGTTGTTTTTTCATGGTGTTGTTTCCTTTGCTGTACAGAAGCTGTTTAGTTTGATGTAATCCACTTTGCTAATTTTTGCATATGTTCACTGTGTTTTTGGTGTCATCCAAAAAATCATTGCTAGGACCAATAAAAAGGAGATTTGTCCCTATGTTTTCTTCTAGGAGTTTGTGGTTTCAAGTCTTTTTTTTTTTAATTTTTAATTTTTAAAATTTACATCCAAATTAGTATATAGTGCAACAATGATTTTCAGGAATTACTTAGTGCCCCTTACTCATTACACATCCCCCCTACCACAACCCCTCCAGTAACCCTCAGTTTGTTCTCCATATTTATGAGTCTCTTCTGTTTTGTCCCCCTCCCTGTTTTTATATTATTTTTGTTTCCCTTCCCTTATGTTCATCTGTTTTGTCTCTTAAAGTCCTCATATGAGAGAAGTCATGATTTTTGTCTTTCTCTGACTAATTTCACTAAGCATAATACCCTCCAGTTCCATCCATGTAGTTGCCAATGGCAAGATTTCATTCTTTTTTATTGCCAAGTAATACTCCATTGTATATATATACCACATCTTCTTTATCAATTCATCCATCGATGGACATATGGGCCCTTTCCATACTTTGGCTATTGTTGATAGTGCTGATATAAACATGGGGGTGCATGTGTCCCTTCAAAACAGAACACCTGTCCCCATGGAAAATGCCTAGTAGTGCAATTGCTGGGTCATAGGGTAGTTCTATTTTTAGTTTTTGAGGAACCTCCATACTGTTTTCCAGAGTGGCCGCACCAGCTTGCATTCCCACCAACAGTGCAAAAGGGATCCTCTTTCTCTGCATCCTCGCGAACATCTGTTGTTGCCTGAGTTGTTAGTGTTAGCCATTCTGACAGGTGTAAGGTGGTATCTCATTGTGGTTTTGATTTGTATTTCCCTGATGATGAATGATGTGGAGCATTTTTTCATGTGTCGATTGGCCATCTGGAGGTCTTCCTTGTAGAAGTGTCTATTCATGTCTTTTACCCATTTCTTCACTGGATTATTTGTTTTTTGGGTGTTGAGTTTGATAAGTTCTTTATAGATTTTGGATACTAACTCTTTATCTGATATGTCATTTGCAAATATCTTCTCCTATTCTGTCAGTTGCCTTTTAGTTTTGCTGATTGTTTCCTTCTCTGTGCAGAAGCTTTTTATTTTGATGAGGTCCCAATAGTTCATTTTTCTTGTTTCCCTTGCCTCCAGAGACGTATTGAGTAAGAAGTTGCTGCGGCCAAGGTCAAAGAGGTTTTTGCCTGCTTTCTCCTCAAGGATTTTGATGGCTTCCTGTCTTACATTGAGGTCTTTCATCCATTTTGAGTTTATTTTTGTGTATGGTGTAAGAAAGTGGTCCAGGTTCATTCTGCATGTTGCTGTCCAGTTTTCCCAGCACCACTTGCTGAAGACACTGTCTTTATTCCATTGGATATTCTTTCCTACTTTGTCAAAGTTTAGTTGGCCATACATTTGTGGGTCCATTTCTGGGTTCTCTATTCTGTTCCATTGATCTGAGAGTCTGTTCTTGTGCCAGTACCATACTGTCTTGATGATTACAGCTTGGTAGTATAGCTTGAAGTCTGGGATTGTGATGCCTCCTGCTTTGGTTTTCTTTTTCAAGATTGCTTTGGCTATTCAGGGTCTTTTCTGGTTCCATACAAATTTTAGGATTATTTGTTCTAGCTTTGTGAGGAACGCTGGTGTTATTTTGATAGGGATTGCATTGAATATGTAGATTGCTTTGGGTAGTATCAACATTTTCACAGTATTTGTTCTTCCTATCCAGGAGCATGGAATCTTTTTCCATTTCTTTGTGTCTTCTTCAGTGTCTGTCATAAGCTTTCTATAGTTTTCTGTGTATAGATTTTTCACCTCTTTGGTTAGATTTATTCCTAGGTATTTTATGGTTTTTGGTGCAACTGTAAATGGGATCAATTCCTTGATTTTTCTTTCTGTCACTTCATTGTTGGTGTATAGGAATGCAACCAATTTCTGTGCATTGATTTTATATCCTGCAACTTTGCTGAATTCATGAATCAATTCTAGCAGTTTTTTGGTGGAATTTTGGGTTTTCCATACAGAGTACCATGTCATCTGCGAAGAGTGAAAGTTTGACCTCCTCGTGGCCAATTTGGATGCCTTTTATTTCTTTGTGTTGTCTGATTGCAGAGGCTAAGACTTCCAATACTATGTTGAATAACAGTGGCAAGAGTGGACATCCCTGTGTTGTTCCTGACCTTAGGGGTAAAGCTGTCAGTTTTTCCCCATTGAGGATGATATTAGCGTTGGGTCGTTCATATATGGCTTTTATGATCTCGAGGTATGCTCCTTCTATCCCAACTTTCTTGAGGGTTTTATCAAGAAAGGATGCTGTATTTTGTCAAATGCTTTCTCTGCATCTATTGAGAGGATCATATGGTTCTTGTCCTTTCTTTTATTGATACGATGAGTCACGTTAATTGTTTTGTGGATAAACCAGCCCTGCATCCCAGGTATAAATCCCACTTGGTCGTAGTGAATAATTTTTTTGATGTATTATTGGATCTGGTTGGCTAATATCTTATTGAGGATTTTTGCATCACTGGTCATCAGGGAAATTGGTCTATAGTTCTTTTTAGTGGGGTCTGGGTCTCTCGTTTTGGAATCAAGGTAATGGTGGCTTCCTAGAAAGAGTTTGCAAGTTTTCCTTCCATTTCTATTATTTGGAACAGTGTCAAGAGAATAGGTGTTAACTCTTCCTTAAATGTTTGGTAGAATTCCCCTGGAAAGCCATCTGGCCCTGGACTCTTGTGTTTTGGCCGATTTTTGATTTCCTTACTGGTTATGGGCCTGTTCAAATTTTCTATTTCTTCCTGTTTCAGTTTTGGTAGTGTATGTGTTTCTAGGAATTTGTCCATTTCTTCCAGATTGCCCATTTTGTTGGCATATAGTTGCTCATACTTTTCTCTTATTGTTTTTATTTCTGTTGTGTTGGTTGTGATCTCTCTTTCATTCTTGATTTTATTCATTTGGGTCCTTTCCTTTTTCTTTTTGATCAAAGCAGCTAGTGGTTTATCAATTTTGTTAATTCTTTTAAAGAACCAGCTTCTGGCTTCATTGATGTGTTCTACTGTTTTTTTTGGTTTTGATAGCATTAATTTCTGCTCTAATCTATATTATTTCCTGTCTTCTGCTGGTTTTGGGTTTTATTTGCTGTTCTTTTTCCAGCTCCTTAAGGTGTAAGGTTAGGTTGTGTATCTGAGACCTTTCTTCCTTCTTTAGGAAGGCCTGGATTGCTATATACTTTCCTCTTATGACCACCTTGGCTGTGTCCCAGAGGTTTTGGGTTGTGGTGTCATCATTTTCATTGGCTACCATATACTTTTTTATTTCCTCTTTAACTGCTGGGTTAGCCCATTCATTCTTTAGTAGGATGTTCTTCAGTCTCCTAAGTATTTGTTACCTTTCCAAATTTTTTCTTGTGGTTGATTTTGAGTTTCATAGCGCTGTGGTCCGAAAATATGCACAGTATGATCTCAATCTTTTTGTACTCACTTAGGGATGATTTGTGTCCCAGTGTATGGTCTATTCTGGAGAACGTTACAGGTGCACTGGAGAAGAATGCATATTCTGGTGCTTTAGGATGAAATGTTCTGAATATATCTGTTAAGTCCATCTGGTCCAGCATGTCATTCAAAGCCATTGTTTCCTTGTTGATTTATTGATTAGATGATGTGTCCATTGCTGTGAGTGGAGTGTTGAAGTCTCCTACTTTTATGGTATTACTATCAATTAGTTTCTTTATGTTTGTGATTAATTGATTAATATATTTGGGTGCTGCCACATTTGGCGCATAAATGTTTACAATTGTTAGGTCTTCTTGGTGGATAGACCCCTTGATTATGATATAATGCCCTTCTGCATCTCTTGATACAGTCTTTATTTTAAAGCCTAGATCATCTGATATAAGTATGGCTACTAGGCTTTCTTTTGTTCACTATTAGCATGATAGATGGTTCTCCATCCCCTTATTTTAAATCTGAAGGTGTCTTTAGGTCTAAAGTGGGTCTCTTGTAAATAGCATATAGATGGATCTTGTTTTCTTATCCATTCTGTTATGTCTTTTGATTGGAGCATTGAGTCCATTGACATTTAGAGTGAGTACTGTTAGATATGAATTTATTGCCATTATGATGCTTGTAGAATTGGAATTTCTGGTGGTGTTTCTGGTTCTTTCTAATATTTGTTGCTTTTGGTGTATATATATATATGTATGTATATATTCATCTTTTGTCCCCTCAGAGAGTCCCTCTTAAAATTTCTTGTAGGGCTGGTTTACTGCTCACAAACTCATTTAATTTTTGTTTGTCTGGGACACTTTTTATCTCTCCTTCTATTTTGAATGGCAGCCTTGCTGGATAAAGAATTCTTGGCTGCATATTTTTCTGATTCAGCACACTGAATATATCCTGCCCCTCCTTTATGGCCTGCCAAGTTTTGTGGATAGGTCTGCTGCAAACCTGATCTGTCTGCCCTTGTAGGTTAGGGACTTTTTTTTCCTTGCTGCTTCATGATTCTCTCCTTGCCTGAGTATATTGTGAATTTGACTATGATATGCCTTGTTGATGGTCGGTGTTTGTTGAATCTAATGGGTGTCCTCTGTGCTTCCTGGATTTTGATGTGTGTGTCTTTCCCCAGGTTAAGAAAGTTTTCTGCTATAACTTGCTCACATAACCCTTCTACCCCTATTTCTCTCTCTTCCCCTTCTGGGACCCCTATGATTCTGATGTTGTTCCTTTTTAATGTGTCACTTATTTCTTTAATTTTTATTTATTTTTTTTATTAAAAAAATTTTTTTTAACATTTATTTATTTTTGAGACCGAGATAGACAGAGCATGAATGGGGGAGGGTCAGAGAGAGGGAGACACAGAATCTGAAACAGGCTCCAGGCTCTGAGCTGTCAGCACAGAGCCCGACGCGGGGCTCGAACTCACAGACCTTGAGATCATGACCTGAGCCGAAGTCGGCCACTCAACCGACTGAGCTACCCAGGCGCCCCTCTCTAATTTTTAAATTGTGCTCTTTTGTCTTAATCTCCCTCTTTTTTTCTGCTTCATTATTCTCTAAAGTTTGTCCTGTATATCGCTGATTCTCTGTTCTGCCTCATCCATCCTTGCCACCACTGCATCCATCTGTGATTGCAGCTCAGTTATAGCATTTTTCTGGCTATTTTCACTTCTTTTATCTCTGCAGAAAGGGAGTCTAATCTGTTTTCGACTCCAGCTAGTATTCTTATTATCGTGATTCTAAATTCTGGTTCAGACATCTTGCTTGTGTCTGTGTTGGTTAAATCCCTGGCTGTCGTTTCTTCGTACTCTTTCTTTTGGGGTGAATTCCTTCATTTTGTCATTTTGAAGGGAGGAAAGGATTAATGAGGTAGAAAAACTGAAATTAAAAAAATTAAAATTAAAAAAATATTAAAATTAAAAATTAAAAACACACACACACACACAAATTGAATAAATTATGCTAGTTCCTAGGTGTGTTTTGGTCTGGGTGTTGAAAGTGGTTTGACAGATTAGAGAAAAAAAAGGGGGGGGGGAGAAAAAAAAGAAATCGTTTGAGAATTTGAACAAATAAGTACACTGTAGTAGACTAAATACAATGATGGAAATAAAATAGTATTTGAAAAACTTACATAAAAGCAAAAAATATAGTAATGAAAATTAAATAAAATTATTTTTAATAGAAATTGAAAATAAAAATGAAGTTTTTCTGTTTCTGCATTCAAGATAAAGAAAAATGAGAAAGAGAAAAAAAGAAAAAGAAAGAAAAGAAAAAAAAGGAAATTGTTTGAAAAGGTGAATACACTGAAGTAGACTAAAATAAAATTATGGAAGTAAAATAGAATTTGAAAAAATGTACATAAAGGTAAAAAATAAGTAATAAAAATTAAAGAAAAACATTTTTCATAAAAATTGAAAATAAAAATGAATTTATTCCTCTTTCTGTATTCAAGAAAAAGAAGTGTAAAAGAGAAAAAACAAAAAAGGAAAGAAAAATTGAATAGATGAACCTGCTAACATATTGAAGTAGGACTGTAATTACTTCGTTTTCCCGTAGAAGTCAGTCTGTGTAGTGCTTTGTAGTCCATACACTAAGCCGGCGACGAGACTTGTTTCTTGAAGACTGAAGTTGGTTGGCCCAGTTGGGGAGGGCTCAGTATAACAGCTCTGCTCTCCACTAGTTGGCGCTGCTAGTCTAGTCGGGTGGATTTTTGCAGTGCTGGTAGGTGCGTATGTGCGTACGGGGAGAGGTGAAAATGGCGCCACCCAGCTACCCAGTCTGTTTTCCCGGATCAGCTATTGTGCACCTGTCCTCTGTTTTCAGCTTTCATCCACTCCCTGCTTTCTCACTCTCCGTGACCAGGCCCTAGGCAGTACCTCTCTCCCAAGTTTTGTCTCAGATGCAGCTGTTTTCCCTGGCCCGTTACTTCTGAAGGACTGCAGATTTGACCCGCTCTGCCCCTCTGCAGGAGGGTCTCACTGAGCAATGGCCGAATGTCGGCAGCACCCAGGAACTCTTGCTGGACCCTGCTGCTGCCAGTGCCCCAAGGTTGTGGCCAGGTGCCAGCCTGCCCCAGAAAAAGTTCGTGAGATAGTGTAGTAGCAGTGTTTCAGGAATTATGGAAAATCAGAACACACATCTGGCAATAGGATTCACCCTTAACGACCTTGTGCCAGCACCAGCGAATGTGGCCATTTTATGAGGTCTGCTGGGACCAGGTGGCTTCAACAGTGTCCACCAAAGTCCTTCCAGCAGTGGAACCACTTTTCCCCGTGTGGTCTGAGAACCTCCCAGCCCCCACTCTGTTCCTGGGGATTTGCCCTTCCCACCAGAGCACCACCAGGTATCAAGCTGTGGAGTTGCAGCCTTTGCACTCCCCTTGTTTACCGTCTTAATGGAATTTAAACCCTCTCATTTCTCCTTTTTCCCTTTTTAGTTTAGTCCCTGCAGCTGTTTCCAATGTTCCACTTACTCTCCAGCTGCTTTTGGGGTGGGGGTTCCTTTCCCATATTCTCCTCCCCTCCCCTGTCTCCATCCTCTCTCTGCCCGCAAAAGCAGCTCCCTACTCTCCACGGCTTCTTGCTCCCAAATTCACCTCTCTGCACCGCATACCTGCTGAATTCTGTGGTTCAGGTTGTGCAGATTGCTGTGTGAATCCTCCAGTCAGTTTTCTAGGTGTGTAGGATGGTTTAGTGTCGGTCTGGCTGTATTTCATGGACGCAAGACACACAAAAAACTTCCATGCTGTTCCACCATCTTGGCTCCCAGCCTGTGGTTTTAAGTCTTACATTTAAATCTTTAATCCACACTGAGTTGATTTTGTGTATTATGTAAGATAAGAGTCCAAGTTTATTCTTTTGCATCTGGATATCCAGTTTTCTCAATACCATTTATTGAAGTTCTTTTCTCAATTTGGCTTCTTGGCATCTTGAAGATTAGTTGACTGATATGTATGGGTTTTTTTCTAGGGTCTCTATTCTGTCCCATTGGTATGTGTATCTGTTTTTATGTCAGTACCCTACTGTTTGATTACTATAGCTGTAGCATTGTTCTTTTTCAAGATTGCTTTGGCTATTTATAGTTGTTTATGGTTTCATATGAACTTAGAATTGTTTTTTCTATTTCTGTGAAAAAACGCCATAGGAATTTTGATTGGGATGGAATTGACTCTGTAGATTGCTTTGGGCAGTATGGATATTTTAAAATATTAATTCTTCCAATCAATGAATGGGATATCTTTCCATTTCTTTGTGTTCTCTTCAATTTTTTACCAAGGTTTAATGGTTTTTAGTGTATAGATTTTTTACCTCCTTATTTAAATTTATTACTAAGTAGTTAATTCTTTTTGATGTAACTGCAAATAGGATTTTTTTTCTTGATTTCTTTTCTGGATAGTTCACTGTTAGCATATAGAAATGCAACTGAGTTTTATGTGTTGATTCTGTATCATGAAACTTTACTGAATCCATCTATTATTTTTATTGTTTTTTTTTGGTGGAGTTTTTAGAATTTTCTTTCTATAATATCATGCTATCTGCCAACAGAGACCATTTTACTTCTTCCTTTCTGATTCAGATTCAGATGATGTTTATTTCTTTTTCTTGCCTGATTGTTCTAGCAAGGATTTCCAGTACTATGTTGATCAGAAGTGGTCAGAGGAGGCACCTTGTCTTTCTTCTGATCATAAAGGAAAAGCTTTCAGCTTTTCACTCCTGAGTATGATGTTAGCTGTGCCTAACATATATGGCCTTTATTATGTTGAGATACATTCCTTCTTTAAAATTTTTTTTAATGTTTATTTATTTTTGAGAGAGAGAGAGTGTGAGCAGCAAGTGGTAGAGAGAGAAAGGAAGACACAGAATCTGAAGCAGGCTCCAGGCTGAGCTATCATCACAGAGCCTGACATGGGGCTCGAACTCATAAACCATGAGATCATGACCTGAGCTGAAGTTGGATGTTTAACCAACTGAGTCACCTAGGTGCCCGGAGATACATTCCTTCTGTGTATAGTTTATTAAGAGGTTTTTTAAACCATAAATGGATGTTGAGTTTTGTCAAATGCTTTTCCACATCTATTGAGATGATCATGATTTTTATCTTTCATTCTGTTTGTGTGGTGTCTCATATTTATTGATTTGATATGTTGAAGCATCCTTGCATCCTAGGGATTGATGCCACTTCATCATGTTGTATGATTTTTTAATGTGCTGTTGTATTTGGTTTGCTAGTATTTTGTTGAGCAGTTTTGGTATCTATATCAGGGATATTGGCCTATACTTCTTTTTTTCTTGTAATGTCCTTGTGTGATTTTGCTATCAGGGTAATGTTGAGCTTGTAAATGAGTTTGGAAGTGTTCCCTTCTCTTCAGTTTTTTGGAAGAGTTTGAGAAGGATTGGAATTAATTCTTCTATAAATGTTTGGTAGAATTCACCAGTGAAGTTATCTGATCCTGGTCTTTTCTTTGTTGGCAGTTTTGGTTACTGATTCAACCTCCTTACTCATTATTGGTCTGTTCAAATTTTCGATTTCTTCATGATTCAGTCTTGGTAGGTTGCATGTTTCTAGGAATCTATCCATTTTTTGTAGGTTATCCAACTTGTTGGCATATAATTATTAATCATCCTTTGTATTTCTGTGGTATCAGTGGTAATAGATTATGTGGGTTTTTTTTTCTTTCTTATTTTGTAGGCTCCTCTTTCATTTCTGATTTTATTGTTGAGTTTCTTCTCCTTTTTTCTGAATGTACCTAAGGGTTTGTCAGTTTTGTTTATCTTTACACAAAATAAACTCTTAGTTTTGTTGATCTTTTCTGTAGTTTTTCTGGTCTTTATTTCATTAATTTTTGCTCCAGTCTTTATTATTTCTGGTAACTTTGGCCTTAGTTGTTTTTCTAGTTCTTTGAGGTATAAATTCAGGTTGAGATTTTTTTTTTTTGCTGCATCCTATAAGTTTTGCTACGTTGTGTTTTCATTCAATTTGTCCTAAGCCTTGAGTTGCTATGTTAACATTTGAAGGAATCATCTCCTCCAGTCTTTGATGACTGGCTTCAGGAGAGAAAGATCTTCACCAGTCATCCTGGTGCAGAGATTCTAAAGGTCTCTAAGACCTTTTCTAATAAGGCTGCTCCATTTTTCTTGTTCCCTCTTGAGGAGAAATTCTTAGGATTGTGTGTCTTCTCTTGATCCCACCAAGCCAGGCAGGTGCTGAGAGCCCTGCACTATTTTCATTAGGGTGGTACCCTGAAGTGTTGTGCACCTTTTCCATACCGAGAGAGTCTAGTTGACTGCTGATATCTGTGTGCTGTGTGTGGACACACACACACCATCTGCAGAGGAGTGCAGTGTGCTGGCTATGGGGAGGACTCACGAAATGCTGGGGCACACACTGGCTACTTGGGGGTGTCCATAGGTGAAGTGTCCTTCAGGGTTTGTGGATGGGCTCTTGGTGGAGACTGCAAGCCAGTTAGGAGGAATTTTGATTGAGATCCTTGTGTTGGTGGTCAAGAGCCCTTCTCCCTTTTCCCTGCTTATACCTATCTCCAGACTATTCATCCAGGCTGGTCCCCTTAGTGTTCTGGAAGGGGGGTAAGACAGAAGTGTTCCTCTTGCGTAGTGTCCTACAAGGCTGGGGAAACTGCGTGCTGACTTCACTCTTTTCTGTTTTTGTGGGAGAGATTGCGAACTGAGGGGGGTCTCTCTTGGCACTGAGTTGTACTGTTTTGGGGAAGGAGTGATGTAATCAAAGTGAAACCATTCTTCTTATCCTATATAATGTCTTTATTCTAATTGTTTTCTTTTTCTTTTTTTCCCTCAGAGTGCTGGAAACTTTCGGTTGGATTCCTGGGCTTCCACAAAGGTATTTTTGTTTATGGGTGACTGTTAAAATTGGTGTTTCTGTGGGGGCTTGAGGGTTTAAATCTATTATTCCACCATCTTGCTGTCATCACTAAATGGTATTGTATCTTTTTAAAAAAATTATTTTTTTTTTTAAATTTACATCCAAGTTAGTTAGCATATAGTGCAATAATGATTTCAGGAGTAGAATCCAGTGATTTATCCCCTACATATAACACCCAGTGCTCATCCCAACAAGTGTCCTCCTTAATGTCACTTACCCATTTAGCCCATCCCCCCACCCACACTCCCTCCAGCGACCCTCAGTTTGTTCTCTATATTTAACAGTGTCTTATGTTTTGTCCTCCTCCCTGTGTTTATATTATTTTTGCTTCCCTTCCCTTATGTTAATCTGTTTTGTATTGTAAAGTCCTCATTTGAGTGAAGTCATATGATATTTGTCTTTCTTTAATTTTGCTTAGCATAATATTCTCTAGTTCCATCTACATAGTTGCAAATGGCAAGATTCTATTCTTTTTGATTGCTGAGTAATACTCCAATGTTTGTGTGTGTTTGTGTGTGTATATGTATGTATGTATATATATATATATATATATATATATATATATACACACACATACATATATATACACATATATACATATATATATGTGTATATATATGTATGGCACATCTTCTTTATCCATTCATCCATTGATGGACATTTGGGCTCTTTCCATACTTTGGTTGTTGTTGATAGCACTGCTATAAACATTGGGGTGCATGTGCCCCTTCAAGACAGCACACGTGTATCCTTTGGATAAATACCTACTAGTGCATTTGTGGGTCGTAGGGTAGTTCTATTTTTAATTTTTTGAGGAACCTCCATACTGTTTTCCAGAGTGGCTGCACCAGCTAGCATTCCCAGCAGTGCAAAAGGGTTCCTCTTTCTCTGTATCCTCGCCAACATCTGTCATTCCCTGAGTTGTTAATATTAGCCATTCTGACAGATGTGAGGTGGTATCTCATTGTGGTTTTGATTTGTATTTCCCTGATGATGAGTGATGTTGAGCATTTTTTCATGTATCTATTAGCCATCTGGATGTCTTCTTTGGAAAAGTGTCTATTCATGTCTTTTGCCCGTTTCTTCACCGGATTATTTGTTTTTTGGGTGCTGGTTTGATAAGTTCTTTATAGATTTTGGATACCAACCCTTTATCTGACATGTCATTTGCATATATCTTCTCCCATTCTGTTGGTTGCCTTTTAGTTTTGCTGATTGTTTCCTTAGTTGTGCAGAAGTTTTTTATCTTGAAGAGGTCCCAATAATGGTATTGTATCTTTGCTTTTTGGTTTTCACATTTTTTTTGTTAGCATGTAGAAATGTGATTTATTTTTGTGTGTTGATTTTGTGTTTTAAAAATTTGTTGAATTCACTTACTCATTCTAGGAATATATATATTTTTGTAGATTCTTTGGTATTTTATATGTATATAATAATGCTATCTGCAAACAGGGACAGTTGTGTTGTTGCTGCTGCTGCTGTTGTTGTTGTTATTATTATTATTTTGGTCTTATTTCGAGTATCACGTGAATAAAATTGGTGAGAGTGGATATCTTTGCCACATTCCTGACCTACAGGGAAAATATTCAGTCTTTTAGCATTGATAAGATGTTAGTTGTCAATTTTTTGTACATATTCTTCATCATGTTGAGGATGTTCTCCTCTATTCCTGAGTTGCTAAGAGCTTTTATTATGAATGAGTATTGAGTTTTATAAAATGCTTTTTCCTATTTCACTTGATATGAGTATTTGATTTTTCTTCTTTAGTCTGTTAACTTGCTGAATTACACTGCATAATTGTTGAATGTTGAACCAGCCTTGTATCCTGGGGGGAGAAAACATCACTTGATTGTGGTATATGTAATTTTTAAAATATATTGCTGGATTTGATTTGCTAATATTTTGTTGGGGAATTTTAAGAGATGCTGATCTGTAGTTTTTTGTTTTTTTTTTTCTACTGTCTTCATCTGTTTTTGATTCAGGGTAAAGCTTGCTTTATGAAATGAGTTGGGAAGTATCTTCTCCTTTATTTTCTGGAAAAGATTGTGTTAAGTTTGGTGTTAATTCTTCTTTAAAGTTGGTAGAATTTTGCAGTGCAACCATCTGGGCCTGGAAATTTTTTCAGAAGATTTTTAATTAAAAATTCAATATTGAAAAGAGTTAGAGAGGCATTGGTTAGTTTCTCCTAAATAGTCAAATTTGTGTACAGTTGTTCAGAATATTTCCTTATTATTTGTAAGTAATAACAGAATTTATAGTGATATATTCTCCATTTCATTCCTGATACTGGTGATTTTATCTTCAGTTTTTATCTTTGCCAGTTTTGCTAGAGGTTCATTAATTCTGTTGTTTTTAAGGAACCAGCTTTTTATTTCATTTATTTTTCTCATTTTCCAATTAATTAATTTATGCTCTAAACTTTGTTATTTCCTTCATTCTGTTTGCTTTGGGTTTATTTTCCTTTTCTTCTTCTAGTTTCTTGAGATAGAAACTAGATTCTTGATTTGAGATCCTTCCTTTTTTTTTTTTAATGTAGGCATTTGATGCTATAGAAGTCCCTCTCATCCATTGATGGATGCATGGATTAAAAATGTGATATAAATACATACAATGGATTAATATTCAGTGTAAGAAAGAAGGAAATCTTGCCATTTGTGACAACATGGATGAACCTTGAGCGCATTATACTAAGTGAAATAAGTCAGAGAAAGACAACTACCTTATGATCTCACTGGTACGTGGAATCTGAAAAAACAAAACAAAACAACAAAACTGAGCTCATAGATACAGAGAACAGATTGGTAGTTGCCAGAGGTGGAGAATAGGGGAAGGGTGAAATGGGTGAAGGTGGTTAAAATGTACAAACTTCCAGTTCTAAAATAAATGTCTTGGGGGTTTAATGTACAGTATAGTGATTATAGTTTACACTACTGTATTGCTAAGAGATTGGACATATGTCAATTATATCCGAATAAAAATGCAAAAAAAAAATCCCTCTCAGCACTGATTGAGTAATATCCCACACATTTTGATATTTTATATTTTCATTTCCATTCAGTTCTGTGTTTTAAAGAATTACTTTGATGACTTCCTGTTCAACCCATAGTTTACTTAGAAGTGCGTTGTTTAATTTCAGGTAATTAGAGATGTTCCTGTTCTGTTACTGCCTTTCAGTTTGATCCCATTATGGTCAGAGAACATAATATATGTGATTTCAGTTCTTTTAATTTGACTGATATTTAGCCCCAATTTGTCCAATTTAATTTGGCTTTGTTTTTTCTACCTCTACTCAAGCTTACAATATTCCCTGGTCACGAAGAATAACTACTTATTCAGGGAGTATGTCATATTCTTTAATGACTCTTTTACATATTTTTCTTCCTTTGTCTTACATTTATCTTGAACTCCTATTTTCCTTTCAAACACTTGGCTACTCAGTTCAAATATCTCTTCTTGTGATATGTTGTTCTCTAACTCCATGGGAAGTAATGGGTGTTTCCTGCCCTGTTTTACCATAGAGTTTTGTGTACATCTTCATTAAAAATTTACCAGATTGTTATCATTTTTGCTTGTAAATTATAGTCTTCCAATATTGTAAGATATTCCAGAGCAAGGACTACATATTATCTAAATTCTGTAACCAACACCCATACTCAATCCATGCTAGCAGTTCAAGTGTGTATGTGTGTGTTTTAATTATTTGATTGAATGAGTGAAAAAAATGAATCATATATTAATCAGGGTTCTCCAGAGAAAAGGAAACAATAGGATATATCTCTTTCTCTGTCTCTCTTCCTATCTGTTATCTACTTACCTATCTATCCATCCATCCATCCATCACCTATTTTTCTTTGTTTCTTTTTTTCTTTCTCTCTTTCTCTTTCTTTCTTTCTTTCTTTCTTCTTTCTTTCTTTCTTTCTTTCTTTCTATAATCTATCATCATCATCATCTGTCTATAAGAGATTTATTATTGGAATAGACTCACATGGCAATAGATGCTGAGGAGTTCTATGATCTGCCATCTTCAAGCTGAAGAATCAGGAAAGCCAGTGGTATAATTTAGTCTGAGTCCAAAAGCTTGAGAGTTGGGTGGCTGATGGTGTAAGTCCTGATCTGAGCCCAGAAGCCTATGAACCTGGAGCACTGATGTCTGAGGGCAGGAGAAGATTGATGTCTCAGCTCAAGTGGGGAGAGTGAATTCACCCTTCCTCTGCCTTTTTGTTCTACTCGAGCCTTTATCTGGATTGGATAATACCCACATGCATTGCTGGGGGCAGGCTCTTTTATTTGGCCTATTGATTTAAATTTTAATGTCTTCCAGGTTTGCCCTCACAGACATACCAGCAGTAATGTTTTACCAGCTATCTGGGTATCCCTTAGGCAAGTCACATTGACATATAAAATTTAATAGCACACTTTTAAAATAATTTTTACACATTATTTTAGAGCTGTGTATTTTAAGTTTTTTAGGGAATGCTTAGAAATATAGAAAAATTTAATAAGGTGAAAATAGAGCCACTCTAATTGTAACAAAAGAAAACACCATCATTACTAATTTATAGTGTTTTATCTCCACCAATTTTCTTATGTAAACCAATAAATTCCAATGATGTAAGAATGTTTCCTTTTGGCATTTAAATAAATGATAATGTTGCTGTTATGTGGTGTTTAATTAAAAGAAAATATTAATGGCCCCGCAAGTTCCATTTTCCTTAAAAAATAAAACCAAGTCCTCCAAAATTTAGTATATTTTTAAACTATTATCCTTAATATTTTTCATGTTTGTGACCCAGGGAACATTTTCTAGTTTTTACAATAAATAACAATATTAAGTAGGAAAATCACCCATTTCAATAGCATTGTTTTATAAATGGAAGCAACTCAAATAATGAGAACAAGTCAGTAGTCAATATTACTATGATATCACACATCCCTTGACTTAAATGCCTCACCACACACATTAAAGAGAACTTTAAGAAGAATAGCGTGGATTAACAATAAAGTTCAGTTGAATATACATATGTTTCCAAAACATAAACTTCAAAATTTTTATAATACAACTCTTGTACTCTTATAGAAAAATTAGAATGTAGGAATAAGCAAAAAATAAACAACACTCCTAATATCACCTTTTAAGGAACTTACTCATTGTTAATATTTTCGTGTACATGTTCCCATGTTTCTAATATATGCCAGCTATATTAAAAAAAGACTGAACTATACATTTTGGTTTTTTTCAAGCATTTGTCCTAACTCTATATGTACAATTATGTACATATTGGAAATGATATATATTAGACATCTGACATGAAAAATTTTCCTGAGGTTTGTATTATGGCTGAGGATAAGGTCTATCTTGGTAAATGTCGAAGGGTACTTGAAAAAAAAATGTGTTCTATTGTTGTTGGGTGGATGTTCTATATACTTCGACCAGATCATGTTGACTTATTGTGTTGCTCAGTTTCCTATATCCTTGTTGACATTCTGTCTAGTAGTTCTAATAGTTGCCCAGATAGAACTTCAACACTGGGGAGGCTATTGAAGTTGCAAATTATAATTGAGTGTTTTCTGTTTCTCCTTTCAGTTCTTTCTGTTTTTGCTTCATGTCTTTTGAGGCTCTGTTGTTTGGTGTGTATATACTTAGGATCATTGTATCTTCCTGGTAAATTGATCCTTTTATCATTATGTAATGTATTTCTTTGTTACTAGTAATTTTCTTTGCTTTGAAGTCTACTTTATCTGATGTTAATATAGCCACTCCTGATTTTTTTTTCTGATGAATGCTTGCATGATATATATTTATCCATCCTTTTATTTTCAACCTACCTACGTCATTGAATTTGAAGTGAAATTTTTGTAAACAGCATGTAGTTCAGTTCTTTTTTTTTTTTTTTTAAATCCAGTCTCTGTATTTTAATTGATATATTTAGACCATTTACAGTTAAGGTAATTGTTCATTTGTTAGAGTTTAAGCCTACCATCTTATTATTTGTTTTCTCTTTGTTTCTTCTGTGTCTCATTTCTCTATTTCTGTTTTCTTTCCTTTCTGTGGGTTATTTGAACATTTTTAGGATTCCTTCTTGATATATTTGTGGGTTTTTGATTGTATGGTTTTGCCTGGTTTTCTTTGCGGTTGTTCCATTCACATGTATACATGTGACTCACAGTCCACTGGTATCAACTTTTTACCACTTTTAGTAAAGTTTGAAAACCACAGTTCCACTTAGATGTCTCTTTGCTCTTTCTACTTTTAAATATCATTATCTTAAGTATCAGGTAATATTATAATTTTTATTTTAACCATTGAATGTGAAATAAAAAACTATGAAAAGAAGAATTTATGCATATTTCTGCTCCTATCATTGCTCTTTGTTCCTGATGCTCCCCCCCCAAATCCTTCTTTTGACAAATACAGATACACATGAAACTCACACTTCTCCATATGTAGAATATTTTCATCAAAGAAACTCCCTCTTCTTCATCCCACTCCAGAGGCAATCTTTCTGATTTATGTTACCACAGACTAGTTGTTGTCTGCTGTGGAACCTCTTATAAATGGAAGCATATAGTGTGTAGCCTTTGTATCTGGCTTCTCTCACTCAACATAATGATCTTGAGTTTGATTCGTATTAATGCATGTTTTAGTAGTTCATTTTAATTGCTGAATAGGATTCCATTGTATAAATATATCACAATTTGTTTATTCCATTCTTCTATTGATGGGCATTTGGGTTGTTCCTAGTTTTTGGCTACTATGATTAAAACTGCTATGAACATTTCTGTACAAGGATTTTGTGGATTTAAGATTTATTTCTCCTAGGTAAATCCCTCAAAGTTGGGTTGTTGATTGGGTTGTTATTTCCTTTTTTCCTTATGGGGCTCCTAGCAACTTTTTGCCCTGAAAGTTGCAAGATAAGTTGGGAAGAATTACTTTCCTCTCAGTAATATTAGAGTACTTTAATACTCTAATCAAGTGACCAAAGTAAATTTTGGTTTTAATGGAGCAAACATTGTTTTAAAGTTTTTTTACTTATTGGGAGAGAGAGAGAGAAAGAGAATGAGTGCGGGAGGGGCAGAGAGAGAGGGAGGGAGAGAGAGAATCCCAAGCAGGCTCCATGCTCAGCATGTAGCCCAATGTGAGGCTCAATCTCACGACCTGGAAATCACAACCTGACCTTATATCAAGAGTCAGAGGCTTAACTGACTGAGACACCCAGGTGCCCCAATGGTGTAAACATTTTAATCAATATTTAATTTATTCTGTTCTTTTTTCTTGAGTGATTGATCCTGTAGGGCTGGTTTCTTCAGAATTAGTCCTCTTAGCTCCCTTAATCAGTGTTTCTGGACTGAATCTGAACACTTTGACAAGTTCACTTGGGGACTTTGTCTTCTCTTCTTATCAGCTGCTTGGTGTCTGTAACCCTCTATCCTTTTATCTGCCAAATGGTTATAATAATAGTCCTTATCTCATTGGGTTGGTCTAAGAATTAAATGAGATACTTTATGTCAAACCCTAACACAGTGACAGGGATGTAATGAGGGCACATCAAATGTTAGCTGTTAATTGTGTTACTATTTTATTGCTGGTATTTCTGTCTGTTCTTACGCTGTCTTCAAGTACTTTCTGTGCACTTTTTCTTCTGGAGTTACTAATTATCCCTAGAGTTAGTGTTCCCTGTTGGCATTAGGGGAAGAGTTTTCTTTTCTCCTTTGGTTCATTGACCCCATGCTTAATAATCCCAGGGGTGACTCTTGACACCTGCCTCCAGAAGAAGGAAGCATGTGTCTCAGTCTAAATATAAGCACCCTGAACCAAGCAGGAATAGTGATACCCCCTCATGTCAAGATGATCAAGCTCCAGCTTTCCCTTTCCTTCTCATTCCTCTTCTCTCAGAACAAGCAACGTTTTGAGCTCTGTTCTATCACTTTGTCAGTGCTTCAACTGATACTATGATATAGTAGGTGAGTTTAAGAGCATCGAGGGTGGCAGGGGGAGGGATTGGCAGGAGTGTGAGTGTGTGTGTTTAGGAGTATCTGTGAAGAACAGAGACTAGAACTGGGAGAGAGGAAGTAGAGATGTGAGAATGAGACAAAGGATGACAGATTGCAGTATGGCAAGGCACAGGGTGGGAAGGATGGACATTGGGGGAAATGTCAGTGGGACTAGGAGGTGGCATGAGAATGCAGAATGGGGAAGAATGCCAGGAGAATGTGGGGGAAAAGACTCTTCTTGATTTAAAAAAAATTTTTTTAAGTAGCCTTCGTACCCAGTGTGGGGCTTGAGATCAAGAGTCACATGCTCTACTGACAGAGCCAGTCAGGCACCCCTGATAAATGTTTGAGGGCAATTTATAGAACAGTCAGAATCAGGCTGTACCAAGGCAGGGTTTATCAGTGGGGGCTATTCATGAAAATGGCTCAGATTTTGATCACCACCTTGGTGAAACAGGTAAAACTACTGGTGGAAGATTAACTTACTAATTCCATGGTCATTTGTTCAAATTATTTCCTAAGTACCTATGATATGCCACACTCTGTGCTTAATGCTGTGAACTCCCGGTTCCAGAGTGAGGAGGACTCTTGAGGAAACTTTTCTTGGTAATCTGGTTAGCAGGTGTGTCTAAGCCAGAAAAGTTCTCCCCTTTCTGTCTTCCATCCTGTACTTTGCAGAACAAGTATAGAGACTGGGACAAGAGAGTGTGCCTTGGAGCTGGGTTCTCCATGTTTTTGCCATCACAACATAAAAATATGGTGGATGATATTTACACATGATACACCACCATATGCTTACTCAGATTTTTACAAAATCTTCAAAATACAGGGAGTGAAACAAATGGGTAGGTGGAAATTTTTCTTGAGATATTTATTTATTAAAAAATATGAGTCACTATGTCAGTGAATTAAGGGTATATCAGCACCTCTACAGTATAGATAACACTGACTTAAGATTATGAAAACATTTTACATGCTGGCTTTAAGTGCATGTAAGAGTGAAGTTATTAGAGACAAATCTGCATTTTCTCCAATTTATTAAAAGAATAAACCATTCGCAAATTTTTGTACCTTATGTACAAAAGGAATCTCTTGTGACACATCTGATAACTAATCTTTCCTATACATTTTGCTGCAGAGGCCACCCTTTTAACCTGGGTTTAGGGGCAGGCTGTTTTATCCGTTTGGGACATGCTTCAGGATGTAGAGCCTGTACTTTTTGAAGAACCTAAGAGTGGTATGGGGTGCCTGGGTGGCTCAGTCGGTTAAGCATCTGACTCTTGATTTTGGCTCAGGTCACGACCTCATGGTTTGTGAGTTGGAGCCCTGCATTGGACTCTGCTTTGATAGTGTGGAGCCTGTTGGGATTCTCTCTCTCTGCCCCCCTCTCTCTGCTCCTCTCCCGCTTGTTCTCTCTCTCTCTCTCCCCCCCCCCACCTCCCAAAATAAATAGACTTAAAAAGAATAAGAAAAGAACCTAAGAGTGGTGAAAACCACTTGAGATCTGAAGCACAAAGAAAATGGCAAAATAAAATTACTACTCATTTAAGTAAATATCTACATAATACAACTAGGCCAAAAAGTAACTGACTCACTCCTATATGGTTATCTGACAGTTATACTGGATGTGGTTTGTGAGTGCATTTTAATATGTTGTTCTGATGTTAGGAGAGTCTTCCAATGTTAAAACTGCATGAAGACATAAAAAGCTTTTACACAACTCCCTAAAGAGAAAATGGGAATAACCAAAAAATAGAGTTGGTTCGTACTTGCAGGAAGAAAAGAAGACACTAGGAGGAAAAAGAGACAGTAAAGTCTGCTCAGGGGGCTGTGGAAAGAAGTGGCTCCATTTCTCCTTAGTCTGGACTAAGTCTTTCCCCTGATGCTCTCTCCTGGCTTTCCTTGATTCTAGAGCTGAAGCTCTGACGCCCATCATTCCATCCTGGGATTCTATAAGTGATGGAGACAGTCTCTGTTTCTGATGGGCGTTTTTCAAAGCTTGCCAGAGAAGCCTGACAGGTAGTTAGTTGTGACCCAAGCTAAGTTCATCAGTGGTGGACCTGCCTGGTGCATCACCCAGCCCTCAGGTCTTGGTTCTGAGACACCAGGTCCATCTGAGAGATCTATTCTCAGGCTGTTTTTCTCTCCTTGGGCACTTTTCTCATCCCTTTGTACTCTTCTTTATCTTGGGAAAGGAATTTCCTTTGGTCATATTTGGATGAAGAATAAGACTTTAATGTTGCTGAATATTCATTAAGGTGTTTTGCCTATTGAGGAAAACAATGGGACAATGGTCAGAGAGGCTTATAAATAATAATAACAAGAATAATAACCTAGTTTTTGGAGCACTTTATCTGAATTAACTGATTTAATCCTCCTAATTACCTCACGCAGTTCATTGCTACTCACATGTTACAAATGAAAAAAGGTGTGCAGGAGTAAAGCAACTTGCCCAAGGTCATGCAGCAAGTCAGAGAAGAACTGGGAAACTAACCCAGGAAGTCTGGCTCCAGAACTTAGTGCCCTCACATAATGCGCCTCTTCCCTCCCACTTAGTATGGCTCCTTGTGCCTTCTCCACCATTCTGGATCTTCTCTCTCATCTAGATGTTCTCTTAGCGTCCTGGGAGGTACTTTCTGTGAGACTTTGGATGTCCCTCTTTGTGCCTGTGACTTTCTTCTCTTCTTATCCCTCTTCCTAAATGAGCCTGGAACCCTCCTGCTGAGAATACTCAGCAGGGTTGAGATGGGGCCCTCAGAAGCCATTGAATGAAATGAAAGTCCTTCATCACACAGACAGTAACCTTCTTTCTGCAACCTCAATAACAGCCATCCATGCCTCAATGCCTTTCTCCCTGCCTTGCCTTTGCTGGCTCACTATTGGAATTTTTAAACATCATTAGAATTATAGCAGAGAGCTGGAGTTTTTTTTTATGAGGACTTATATCAAGTATTTTTTTATTGAGAAGGGATGCATTAATAACTAATGGGGTTAAGAGAAGTGAGGAAAATTTTCAGTGAATTTTCTTCTAAAGAAAATGAATCTGTTTTCTGGTGGCGCTTTTGTTTACATAAATTTGGTGCCAGTGCTTTAGAATAGAGGCAGAACAATGCTACCAGTGGCTCTTCTTCTCTGTACTTATCCCAGCAAAGCTCAGCCTCTCATCTAAATAGAAGTTGAATGAATATTTAAAATATACTAGCTTGAAATATGTCATGTTATTAGCTCACCTGGGGACCACACTTCCCTGAATCTGGCCCTGTTCCCATTTCTGTCCCCACCTATATAGTCCCATTGATTCCTTCCCACAGCCCTTCATGCACTGAACAAGCGCATCTGCATAGGGGCAGGGGGATAGCCTCATAAATTGGGGCTTTCATTCCTTTCGATGCCTTCCTCCCTGGGACGCTCTGAACCATTATCAGTAGATCCAGCTAGTATTTATTTGGTAACTTTATACTTCTTATTCTCTCCTTATTCTCTCTTATGGTCCCTTTTCTCCATATTCCCTCCCAGAGTTTTAATCATCTTTTCTCTAGTCCTAATAGTTGCAGATGGTCTAGAGCTTCAGAAGGAAACAAATCTTACCTGAGTAGTGGGAAAAGCTATAAGGCAAGAAAGACTTTATGCTTACCCCTTCTTATAGAATGGAAACCTGGATCTTTTTGAGGGTGAAAACAAGTAGGGTAGGAGGAGGGCTATCTTAATGGAGCGACGGGGAGTGTATTGGTTCCCTGTACTCAGAGTAGTTCCTGGGGGGCTCTTAAGGATAGGGAGATCTAGCCTAGAGACACCTTTATGAAACCATTTGGGGAGGAGTATGAGAAGTCACAAGGAGCAGGTGATGAATATGGCGCCTCTCAATTTCTTTGGTTGCTCCATTCCTTGCTGCCTTTAGGGAAGATTTTAATTTGAGTCAGTGTGGAGAAATACATACCTTAAGCTTCTTCTGGATATCCATTTGGTGCTACATTTTCATGCGTAGGAAGCCACAAGTGCCAAGATATTAGGCCAGTCTCATGTGAAATGTTCAGAATAATAGCCAGATAAATTTAATATGATTAAATATAATCAAATTAGAATATAGCTTAGCTAATAGATCTTCAGGAAAGAGACACATTGTTATGAACATAGGCCATTACAACGTGGTGAATTTTAAGGAAGTATTTTAAGGTTAAAATTTGAGTAAGTAGAAGTGGAAGGGAAGGGAAATTCAGGTAAATAGAGAAGGAGCAAAATCTTGGGGGACAGGAAAAAGTATAACACAGGTAAGGGCACAAATGCCACTTGTATGGAAATGGTAGAATGAGGTCAGAAAGGTATGGTGGGGCCAAATTTTGGGAGTAGGGTGACGGAGGCAGGGTGAAGCCTCTATTGTTTTTTTTTTTTTTTAATATTTATTTATTTTGAGAGAGAGAGACAGAGACAGAGACAGAGACAGAGAGAAAAAGGCAGAGAGACAGAGTGACCCAAGAATCCCAAATAGGCTCTGCACTGTCAGTGCAGATCCCGATACAGGGTTTGAACTCACGAACCGTGAGATCATGACCTGAGCTGAAACCAAGAGTCAGACGCTTAATTGACTGAGCCACCCAGGCACCTCTGCCTCTATTGGTTCCAGAAGCATGATTGACACAGAAGGCCTACATGCTAATGAGGCATCAAGGGTCAGAAGTCATTCCTACACTCAAGTGAGCATTCTCTGGGAGAACTTGCCTGTGGAGAGTCCCATGGTTTAGAACTTGATGCTCTCTTGTATGATCTCCATACACACTCAGAGATCCTTTCTGTTCCTGTCACTTTCAGCAGACTCATCAGCTTCTGAGTCATTATAGAGAGGACTCTAAAGTGCATCATGACTCACACCAACTTTACCATCTTTCACCCTGCAGTTTTTGTCCTACTGGGCATCCCTGGATGGGAGGCTTACCACATTTGGCTGTCAATACCCCTCTGCCTCATGTATATCACTGCCATCGTGGGGAACAGCATCCTGATAGTGGTCATCATCACAGAACATAATCTTCATGAGCCCATGTACTTCTTTCTCTCCATGCTGGCCATCACGGACATCCTGCTGTCCACCACTACCGTACCCAAGGCTCTAGCCATCTTTTGGCTCCATGCCCATGACATTGCCTTTGATGCCTGTGTCACCCAAGTTTTCTTTGTCCATGTGATGTTTGTGGGGGAGTCAGCCATCCTGTTAGCCATGGCCTTTGACCGCTTTGTGGCCATCTGTGTCCCCCTGCATTATACAGCCGTGCTAACATGGCGTGTTGTGGGAAGGATTGGTCTGGCCATTGTCACCAGAAGCTTCTGCATCATCTTCCCAGTGATCTTCTTATTGAAGCGGCTGCCCTTCTGCCGGACCAACATTGTCCCCCATTCCTATTGTGAGCATATTGGAGTGGCCCGCTTGGCCTGCGCTGACATCACCATTAACATCTGGTATGGCTTCTCAGTGCCCATTGTCATGGTCATCGTGGATGTGATCCTAATTGCTGTGTCTTACTCACTGATCCTCCGAGCTGTGTTTCGTTTGCCCTCCCAGGATGCCCGGCACAAGGCCCTTAGCACTTGTGGCTCCCACCTCTGTGTCATCCTCATGTTTTATGTTCCATCCTTCTTTACATTATTGACCCACCGCTTTGGACATAACATTCCTCGACATGTTCATATTCTGCTGGCCAATCTTTATGTGGTGGTGCCACCAATGCTCAATCCCATTGTCTATGGTGTGAAGACTAAGCAGATCCGGGAGGGTGTAGCCCACCGGTTCTTTGACATCAGGACTTGGTGCTGTGCTTCCCCTCTGGGCTAATGGCTCCTCAGGAATCTGCCCTCCAAGCTTTATCAAGGAAATTAAGTGTGAAATACAGAGATTTCCTGGACTAAGAGGGCTTTTACTTCTCTTCCTCTTTTTCTTCGTGGACCTTCTTTGTGGTCCTCCTCCAACTTTTCTTTTTTCCTCTTCTGGTTCTTCATCTTTTCCTTCTTCTCCTGTTTTTTTGTATTCTTTATCTTCTTCTCTTCTCACACCCCTCCTCCACAACCCAGGAATAATAACTAAGCATACATGCTTCTGATGTGAATATTTGGTATCTTCAGTAGACCAGACGTACTCCAGAAACACAGAGAACTGAACATAACATGAAGTGAGTTATGAGTACATGGATAAAAATAGTTTTATATTTAACATCTGAAGAGATTACAGTTTTTTTTTATCTCCAAATGTGCGTTGATTCTTTGTACAAACTCAAGTAGCTCTTCTCTCACTTTTATAATGGCAGTTGTTTTTGAAAAACAGTCATATGTGTTCTTCAGCCATCTGGAAAACTGCTCATTCTTCAAATTTCAGATCAAGAACTACTTTCCCTGAAAACTCTTTCCTGACTTTTCCAGGCAGTCCAAGGTTCCTATCTTTGTACACTGATTGCATCTTGTACAAATCTCAAAATGTATGTAGTGAATTGTAATAGGTTGTTTATTTATTTGTACCCCTAATTGATTGTAAATTCCTTGAAATCAGAAGAGTATGTGTCATTCATATTTGTACTCTCAGTGCATTATAAAATGCCTGGGACACAATAAATGTTTGAAAAATGAATGGGAGCACAACTACCCAATTACCTCCTGATGGTAGAACAGCATTTCTCTTATGCACTTAAATGATCAGCTAAATTAGTCCACACACCAGGAATGAGTAAACCAGTTCCTCACAAAGTCACTTTGGTGTCAGGGAAGTAAACAAGCTGCAGATTCCAGAGTTTCTTACTTCTTGCATGTTTGCTGTAACACAGAGATCAGGGAATAGACTAGAGTAGGAGGAAACAGGTCACTCTTGATTTTCTCTTCTAACCTGGCTCCTACCCTTCTCATTATTAGTAATTATAGCACATTGTTCCTGGACAGGTTAGCAAAGTTGGAGTAGTCTCTTGGAGTTCACAGTCTTGACCTTCATTCTTTCATGCTTTTTCAGAAAAGTGGTCAACCACCACTGACGCAAATGAGTACAACATCTCTTTCTCCATCCTAGAACTCTTTTTTGGGATATTAGATGTGTAAATCTACATATTAACTGGATGTCTCCTCCAGAATGTAGAACTATATCATTCAGGCTAGCTTTTCCTCCTGTTCCATTCCTTTTCTTAGGAACTAGATTATGATGATTCCAGCAACTACATTGAGCTGGAAACCCTGGGGGAATTTCTCAAATTCCTCTCTGTCCTGTTCCTCAAGAAGTTAATGATTGTTACCAATATTGATTGTACCACTAAGTAGCTATGTGGATAATATTTGGAGTCCTGTCAGGATTAAAGCATTGCCCCTATTGCTTTCTAGCTGTATGAATATGTGAAACATATTTCATCTGTAAAATGGGGATAGTAATAATATCTCATAGGGTTGTTGAGAGGATTAAGTGAAATAAACCATATATGTAGTAATTAACACAATCCTTGTCTCATCATAAGTATCTGAGAAATATTTCATTAATGCTAAGTTCTTAGTATTGTTAGTCTTCTTTGTAACATTGCCTCTACCAATTAATTATGTCTGTTATCATCTTTCACCTCAGATACTGCATTAGCTTCTTAATTGATTTCATTGTTTTCAGTCTTTTACACTGTAACCTAAACTACCAATTGACTCGAAGTTAAACATTCTAAAAGGCATGGCTAATGATACTGCTTTCTGTCAAATACTTTCAAGTAATCTTCATTACTTACAGAACTGTTTTCCATAGAATATTCTGCAGAAATAGCGGATATCATAATGGATATTTAATAAAAAAGTTCCATGGTCAAATAACTGAAAAATGCTTACACTCTGTGGTCATGCACATGTCTGTCCAAGGGAAGGCTAGAGTTTGCAGCATATCTTCACACTAAAGTGACTATTGATATTTGTGTCCACATCCATATAATTTTTCTGAGAGCATTTCACTTTATATCTCTAAAATAAACTACTGTTCCATTAGCCACAGTTTAGAAATCATGGGACTACAGGGTAATTTCTAAACTAAGCATTAACTTCATAATCTAGTCCTAACTGACTTTTCCATTACTATCTCAAAACACACCATATAGTAATACATAGGTAATAATAATAAGTAAAACAATACCTAATGTTTATTAAGAGATTAATCTATGCTTGGAACCATGTTAAGTGCTCTGCTGCATTAGCTTATTTAATCCTTATACAGCCTTATGAGATAGTACCTTTGCTATCTCTGTTTTATACACAGGGGCACCCAAGGTTCAGAGAGGATGACTAATTAAAGCCATTCAGCTGGCAAATGGTAGAATATTGATGTCAATTCCTTTTTGAAGTCTTCGCCAATACCCCCCAAGTCAGAGGTGATAACTTTGTCCTCTGGTTCTCCACAGCAATGACATTAATGGTTTCAACTGAATATTAATTACTATATGAAGTCATCAGAACTTGGGTTCTGTGAGAGTAGAGAATATGTCTTACTCATCACTATAGTTCCAGCATCTAGCATAGGGTTCCCTATGTATATTTATAGATTGACTAATTTGAAATGTTGGTGAGGTGTTTGACCTCTGGACCCTTCACTGTTAAATATTGTCTAATTTATGACTGAAAATCATTTGGACGGACACACACACACACACCACTTAATTCCTTGTGATCTATTTTTTCTTCTACATCTCCACAGGTTTCTATGTACATTGAGGTCTAGCAGGTATAGGCAGGGTTTTAATGTTCTATGTATTGACTAGCAGCAACTCAAATCCGGTCTGTCCATATCTTAGCCAGAGACATGGAGTCATTAACAGGTGCTGTGTGTACAGACTGCTGCAGGTAGGACATAGATTGCCCACCCACTCTGGTTCCTGGGTGAGTGATCTCTGGAGATTAGTCCTCCTGGGGTCTGCTTCTGTCTAATTGAACCATACACTCCCTAAAGACCTAGTGGAATAGAAGCTCTCTTCTTGCCCAAGGGATTCCTGTGGATGAGGTTCAAATACTGTCTGTCCTATTTTGCTCCAGAGTCTGCATCTGTCTGCTTCTTTCACATGTTGGGGAAGAACTTTCTCTTGATCTTGGGTACGTTTCTGGGAAGGTGATAAATATTTGGTTCTCAAGAATTTTAGGTTTTCCTGAAATAAACTGAATAAACTATTGATTCAGATGAGATCTTCTTGAGTCCTCTGGATAATGTAGTATAAGTACACACTTGACCTCTTAAACTGCTGCAGAGATTTTGACTATGCAGAGCGGGGAGTATGGCTGATTTTTTCCCCCAGAATTAAAGTGGTTTAAAAAAATATTGAACACTGAAAAGTAAGTGTATTAAAACTCAAAGCATTAAGTTTAAATATACTATTTGTATAAAAGTTAGAATTTATTATACTTTTACTGGCTTTGGTGGGAGAAATTCATAGATAATGCTTCTAAAATAAAATTAGGGAAAAAATGAACCATTAAAATCACATAAAACACACACATATATATAGGTGCTCCCATTTTCCCTTTTGTCTTGGGCTCTGATATGGTTCAGTACAGCATGGTCAATTCTGTCTTTATTTTAAATTTTGATATATTGTTCATCATGGATATTTTGCATTAATTTTGATTTATAAATTGTATTAAAATATTACTTATCCTGTTTACTGATATTTTGGTGCCTGCTTACATTTTTCGCTGAGGTAAGTTCTCACTCATTTCACTTTAGTCCTGATCTTAGGAGACTCAACACCTGGATGGCAGAGCACAGTTACAAAGACATGCGGTCCTGCTTCAATCTTTATAAACCTGATAGTTAGAAACGTACTTTTCAGTTTCAGGAGCAAAGACATTTCCCTTTGTGTTCAAGCCAAAATGAGGTGGGATTTTCTGTTACTTATAACGTGAAGTGTTATCATGGATACAAGAGAGAAGAAAAGAATTATTCATTTTAATTTTCAGTTTGCTTTTTCACTTAACTGTACACCATGGCTGATACCTTTTTTCTTAAAAATGGAAACAGAACATTCTATTGTAATGTATATGCCATGATTTATTTATTGCTTGACTGATGGATATGAAAGCTGTAATAATTTCTTTTATTACAGCAACGATATAGCAATGAATATCCTTATAGATATATCTTTATGTTCTCATGCTGTGCTACCAGCACTGGGGCTAATTGTTTTTGTTATGTTTTCCAGTCTGGTAGGAAAGCTATGATATTTCAATATGACAGATTTTTTTTAACATATTGAACATCTATTCTTGTGTATATTGGCCATTTTTCTTGTAGTGTGAATTGCCTATTTGGAATCTTTGCACATTTTCTGTTCATTCCTCATTCATTTATACTAACTTTTAATGTTTAAAGATATTAACCTTTTGTCTATTTTATGTTTTATAATTTTTTCCTCCTAGAATTATTTATTCTTTTGGAATTTATTCTTGTCTACATTGTTGCATAATTGCATCATTCAATTATTACTATCCATGAAATATCATTTTCTTAGAAAGATCTTTCCAGACTTAAAAATATTTTCCTATGTTTTTTCCTATGAACTTCCCTTTAATTTTTAATAATTTTTGGTTTTGTTTTTAAAATGTACATCTTTGGGATGCCTACGTGGCTCAGTCAGTTGAGTGCCTGACTCTTGGTTTCGACTCAGGTAATGATGTCATTGTTTTGGTTTTGTGGGTTGAAACCCTGCACTGGGCTCTGTGCTGACAGTGTGGATCCTGGTTGGGATTCTCTGTCTCCCTCTCTCTCTGTCCCTCCCTACTCGTGCTGTCTCTGTCTCTTTCAAAATAAATAAACTTAAAATATACATGTTTAATTTATCTAGAGTTTTTGTTTAGTGAGTGAAGTGCGAACTAATTTTATTCTTTTACAAAAATATCATTGTTCAATATCCCAGTGCCATTAAGTAACTAGGCCTTCCTTTCCCCACTAAACTGAAATGGTATTTTATCACATTTAAAATCCCAAGTATATTATTTTTTGTGCTCTCTATGTAGCTGTATTGACCTGGACTAACAATAACTGACATTTATTTAGTATTTTTATGCTAGGCACTACACTAGGAAGTTTAAAGAAAGTATTCAATTTAATCCTTTCAGGATAAGTATGAATAGTTCATTTTCACAGATTAGGCTAATTTTCTGAATGTGAAAACTTGCCTTTTGTCAGTAATCAGAAAGTTGGAAGCCCAGAATTTGAACCTGGGGAAGGCTTCTCAGATGATAAATATTTAAGCTGTGAATTGGAAGCCCAGTAGGTGTAACAAGCATCAAAGGTTGAAAGTATTTTCCAGATTAAGAGAAAAGCTTGAGAAAAGTTAGGGAGGTTGGCAAACTCAGGTGTTGTGTGGAGAATAGATCATGGTCTAATTTAGATGTGTCAGGATGCCTGAAGGAGACTAAAGCTAGAGAAGAGAGTAACAGTGGGATTGTGGAAGGCTTTGCATGCTTGAGAAGTTGGGCTTTATCTTGTAATCAATAATTCATTAAATAAAGGTTGTAAGAGAAAACCCAATAAGATTTTTGTTTGTTTTGTACATACCACCCGGGCCACAACATAGCTGATGGAAGGGTTGAGGATAGGAAGCTGGGAGATGGGGAGCCCAGTTAGTTAGGATGCCACTGCACCAGAACAAGTGAAGGATGATCAAAGGCAGAATAGGAGGCTGTAAGTGAGAATGGGGAGGTATGTATGGATTCTAGACATTGCTGAGGTGTGACCAGAAATCTTTATTTATATTTATATTTGCAATGATAATGTAGGAGGTAAAAGCATAACATTATATATTCTAAGTCAAGGCATTAGCGATTGATTTAATTATCTAATGTTCGACTTTTGGTGAACCTTATTTGTTCTGCCCACTGACTCTCATTTTCTATAGTCTTCATAGAGAGACTCCCAAAGAAGGCCTGTTTGGTGATAACTTCACCACCTTCCACCCCACCGTGTTCATTCTACTTGGCATCCCAGGACTGGAGAACTACCACACCTGGCTTTCTCTCCCCTTCTGTCTCATGTACATCACTGTAGTCTTGAGAAATGGAGCCCTCATCCTTGTTGTCCTCGGTGAGTGCACCCTCCATGAACCTGTGTATGTCTTCCTATCCATGCTGGCTGGCACTGACGTTCTGGTATCTACCACCACCGTTCCCAAAGCCCTGGCTATCTTTTGGTTTCATGCTGGGGAGATTGCCTTTGATGCCTGCATCACTCAGATGTTTTTCTTTTTTTTTTAATATGAAATTTATTGTCAAGTTAGTTTCCATACAACACCCAGTGCTCATCCCAACAGGTGCCCTCCTCAATGCCCATCACCACTTTCCCCTTCCCCCCCACCCCCCATCAACCCTCAATTTATTCTCGGTTTTTAAGAGTCTCTTACAGTTTGCCTCCTTCCCTTTCTGTAACTTTTTTTCCCCGTCCCCTTCCCCATGGTCTTCTGTTAAATTTCTCAGGATCCACATAAGAGTGAAAACATATGGTATCTGTCTTTCTCTGTATGACTTATTTCACTTAGCATAACATTCTCCAGTTCCATCCATGTTGTTATGAAAGGCCAGATTTCATTATTTCTCATTGCCAAGTAGTATTCCATTGTGTCTATAAACCACAACTTCTTTATCCATTCATCAGGTGACTCTTCCATAATTTGGAAGACTCTTAGACTCTTTCCATAATTTGGCTATTGTTGAAAGTGCTGCTATAAACATTGGGGTACAGGTGCCCCTATACATCAGCACTCCTGTATCCCTTGGGTAAATTCCTAACAGTGCTATTGCTGGGTCATAGGGTAGATCTATTTTTAATTTTTTTGAGGAACCTCCACACTGTTTTCCAGAGCAGCTGCATCAGTGTGCATTCCCACCAACAGTGCAAGAGGGTTCCCATTTCTCCACATCCTCGCCAGCATCTATAGTCTCCTGATTTATTCATTTTAGCCACTCTGACTGGCGTGAGGTGGTATCTCAGTGTGGTTTTAATTTGTATTTCCCTGATGATGAGTGACGTTGAGCATCTTTTCATGTGTCTGTTGGCCATCTGGATGTCTTCTTTGGAAAAGTATCTATTCGTGTCTTCTGCCCATTTCTTCACTGGATTATATGTTTTTTGGGTGTGGAGTTTGGTGAGGTCTTTATAGATTTTAGATACTAGCTCTTTATCCGATATGTCATTTGCAAATATCTTTCCCCAATCAAAATTGCACCAGCATTCTTCTCAAAACTAGAACAAACAATCCTAAAACTTGTATGGAACCACAAAAGACCCTGAATAGCCAAAATAATATTGAAGAAGAAAACCAAAGCGGGAAGCATCATAATCCCCGACTTTAGCTTCTACTACAAAGCTGTCATCATCAAGACAGCATGGTATTGGCACAAAAACAGACACATAGTGGAATAGAATAGAGACCCCAGAATTGGACCCACAAAAGTATGGCCAACTAATCTTTGACAAAGCAGGAAAGAATATCCAATGGAAAAAGGACAGTCTCATTAACAAATGGTGCTGAGAGAACTGGACAGCAACATGCAGAAGAATGAAACTAGACCACTTTCTTACACCATTCACAAAAATAAACTCAAAATGGATGAAGGACCTGAATGTGAGGCAGGAAACCATCAAAACCCTAGAGGGGAAAGCAGGAAAAAACTCTTTGACCTCAGGCACAGCAATTTCTTACTAGACACATCTCCAAAGGCAAGGGAGTTAAAAGCAAAAATGAAGTATTGGGACCTCATGAAGATAAAAAGCCTCTGCAGTGCAAAGGAAATAATCAACAAAACTAAAAGGCAACCGATGGAATGGGAAAAGATATTTGTAATTCTGACTTGAAGTTTGTTACCTGAGGAGGATGTTTTAGATGTGATGCATGTGAGAATTTCCAATATTTCTAGCTGCTGCTCTGCCTTCTGCTTACCTTCCAATACTGTATGGTAGCCATCATCATCTCCAACATTATTGCCATTATAACCACAAGTTTGCTCTATGAATAAATTTAGGTAATAGATATATAGTAGTTCTTTTTAAAAAAAATTGTTGAAAAAGACTAAGGTTGGCATTGATTACATTTTACATGTAAGGAACTATCATCATATATTAAAGACATTTCTTAATTCATGCAGGAGATGCATTGAGTAACACAGACACAGCCATTGCCCTTAGAAAGCTGGTTGTCTGAGTTGGATACATGAATGAAGAACTAGTTATGGAGGTCTGTGCTGATAATACAGAATATGATACAACACACAGATATTCAGATGTTAAAATGATGAAGTAAACTAATAATCCATGAATTATGTCTTCTTCTATATCCATACTCCCCCCCCCCCCAATTAGTGACAGTTGTATGGCTTTAAATTCCATTTCTAAATTAGAACGATTTCTAAATTGATATCTTTAGCCTATACTTTTGCTTTGAAATCCACATTCATATATTCAACTGTTTCTTGACATCTCCAGTTATATGTCTCATAGGCATCAAAAAATAAACCTGTCTGTATTAGGATAGCTTAAGCTATGCTGTATTTCAGTGAATTAGCAAAACAAAGTTCATTCCTCTGTCATTTAAAGTATGGTGTGTATCAACAGAATGTATTCTCTATTAGGGAACTCAGGAATCCTGGTTCCCTGTCTTGTGAAGTATTGTCATAGCAACATGCATTTCTCTAAGTTGCCAAAGCAGGGAAAGAGAGGGAAAGGTGAGGCACTCCAATTATTAATTGCCTTGGTCTTGAAGTGATTCATCTTTCTTGCTCACATTTTCCTTGGTGAGCATGTTATCTTACCAAGGCCACAACTCAATTGCAAGGGAACATGGGAAATGTAGTAGAGCTCATGTGTTTGAGGTGGGTGCTCCTTATCTGTGCACTTGTCTGCCTGTGCTTTTGATCACTTAATATTTTTGTGTTCTCTTCTTCTCATGTATAGAACACACTCAAGTCATCTCTACTGGAGAAACCCTAAAGTCTCATCGGGGCACTTTGCCCAGCTCCAAGTGTAGGATCTTCAGGTGATATACAAGAACTTCTCTGTCAGGAGTGCCTGGGTGGTCAGTCGGTTAGGCATCTGACTCTTGGTTTTGGCTCAGGTCATGATCTCATGGTTCTTGGGTTTGAGCCCCGCACCGGGGCTTCATGGTGGCAGTGAGGAACCTGCCTGGATTCTGTCTCCCTCCCTGTCTCTCTCTCTGCTCTGTCCCCCTCTCCCACTGCTCACATGCTTTCTCTCTCTCTTTCTTAAAATAAATAAACTTTAAAAAAAAGTTATCCATCAGATATGGTTGGGGTTTTTCTTGGTCTGGAGACCTATGATTTAAATTTTTTTTTAAGTTTATTTATTTTTGACAGAGAGAGAGAGAGAGAGAGAGAGAGAGAGAGAGCTACTGTGAGCTAGGGAGGGGCAGAGAGAGAGGGAGACACAGAATCTGAAGCAGGCTCCAGACTCTGAGCTCTGAGCTGTCAGCACAGAGCCTGATGCAGGGCTCAAACTCACCAACCGGGAGATCATGACCTGGGCCAAAGTTGAACACTTAACCAACTGGCCCACCCAGGTACCCCTGGAGACCTATGATTTAAAAGGAAATTTATCTGCTCACTCCTCACTCCCTTATTAAATATATGGTAGAATAACAGGGACATTTAACAACAATAACTTCTCCCATTTGGAAAGATGATGAATATGAGACACACATTAATCATTAATTCATAGCAATTTTAAAGTCCCTACTGGGCAGACACTGGGAAGGCTCTATGGCCTGGGTTTGGGAGAAGTTCCTTTTCTTTTTTGGGAGGGGGGAATGGTGGAGTAGTTTCTACTCTCTTGTCCATTCCTCTCTGTGACCCATGGAAGCATCTCTCTGTAAGCTTCCTTCTTTTCTGTTATCTTCTTAGGCCATATCTAAAATGGGAATTGGGGAATATGTCCTTGGAGACAACACAGCTTTCTCAGCCCACTTCCTGGTGCTGAAATGCTGGGTCCCAAGAGTCACGTTAACTCTTCAATATTGAAGGGATTTTTTTAGATGAGCTCTTGCATTTTTTTTTTTTTGGCAATATATGTTGATTAAAAACCTAGTATGTTTCCTTTCTATTTGGTTCCACTTATGTGCCAGTAAACATACCCCAAATCTTTTAAAGACATAATTCTCAAATTTTCTCTATTTTTCCCTTCATCACTTCCATGTACATCTCTGAACTAAATGGAGGCTAATTTGGGACTATGATGCCTTAGTGGGAAGGTACTACCTTTAATTTGATCTTTCCCCTCGCTTGCTTTATCCATCTGAGATGTTTATTGAAGAGCACACTCATAACATGATTTTTATCTTTAGGCAGGTTAATTTACTAAGAAATTTTGCTTGAAGCTTTAAAAAGCCATTTCTTACTGTTTAGAAGTGGTTATGTTAGGATATGTGGCAAAGAGGGATTAAGGTTGCTAATCAGCAGATATTATGCTGAATTTTTTTGGCAGGGCCAGTAATCACAAGGGCCCTTATAAGGGAAAGAGGCAGGCAGAAGGGTGAATGAAGTGTCACTGAAATAAGTCAGACAGAAAGAAAGACAAATACTGTATGGCATCATTTATATGTGGAATCTAAAAAATCCAAACTCATAGAAACAGTAGAATAGTGGTTACCAAGCATGGGGGGGGGTGGTTAGTGGGGAGATGTTGGTCAAAGGATACACACTTCTAGTTATACAAAAGTAAGTTCTGGGGATCTAATGCACAGCATGGCAATTATAGCTAATAATATTTTATTATGTACTTGAAAGTTGCTAATAGAGTAGATCTTAAATATTCTTACCACTAAAAAAAATGATAATTTTGTGATATGATGGAGATGTTAGCTAACACTATGGAGGTAATCATTTTGCAGTACATAAGTATATCAAATCAACACACTGTACCCCTTAAATTTACACAATGTTATATGTTAATTATATCTTAATAAAGTTGGAGAAAATAACACTTGAAAGAGCCATTAGTAGTCTCGTTCAATCTGCAATATCATTTTTTCTTTTCTGTATGAATAACAAATAATGTTTTATTGTATTAAATATCCAAAAAGTTGAAATTGTATTATTTTTAATACAGTCACTAAATTAGTCTGATTCTCAGGATTTTTGAATGTCGAGAAGCATATCTAACTTACAGGATTTTATGAAGACTAAATGATACTGTGTTTGGGGCAATTTTTAAGCTGCCAAATACTATATATATAGGGCATTGCTATTATTCTTATGCTCCTGCCAGGTGGACACATGAAAGATACTGGGTTAATCTCGAGGCTTCTTCAATGAATACCTCTCTCTTCTCCCTACACTCTGGAGTCTGAAATTGCTGATCATTGGTGGAAGGATCACCCTGACCTTCTGGAAAAGGATGCAGCTTCTCTCCTTATTGCTGCCTCTAAACATAGCTCTCTTTTTCACCCATCCCAGTTGAAGAGCTGATTACTTGTGGCTCTGCTGTGGGCTTTCAGCCTCCATGTCCTGCCCTGCATTAAACCACTCTGGCTGATCATCTCATGGTTTCTACCACTGCTCCACATCCATCTAGATTCTGTCCTCCGAGGAGCTGATGCTCAACTATGGATTCATCTATAAGTTTCCTGAAGGCTCCCCTCAGTGAATGGTCCAGAATAGTTTTTTTCTGATGCACTAGGAAAAGCTACATTTACTACTGTCCTGTAACACACAGACTTTGTTAGGCAGTTGTATGGTACAGAGCCCTGTGCTAGATATATTGTTTTGTTTATAATTTCACTAGAGAGGTAAAAACAGTAAACAATCATCTAGTCTCCACCAAAGGTGTACATGGAATCATTTGTCCAGATTTTGAGTTTTATTGCAAAATAAGTTTAAATACCTCTATGTGGATTGCACTTTCAAGGCATGTTCTCTTCCATTATCTTTAAATTCTATCAGTATCCTAGTTATATAGGGAAATAAGGCTATTCCCAATGTACAAATGAGAAAAAAAAAATAGAGAAGTTAAGTAAGTGGCAAAGGACACTGTTCTGCCGTTTTGGTTGCAGTTGACCAAAATAAAACACAGGTTGTAAGCAAAATTGGAATCTATGAGCTTGAAGGAAAGATTTAAAAATTAGGCTGTTGGAGGAGCAAGCATATTCAACCATAGGAAGGACTGGAACTAGTCCTGTTCATCTGGCATCTCTATTTTCTCTGTGTGGTAGTTATATATCATGCTACAGGTTGGTTTCTCTACAGCCTGGAAACACAGTTTTCTGAGTTTTACATTTAAAATTTTTGTCCACTGCAGAGTGACTGCCTAAAAATGTTGGAGAAGGATCTCTTTGGCTTAGTTGAAGTCAGATGCCTACTCCTAGTCTAAAATGTTGTGAGGAAGGAGTGGGGCTGCCTTGTCAACTGTATGAGTAGGGAGGATACTTTTCAGAAAAGCAAATACTGAAAGCTAGCTGTCAACTACAGTTGCGTGGCAGATCAGGGGCAGAAAGGCAAAGGATCTATATTTTTTTATTCTTAGAGACTGCTATATTTAAGTTTATTTATGCATTTACTGTCTATATTCCCTTTCAGACTATAAACAGTATGAGGGTGAGGTCATGTCTTCCTTATTTACTACTTCATCTCGAGCATCTCACACTCAATCAGAAAAACTTTATCATTCTTTTTTTTTTTTTAAGTCCTTTTATCCCAGTAAACTCTACACTCAACAGGGAGCTTGAACTCACAACCTCAAGATCAAGTGTCAGGGTCCCTGGATGGCTCAGTCGGTTGAGCATCTGACTGTTGATTTCTGCTCAGGGCAGGGTGTCACAGTTCATGGGATCAAGCCCTGCGTCAGGGATTCTATCTCTCCCTCTCTCTCTATCCCTTCCTCACTCGCATTTTCTCTCTCCTTTTCAAAATAAATAAATAAACATTAAAAGAAAAAGATCAAGAATCACATGCTCTACTGACTGAGCCAGTCAGGCACACCAAAAGCTCTATTATTCTTTCACCAAAGCATATCAAATAGTAAATGTGACAAAGAGAGAGAGAGAGTGAGGAGAGAGGAGAGATATCATATTGAAAATAGTTTTTGGTTTTATTTTTAAATTAATATTATTTCATGAGAATTTCCCCTTGTAATTATAAAGTCTTATAGACATGCTTTTTATGGACTGCATTTGATTTTTTGAATAATGATGCAGTAAACATTTTTCTAAATATAATTCAGGTTTTTTTTTTAATTTTTTTTTTCAACGTTTATTTATTTTTGGGACAGAGAGAGACAGAGCATGAACGGGGGAGGGGCAGAGAGAGAGAGAGACACAGAATCGGAAACAGGCTCCAGGCTCTGAGCCATCAGCCCAGAGCCCGACGCGGGGCTCGAACTCACGGACCGCGAGATCGTGACCTAGCTGAAGTCGGACGCTTAACCGACTGCGCCACCCAGGCGCCCCTCAGGTTTTTTTTTAAACATGATTTCCTTTAAATAAATATTTAGGATGGGTTACTGGTTTTGTTTATTTTCCTTATTCTTTTTTGTAGTCTATTTCATTGATTTCTATTCTGTTTTTATTATTTCAGCTCGTTGCTTTAATTTTAATTCTTTTCCTAATTTCTTAAAATAGTTTACAGATTTGAGATTTTTCTTTATTTATTTAAAATATTTTTAATGTGTTTATTTTTGAGAGAGAGACAGATAGAGAGCGAGTGGAGGAGGGGCAGAGAAAGAAGAAGGCACAGAATCTGAAGTAGGCTACAGGCTCTGAGCTGTCAGCACAGACAGAAGATAGCTTGGCCCACAAACCGTGAGATCATGACCTAAGCCAAAGTTGGATGCTTAACTGACTGAGCCACCCAGGCGCCCAGAGATTTTTCATCTTTTTAAATGTATATATTTAAAGCTACATTTTTCAAAAAAAAAAAAAAAAAGCTATAATTTTCCATCTATGCATGCTGTAGCTGCATTCCATACATTTCTATATGTTGCATTTTAATTTTCATTTAATTAAAATTATAATTTCCCTTATAATTGTCTTTTACCCCTGGTTAATTTAGGAGTGTGTTATTTTATTTCTAAACATCTGGAGATTTTTTATTTTTATTTTTTGAATTTCTAATTTAATTCTTTTGGGATTAGAAAACATATATGTAGCAATGTGGATGGAACTGGAGTGTATTATGCTGAGTGAAATAAGTCAGTCAGGGAAAGATAGATATCATATGTTTTCATTCATATGTGGATCTTGAGAAACTTAACAGAAGACCATGGGGGGAAGGGAAGGGGAAAAAATAGTTACAAATAGAGAGGGAGGAAGGCAAACCCTAAGAGACTCTTAAGTACAGAGAACAAACTGAGGGTTGATGGAGGGTGGGGGAGAGGGGAAAGTTCCGTGATGGGCATTGTGGAGGGCACTCGTTGGTATGAGTGCTGGGTGTTGTATGGAAACCAATTTGACAATAAATTATATTTAAAAAAAAGAAAACATTTTGTATGATTTCAGTCTTTTAACTTTTTTCTCAATATTGGTTGAGGCTGGTTTTATCATGTAGTCTGTGGTCTATTCTGGAGAAATATTTAAGTGTACCCAAAAAGAAGTATATTGTTGTGTCATTGGGTGGAGTGTTATATAAATATCACTTATAATTAAGTTGATTGGTAGTGTTGTTCAAGTCTTCTGTATTCTTTCTGATATTATGTCTAGTTATTCTGTCAATTACTGAGGGTGGCATATTAGAATCCCTAACTATTGTTGAGCTGTTTCTCCCCTCAATTATGTAAGATTTTGCTTCATATATTCCGGGGGGGTGTATTGACAGGTGCCAAACATTTATAGCTGATATATCTTGCTAATATTGATCTTTTTAGCATTATTAAATGACTCTAGAAATATTTGTTTTAAAGTCTATTTTATCTGACATTAGTACAGTTGCTCCAGCACTTATGATTTTTATTTGTATAGTTTATATATTTACTTTTTTTTGTTTTAAACTGTTTGTACTTTCACAGTACTTTTGATTATAGTATTCAGTCCCTGAATATTTGATGTTATTATTTGTATGTTTGGATTTATATCTGCCATTTTGCTTTTTGTTTTCTATGTGTCTCAGGTTCATCTGTTTTTGTTCCTCTATTACTCCTTTATTACCATTTTACTTATTTTGCAGGAAATAAATAATTTACATACATATTTACCATTCTTAGTTTCTTCATTTCTTCCTATGGATTCAACATACTGTCTGATATTATTTCCTTTCGTCCATAATTTTCTTTAATATTTCCTATAAGGCACATATGCTGGCAATGAGTTTTCTCAGTCTTCCCCCCCCCCCCCCCCGCCCCCGCACACCCCGTCTGTGGTTGTTTTTATTTTGCCTTCATTTTTGAGGGATAATTTTGCTGGATATTGAATTCTTGGTTGACACCAAGAACTTTTAGAATTTGGGCTATGTCATTCTATTCCCTTCTGGCCTCCAGAAGTCATTATTATTATGTGTGTTTGTGATGAGTTATTTTTCTCTTGCTGCTTGCAAGATTTTTCTCTTTGTCTTTAGTAGTTGACTCTTATGTGTGCAGATGTAGATCTCTTGGTTTTTATCATAGTTGGGACTCTGATTGTCTTTGATATGTAGATTAATGTTTTTTCATAACGTGTTTTTTACCAATATTTTTTCAGAATATTTTCCAGCTCTGTTCTTACCCTCTCTTTTTATGAGAATTGCATTACACATAGACTGGTATCTTAGGTCCCTGAGTCTCTGTTCATTTTTCTTTAATCATTTTTTCTTTTTGTACTTCAGACTGTATACTTTCTATTGATTTATTTTCAAGTTCACTGTTTTTTTTCTTCTGCCATCTCAGATCTTCTGTCGAGTGTCTCTGGTGAGGGTCCCCCCTCCCCTCCCACCAGTTATCATACTTTTCAACTCCAGAAATTCCATTTGATTAATATGTATAGTTTCTGTCTCTTTATCAAGATTATCTGCTTGTAGAGTCACTCTTCATATTTTCAAAAAATTCTTTAAGTATGGTTCCCTTTAATTCTTTGAACAAATAATAGCTGTTCTGAAGTCTGTCTTTGATAAACACAACATCTGGGTTCACTGAGAGTAACTTTTGATGACTACTTTCTTGTCTCAACCCCGTACGTCATACTTTCATCTTTCTCTACATGTCTCCTACTTAAGAAACAAATTTTCAAATTTTTAAATTTTAAAGTAGACTTTTTAAATAGCTTTTTTTCCTGATTTTTTTTTTCCCTGTGCAAGTGTTGCTGATTTGTTTGTTTGGAGTAACTTTTCCTGACATCTGTGGAACCTGTCTCTCCCACAGTGCTCACCTGACTTCTCTGCTCAGATATTTTTAAACTTAAAATTTCACTACTAAGCCTAGAATTTTATGGGTTTCCCTGTGTCTGCATAACTTAGTGGGCTACCAGTGATATATCAAATGTTGTGTCTAAATACCATTAGCCAGTAACAGTTGTGTCCTCTGCTGTGGATCAACTTGGGAAACACATTCAAAGTTCAGGCAGTTTTTAAGTTTGCCTCAGCTTTTATTTTCTGTCAGTCTCCTTGAATGTTTTATGCATTTGTACTCAGCTTCTGGACAGCTTAGGATGTGTGGAGAGTTTGGGCTCTCTTTGTTCTCCCTTGAATGTTTGTACAACCCTCAAGTCAGCTGGGCATGTGTGAAGAGCTTATCAAACCCTCTGTGCTTTTCTCATTGCTAATATCTCCCTGCAAACCTCTGGCCAGGCTTCCAGTCTGCTGTTAACCCCAACTATGGCATCATCCTCTGGCTAGGATGACTGCAGGGCTTTCCCATTTGGTACTGGATATGGCTTTTGCACTCTTCCTTCCAAATCAAGTCAGCCCCTTCTGGTAGTGAAGCTACTGATTTTACACCCAGTCTTTCCCTGGTGACACTGTCATAGTGACCAAGCTTGGAGGAGGTTGGAGGAGGTTAGATGGGAGCCATTCCAGGCAAGAACAACAGAGTCCTGTGCCTTCTACCTGACATTCAACAACTGTTCAGTAGATGCCTCTCAATTTGTGGTTTTCTTAATGGTGAGATGCATAAAGAATCTTAATTCATTGTGTAGGATATTTGGGTATTTCCCATTCTTTGGTAAGCTGATGGTTTTCATTTTAGTAGTGGTTGCCCCAGTTTATCAAGGCAAAATTACTTAAATACAGGACACTTCCTACAACATTAAAAGCTCCCTTGTTGTATTTAATGGCATAAGATTCTTCTACTTATGGTTCTCTTCTAGCATAACATCAGATGCCTGGGGCAAAAGAAGAAAGGAAGCCTTTTACATATCATTTTTCTGCTCTTCCTTAAATCTATTTACTAAATTTGATACAAATTTCTCTATTTCTTGATGACATTGTTTTGAAATAACATTGTTCATAAATAGAATCTGTAATAAAGGTCCATCTAACTTAGTATTGTTCACCAATATTGCACTTGGTCACGTCAGAATGTTCAATTTTCTTTTAAGTTCTTTTTTTTAAATTAAAACCATTTTTTTCAATATATGAAATTTATTGTCAAATTGGTTTCCATACAACACCCAGTGCTCATCCCAAAAGGTGCCCTCCTCAATACCCATCACCCACCCTCCCCTCCCTCCCACCCCCCATCAACCCTCAGTTTGTTCTCAGTTTTTAAGAGTCTCTTATGCTTTGCCTCTCGCCCACTCTAACCTCTTTTTTTTTTTCCTTCCCCTCCCCCATGGGTTTCTGTTAAATTTCTCAGGATCCACATAAGAGTGAAAACATATGGTATCTGTCTTTCTCTGTATGGCTTATTTCACTTAGCATCACACTCTCCAGTTCCATCCACGTTGCTACAAAGGGCCATATTTCGTTCTTTCTCATTGCCCTGTAGTACTCCATTGTGTATATAAACCACAATTTCTTTATCCATTCATCAGTTGATGGGCATTTAGGCTCTTTCCATAATTTGGCTATTGTTGAGAGTGCTGCTATAAACATTGGGGTACCAGTGCCCCTATGCATCAGTACTCCTGTATCCCTTGGATAAATTCCTAGCAGTGCTATTGCTGGGTCATAGGGTAGGTCTACTTTTAATTTTCTGAGGAACCTCCACACTGTTTTCCAGAGTGGCTGCACCAATTTGCATTCCCACCAACAGTGCAAGAGGGTTCCTGTTGCTCCACATCCTCTCCAGCATCTAGAGTCTCCTGATTTGTTCATTTTGGCCACTCTGACTGGCGTGAGGTGATATCTGAGTGTGGTTTTGATTTGTATTTCCCTGATAAGGAGCGACGTTGAGCATCTTTTCATGTGCCTGTTAGCCATCCGGATGTCTTCTTTAGAGAAGTGTCTATTCATGTTTTCTGCCCATTTCTTCACTGGGTTATTTGTTTTTCGGGTGTGGAGTTTGGTGAGCTCTTTATAGATTTTGGATACTAGCCCTTTGTCCGATATGTCATTTGCAAATATCGTTTCCCATTCCATTGGTTGCCTTTTAGTTTTGTTGGTTGTTTCCTTTGCTGTGCAGAAGCTTTTTATCTTCATAAGTCCCAGTAGTTCATTTTTGCTTTTAATTCCCTTGCCTTTGGGGATGTGTCGAGTAAGAGATTGCTACGGCTGAGGTCAGAGAGGTCTTTTCCTGCTTTCTCCTCTAGGGTTTTGATGGTTTCCTGTCTCACATTCAGGTCCTTTATCCATTTTGAGTTTATTTTTGTGAATGGTGTGAGAAAGTGGTCTAGTTTCAACCTTCTGCATGTTGCTGTCCAGTTCTCCCAGCACCATTTGTTAAAAAGACTGTCTTTCTTCCATTGGATGTTCTTTCCTGCTTTGTCAAAGATGAGTTGGCCATACGTTTGTGGGTCTAGTTCTGGGGTTTCTATTCTATTCCATTGGTCTATGTGTCTGTTTTTGTGCCAATACCATGCTGTCTTGATGATGACAGCTTTGTAGTAGAGGCTAAAGTCTGGGATTGTGATGCCTCCTGCTTTGGTCTTCTTCTTCCAAATAACTTTGGCTACTCAGGGCCTTTTGTGGTTCCATATGAATTTTAGGATTTCTTGTTCTAGTTTCGAGAAGAATGCTGGTGCAATTTTGATTGGGATTGCATTGAATGTGTAGATAGCTTTGGGTAGTATTGACATTTTGACAATATTTATTCTTCCAATCCATGAGCAGGGAATGTCTTTCCATTTCTTTATATCTTCTTCAATTCCCTTCATAAGCTTTCTATAGTTTTCAGCATACAGATCTTGTACATCTTTGGTGAGATTTATTCCTAGGTATTTTATGCTTCTTGGTACAATTGTGAATGGGATCAGTTTCTTTATTTGTCTTTCTGTTGCTTCATTATTAGTGTATAAGAATGCAACTGATTTCTGTACATTGATTTTGTATCCTGCAACTTTGCTGAATTCATGTATCAGTTCTAGCAGACTTTTGGTGGAGTCTATCGGATTTTCCATGTATAGTATCATGTCATCTGCAAAAAGTGAAAGCTTGACTTCGTCTTTGCCAATTTTGATGCCTTTGATTTCCTTTTGTTGTCTGATTGCTGATGCTAGAACTTCCAACACTATGTTAAACAACAGCAGTGAGAGTGGGCATCCCTGTCGTGTTCCTGATCTCAGGGAAAAAGCTCTCAGTTTTTCCCCATTGAGGATGTTAGCTGTGGGCTTTTCATAAATGGCTTTTATGATCTTTAAGTATGTTCCTTCTATCCCGACTTTCTCGAGGGTTTTTATTAAGAAACGTTGCTGAATTTTGTCAAAGGCCTTTTCTGCATCGATTGACAGGATCATATGGTTCTTTTCTTTTATTAATGTGATGTATCACATTGATTGATTTGTGAATGTTGAACCAGCCCTGCATCCCAGGAATGAATCCCACTTGATCGTGGTGAATAATTCTTTTTATATGCTGTTGAATTCGATTTGCTAGTATCTTATTGAGAATTTTTGCATTCATATTCATTAGGGATATTGGCCCGTAGTTCTCTTTTTTTACTGGGTCTCTGTCTGGTTTAGGAATCAAAGTAATGTTGGCTTCATAGAATGAGTCTGGAAGTTTTCCTTCCCTTTCTATTTTTTTGGAATAGCTTGAGAAGGATAGGTATTATCTCTGCTTTAAACGTCTGGTAGAATTCCCCTGAGAAGCCATCTGGTCCTGGACTCTTATTTGTTGGGAGATTTTTGATGACTGATTCAATTTCTTCGCTGGTTATGGATCTGTTCAAGCTTTCTATTTCCTTCTGATTGAGTTTTGGAAGAGTGTGGGTGTTTAGGAATTTGTCCATTTCTTCCAGGTTGTCCAGTTTGTTGGCATATAATTTTTCATAGTATTCCCTGATAATTGCTTGTATCTCTGAGGAATTGGTTGTAATAATCCCATTTTCATTCATGATTTTATCTATTTGGGTCATCTCCCTTTTCTTTTTGAGAAGCCTGCCTAGAGGTTTATAAATTTTGTTAATTTTTTGGGGCACCTGGGTGGCGCAGTCGGTTGAGTGTCCGACTTCAGCCAGGTCACGATCTCGCGGTCCGTGAGTTCGAGCCCCATGTCAGGCTCTGGGCTGATGTCTCAGAGCCTGGACCCTGTTTCCGATTCTGTGTCTCCCTCTCTCTCTGCCCCTCCCCCATTCATGCTCTGTCTCTCTCTGTCCCCAAAAAAATAAATAAACGTTGAAAAAAAAATAAAAAAAAAATAAAAAAAAAATAAATTTTGTTAATTTTTTCAAAAAACCAACTCTTGGTTTCGTTGATCTGCTCTACAGTTTTTTTAGATTCTGTATTGTTTATTTCTGCTCTGATCTTTATTATTTCTCTTCTTCTGCTAGGTTTAGGCTGCCTTTGCTGTTCTGCTTCTATTTCCTTTAGGTGTGCTGTTAGATTTTGTATTTGGGATTTTTCTTGTTTCTTGAGTTAGGCCTGGATTGCAATGTATTTTCCTCTCAGGACTGCCTTCGCTGCATCCCAAAGCGTTTGGATTGTTGTATTTTCATTTTCGGTTGTTTCCACATATTTTTAAATTTCTTCTCTAATTGTCTGGTTGACCCATTCATTGTTTAGTAGGGTGTTCTTTAACCTCCATGCTTTTGGAGGTTTTCCAGACTTTTTCCTGTGGGTGATTTCAAGCTTCATAGCATTGTGGTCTGAAAGTATGCATGGCATAATTTGAATTCTTGTATAGTTATGAAGGCCTGTTTTGTGACCCCGTATATGATCTATCTTATAGATATATAGATCTTATAGATAGATAGATAGATATCTATCTATCTGACAGATAGATAGATTTTATAGATAGATAGAGAATGTTCCATGTGCACTTGAGAAGAAAGTATATTCTGTTGCTTTGGGATGCAGAGTTCTAAATATATCTGTCAAGTCCATCTGATCCAATGTTTCATTCAGGGCCCTTGTTTCTTTATTGACTGTGTGTCTAGATGATCTATCCATTTCTGTAAGTGGGGTGTTAAAGTCCCCTGCAATTACCACATTCTTATCAATAAGGTTGCTTATGTTTATGAGTAATTGTTTTATATATTTGGGGGCTCCCGTATTCGGTGCATAGACATTTATAACTGTTAGCTCTTTCTGATGGATAGACCCTGTGATTATTATATAATGACCTTCTTCGTCTCTTGTTACAGCCTTTAATTTAAAGTCTAGTTTGTCTGATATAAATATGGCTACTCCAGCTTTCTTTTGGCTTCCAGTAGTAGTTCTCCATCCCCTCACTCTGAATCTAAAGGTGTCCTCAGGTCTAAAATGAGTCTCTTGTAGACAGCAAATAGATGGGTCTTGTTTTGTTATCCATTCTGATACCCTATGTCTTTTGGTTGGCGCATTTAGTCCATTTACATTCAGTGTTATTATAGAAAGATATGGGTTTAGAGTCATTGTGATGTCTGTATGTTTTATGCTTGCAGTGATGTCTCTGGTACTTTGTCTCACAGGATTCCCCTTAGGATCTCTTGTAGGGCTGGTTTAGTGGTGACAAATTCCTTCAGTTTTTTTTTGTTTGGGAAGAGCTTTATCTCTCCTTCTATTCTAAATGACAGACTTGCTGGATAAAGGATTCTTGGCTGCATATTTTTTCTGTTCATCACATTGAAGATCTCGTGCCAATCCTTCTGGCCTGCCAAGTTTCAAAAGAGAGATCAGTCACAAGTCTTATAGGTCTCCCTTTATATGTTAGGGCACGTTTATCCCTTGTTACTTTCAGAATTTTCTCTTTATTTTTGTATTTTGCCAGTTTCGCTATGATATGTCGTGCAGAAGATCGATTCAAGTTACGTCTGAAGGGAGTTCTCTGTGTCTCTTGGATTTCAATGCCTTTTTCCTTCCCCAGTTCAGGGAAGTTCTCAGCTATTATTTCTTCAAGTACACCTTTAGCACCTTTCCCTCTCTCTTCCTCCTCTGGGATACCAATTACGCGTATATTATTTCTTTTTAGTGTATCACTTAGTTCTCTAATTTTCTCCTCATACTCCTGGATTTTTTTTATCTCTCTTTTTCTCAGCTTCCTCTTTTTCCATAATTTTATTTTCTAGTTCACCTATTCTCTCCTCTGCCTCTTGAATCCGAGCCGTGGTCATTTCCATTTTATTTTGCATGTCGTTTAAAGCGTTTTTCAGCTCCTCGTGACTGTTCCTTAGTCCCTAGATCTCTGTAGCAAGAGATTCTCTGCTGTCCTCTATACTGTTTTCAAGCCCAGTGATTAATTTTATGACTATTATTCTAAATTCACTTTCTGTTATATTATTTAAATCCTTTTTGATCAGTTCATTAGCTGTTGTTATTTCCTGGAGATTCTTTTGAGGGGAATTCTTCCATTTGGTCATTTTGGATAGTCCCTGGAGTGGTGAGGACCTGCAGGGCACTTCCCCTGTGCTGTGCTGTATAACTGGAGTTCATGGGCGGGGCTGCAGTTAGACCTGATGTCTGCCCCCAGCCCACCGCTGGGGCCACAGTCAGACTGGTGTGTGCCTTCTCTTCCCCTCTCCTAGGGGCGGGATTCACTGTGGGGGGGGGGCGTGGCCCGTCTGGGCTACTTGCACACTGCCAGGCTTGTGGTGCTGGGGATCTGGCGCATTAGCTGGGGTGGGTAGGCAAGGTGCACGGGGGCAGGAGGGGCAGGCTTAGCTCGCTTCTCCATCGGTGATCCACTTCAGGAGGGGCCCTGTGGCAGCGGGAGGGAGTCAGACCCACTGCCAGAGCGGTGGCTCCGCAGAAGCACAGCGTTGGGTGTTTGCTCGGTGCAAGCAAGTTCTCTGGCAGGAACTGGTTCCCTTTGGGATTTTGGCTGGAGGATGGGCGAGGGAGATGGCGCTGGCGAGCGCCTTTGTTCCCAGCCAATCTGAGCTCTGTCCTCCCGGGGCTCAGCAACTCTCCCTCCCTTTGTCCTCCAGCCTTCCCACTTGCCGAGCAGAGCTGTTAACTTATGACCTCCCAGATGCTAAGTCCTGCTTGCTGTCGGAACACACTCTGTCCGGCCCCTCCGCTTTTGCCAGCCAGACTCGGGGGCTCTGCTTGACCCACGGGCCGCCCCTCCACCCCAGCTCTCTCCCGCCATTCTGTGGAGCGCGCACTGCCTCTCCGCCCTTCCTACCCTCTTCCGTGGGCTCTCATCTACGTTTGGCTCCGGCGACTCCGTTCTGCTAATCCTCTGGTGGTTTTCTGGGTTATTTAGGCAGGTGTAGGTGGAATCTAAGTGATCAGCAGGACGTGGGGTGAGCCCAGCGTCCTCCTATGCTGCTATCTTCCGACCTGTTTCCTAAAACCATTTTTTAATGTTTAATCATTTTTTGAGAGACAGAGAGAGACAGAGCATGAGCAGGAGAGGCGCAGTGAGAGAGGGAGACACAGAATCTGAAGCAGGCTCCAGGCTCTGAGCTTTCAGCACAAAGTTTGATGTGGGGCTCAAACTCACGAACTGTGAGATAATGACTTGATCTGAAGTCGTTCGCTTAACCCAGGCACTCCTTCTTTTGAGTTCTTGTTTCTCAAGGAGCTGCTCCAAGGTTTCCTGGCACTGCACTGCCTAAGAGACTCCAGCAGCTCTATGAGGCTGGCCCCATTCTTCTCTTCTTTGCTGCTACCGTTGCCCTTGAAATGGGTGTCTTGGATTTAATTTAAAGGTCTAAGATTAACTCATTCTTTTTCATTGTGCTATTATAACATGTCTCTTGTTTCTGGAAAATGTTCAGAAAAGAGCAACTGAGATGGCCATAATAAGTCCTGAAAGGAAGATTACAGAAGAAGAAAAGAAAGTCAGAGGGGAATTAGTTCATGGCTTCATGTCAGTTGTATTTTTTTACATGGAGCAAGAAGATGTGGACCAAGCAGATGTAAACATGAATATTCTGATTTTTCAGGAGGTAAACACTAAGGACAAAATAGATACAGCCCTTCTTGGAGGTCTTTCAAGGGAGAACAAGAATTCAAAACAAGAATTATCATAATGGTATTCTTTTGGAAATGGTTTAGATATTTTCACAAAAACACATTTGAAAGGTATTTTTCAAGTTTGAGGAAATCGAGGTTCACAGAAAAAAAATGATTTATTTGAGGTCAGAGTTTTAGATAATAAATGAGCTGGAGCTAAAATCTTAGTATTCGGTATTTAGCTGTTATGCATGTTTTGTTAAACTATTGTTGATAGCTTAATAAAAACGGTTCTTTCAAGGTATAACCTTTCCCTTTTTAACTGCAAAAGTTAAATTGAAAACATATTAAAACCTATACTTTTCAATTTATTCATTTTTAATACTGAGATATGTAAGATGATTAAGTTAGCAATAATTTCCTACCACTTCCAGATTTTAGTAGGACTTTTCCAAGAACATCATTTATTATTTATTTATTTAATTTTAAATACTTTACTCAATATTTTTATTAAATAGGATTATTTTTCCCATGTAGTCATTTAGATTTTAACTGACAAAACTGATGGATACCATAGAAATGTTAAATGAGAAAAATAATGAAGTTTTGCCAAAGTTCCCCCTTTTGTAACTTTTTAAAAAAATTTAAATCCAAGTTATATAACATATAGTGTAATAATGATTTCAGGATTATAATTTAGTGACCAAGAGCATTATTTTAAACATATGTAATACCATATATATCCTTAAATGAATTTTAACATGTACTAGATTTAATTACCAGAATTGCCATAGATAGTTACATTTAAATATTTAGATACTTGTACTTAAGTGAAATCATTGTTCACCATAGATCTTTTTGTAACAGTACCTCCCCATTTGTGGGGTCTTTATTTCAGTTCAAATCTCGCATGGCTATAGAACATTTTCAAGTTATTTTATCAGCAAGGGAAAATAGGCAATATACCTTGAATGAATTAGAAAATCATCTTTAATTCAGAATTTTGATTGCTATTCTCATTGCTTTTTTTCTTTTTTTCTTTTTTTCCCTTTTTTTTATTGGTTCATTACAAAAGATGTAACTCATTTATCTTGAATAGATATAGTCTATAGTGGGAGGAATATATTTGTATTGTTTTATTTTTCTCCAAATAGTAAAACAATGGTTTTATTTTTTTTATTATTTTTTTTTACATTTATTTATTTTTGAGAGACAGAGAGAGTACAAGTAGGTAGGGGCAGAGAGAGAAGGAGACAGAATCCAAAGCAAGCTCCAGGCTCTGAGCTGTCAGCACAGAGCCTGACACAGGGCTCGAACTCACAAACTGTGAGATCATGACCTGAGCCAAAGTCGACGCTTAACTGACTGAGCCACCCTGTAAAATAATGTTTTTAATTTCTTTTCCCATTAACTACTGATACCTCCTTTTATGTACAGCAAGTTCTTATGTACACTGGGTCTCCTTATTCTGTTCTATTTTTTCTACCTGTGCATTGTGATGAGATTACCATAGTGAACAAAACTTCTCTGGATTTATAAGAGATTTGACATACAATAGCTCTCTTTTCCACTAATATTTTACATTTAAAAATTTTAAACTCTTATATTTAGACTGCCAGCAACACCTAAATTTTTTTGTTAATTTCCAAAGTATCCAAATTTAATTGGATTCCTACAAGATATGAAAATTAATTTATAAAAATTAACACAGTCCATATCTTTGCTATTGTAAATAAAGCTGAAATAAACATGGGGATATGTCTATGTTTTGAATTAGTATTTTCATTTTCTTGGATAAATACCCAAAGTGGAATTGGTGGTTCATATGGTAGTTCTATTTTTTCAAGTTTATTTATTTATTTTGAGAGAGACAGAGGGAGAGAGCAGGGGAGGAGCAGAGAGAGAGGTAGAGAGAGAGAATCCCAAGCAGGCTCCACACTGCCAGCTCAAAGCTCAAACACACAAACCATGAGATCATGACCTGAGCCAAAATCAAGAGTCAGACACTTAACGGACTGAGCCACCCGGGTGCCCAGTGGTTCTATTTTTAGTTAAAAAACGTTTTCCTTTTTGTTCAGCAGTTTGATTTGTCGCTTACTTTACTTAAATTTTCCTTTACATGTGTCACTAAAGGACATTAATTTATATGTCTCAACATTTCACATTTTTAAAAAACAACTCTACTTGACGTTTTTTTAATGGAATATTTTTCTAGAGTTTATTTTCTACTTAACTATTGCTAGTACAGAGGAAACTTGCTGATTTCTGTTATTTTGCTTTGGGTTAGCTTCATTATTTTAGTATCCACTATAAATACTTTTCAGTTCATTCTTTTTGATTTTTCAGTAAAACATCATTAGTATTATAAAAATGATAATTTGGGCTTTCTTTTCCAAATATACCTCTCATTTATGGTTTTCTGTTTTGTTTTAATCAGAACGACTTTAAACAATAGTAACAGCCAATCTCATTTTCCCCCATTGATTGATTTAATACAATCTTTTATATTTTATATCAAGAATGGTGTTTGTTTTTGTGTTTTACAAATAAAACCAATGAAAAATGTATCTTAGGGTGCCTCAGTTGGTTAAGTGTCTGGCTCTTGGTTTTGGCTCAGGTTATTATCTCATGGTTTGTGAGACTGAGCCCTGCATTGGGCTCTGTGCTGACAGAGAGGGGCTTGCTTGGGATTCTCTCTCTTCCTCTGTCTCTGCCCCTCCCCTGATCACACACCTGCATTCTTTCTCTCAAAATAAATAAATAAACTTAAAAAAAGAATATATTTTATATACTGCCAAAGTTCCAAATCATGAAAGAATTGAGACTCATGATTCATAAAACCCTCTTATTTTGGGACTCTGTGTGTCATAAGTGATTATTAAAGACTCACTTAGCTTGGTCATTTACTTACCAAATTTTTACTGAGAGCCTCCTGCATGCCTGACACTGTGACAGCCAGAGTTTGTTTGTTTGTTTGTTTGCACATTCCCCTGGCTGGAGAGCCCCACTGTCTGCAACATGGCCATGTCAGAGCTCAACCCCAACTCTTTGCCCTCATTCCCAGATATAGCTCTTAACCCTTTGCCCAGGTGGAGAGACCAATGGAAGGTAATGAAAGGCAAATTGAGAAATTCAACAGTGAGCCAGATTCATAGACTGGGACAGAACCCTGGGGAGGTGGACTGCCTCCATTGATCCCCTCCCAGAGTCCTTGACAGTGGCTGGTTTACTTACTACTGCAGGAGGGGCCATGAAGATGTCCCCAGGCTGGTTCTTCCTTCTGGGCTCCTTCCCCTCTCCTGGCTGTCACTGCCTGTGCTGGGCCTTTTGTTACTGAGAGCAGATCTGTCCCTCTCTTACCACTCCTGGGTTTGGGATATAAATCGTAGCCATGAAATCACCTGGTCTCAGTCTGACTCCCCTGTGCCCACCCCATGGCACTCCTCAGTGTCACCCAACAGCCTCTGGGGCAGGTCATCTCACTCCAGCAGGAGGAGCCTGCAGTGACTTTGGAGGCCTCTCTTGGCCACTCTGGGAACAAACCTAGTCCTAGGACATGGGGCCCACAGGTGGACAGCTCTGCCATGTTGGATTGTTGGAAGAAAGGGTGTCCTTGTCTCAGCTTGGTTTCCTCCCCACTCAGTCTAGCAAGTAGTCAGTCTGTTGTAACAGGACACAGAAGTTCTTAAGTATCACCATGCTATGCCAAACCCCACACAAAGAAACCACAGGATTTATGGAAAATGGAGTTAGGAGCATAGTACTCAAAAACATTGTCAGTGACACATAAAAAGATAGAAAACCAGGTAAACCATAGCAGAGTTTGACACATGTTAAGAGGTTGAGAGAAATACAAATGCTACAATGAACACAACACTTTATGTTGAGAAGGACATGAAGTTTGCTTGTGGGCATGGACAGAAGAAGGGCTGCATCTTGTGAGTTATGGTGAAGTGATAAGAGGAGCTTTGTCTGAAATCAGATAGAAAGTTGTGAAGTGTGGGAAGGTAGTTGATGGGTGTTAGCAGTGTGTGTGTGTGTGTGTGTGTGTGTGTGTGTGTGTGTGTGTTGTGTATCCTGTAATGCTCACTCTCAGCTTGATACAGTTTCTGTGTTTGGATTGCACAAAGCCAAGTGTGAAACTCAGTTATCCTCAGATTGTTTCATAATGTATTGCTGGTGTTGGCACATGTTTGTACATTTAAACCAAGTGACATAGCAGAACTGACTGTATCTCCCTTTTCCTGTGTCAACAGTCTTCCACTTTCCTGAATCTTCCACCTCAATGTTTGAAGATTTTAAGGACCAAGAACTTAAAATAACAATCTGCACTGCACACACTTGTGCATGTATCTTTCCACGGCACTTCCCAGTTGCACCCCTGTATCTTCAGGATCTGCCTTTCACTGACTCAGCCTCTGTAAGAGTCATCTTTGTATATTGCCCTCACTTCCTCACCTTTTTAATCTATAACTATAAAAATCTGTCCTATGGCTACATTGAAACTACTTTTGCCAATGACTTCCATATTGCCTAATTGAATGCGCACTGTAGTAGATAGAGAACTAATAGGAAACAGATGGCCCACTCAAATTAAAAATTTTTTTTGAATTAAAAAAAATTTTAATTGAGGTATAATTGACAAGGAACATTATATTAGCTTCAGGTGTACAGCATAATGATTCAACATTTGTATATATTGGGAAATGATAACCAAAATAAATCCAGTTACCATCAACCATCACTATACATAATTACATTTTTTTTTCATGTGATGAGTACTTTCAAGAGTTACTCTCTTAGCAACTTTCAAATATACAGTACAATATTATTAATTATAGTCACCATGCTGTACATCACATTCCCATGGCTTACTAATTTTATAACTGGAAGTTTTTAACTTTTGACTCCCTTTTCCATTTTGCCATCCCACCCCTGCCTCTGCAACCATGAATCTGTTCCCTGTATCAGTGAGCTTTTTTTTTTTTTTAAATTCTACATATGAGTGGGACCATACAGTATTTACCTTTCTCTGTCTGACTTAATTCCACTCAGCATAATGCCCTCAAAGTCCATCATGTTGTAAATTGCAAGATTTTATTTTTTTATGGCTGAATAGTATTTCTGTGTGTGTGTGTGTGTGTGTGTGTGTGTGTGTATCTCCCATATTTATCCATTCATCCACTAATGGACATTTAAGTTGTTTTCATATCTTGGCTATTGCAAACAGTGATGAAATGAACATGGTGGTATGTATGTTTTTGAGTTTGTGTTTTCATTTTTTTTTTGTAAATACCAAGAAATTAAATTGATGAAATATATAGTAGTTCTATTTTTTTTGAGGAACCTCCATACTGTTTTCCATAGTGGCTGTACCAATTTACATTCCTACCAATAGTGCACAAGTGTTCCCTTTTCTTTACATTCTTGCCAACAGTAATTATTTCTCAAATTAGAATAAATAGAAAATTTCCAGTTAATTTAATTAGAATAATTTAAGAAGGCTTTACTTACAAAGGGACTGTTATAAGGATGCCATTATTAATATCCTAAGTGATAGTGTAGTTACCTAGGGCTAGTGACAGCACTTATCACCACTTCTATTGTGAAGGCATGGGTCCCTGGAATCCTGAAGTAGAGAGTTGACACAGAGAAGTTTACCTTGAGAGTAGCTTTTTTGGTTGATGATGTTGAATTTATCTTATCTCTTTAGGTGTGAGTTTTGCTTATTGATTTTAATGTCACTTTTTCATGTTGATTTTGCTCAAATATCAGGTTGTATCTGGTGTTAAATAAAATTGTACTGGGCAAGAAGAGCAAGCAGAAGTTGATTTTTTTTTTCTTCTGCTATTGCCAGCAGTGGGGAAGAGAACACAGATCAAGTCTGGATACCCAGTTCCACTAACACAAAAAGCAGGGTTGAGCTGGGGTAAAGTGTCAGGTTGAATAGATTTAAGCCCTGGGGTGAGAGTGGAAAAGTATTGGAGGATTTCAGGGGGAAGTTAATCAATGGGATATGTCAAGCACATTGAATTATTCCTGAGGACTGCCAATGTTTTTGTCTGTGATTAGGCCATCTGTGATTGCTAATTGGCACTCTTAGAAGTTAGGCTGGTGCCCTCTACAGGGACAGGGAGATGGGGTGCTATCTCTTTCAGTGTTTACATTTCAGGAGATAGTTCCTAGGTCATTGAGAAAGAGATTTCCAAGGTTGCAAAACTGGCAAGAGGTTAGGAGAAGACTTACATCCACTTCAAAGGGTCAAAGAAAGAGTTTACAATAACAAAATATTTTTAAGTTTTATTTATTTATTTTGAGAGAAAGAGCACGAGCAAGGGAAAGGCAGAGAGAGAGAGGGAGAGAGAGAATTCCAAGCAGGCTCTGCACTATCATTGCAGGGGCTTGGACCCACAAACTGCAAGATCATGACCTGGGCTGAAACCAAGAGTCCGATGCTTAACTGAGTCACCCAGGTGCCCCTATAATGACTAGTTTTCTGAAGCAAATACCTGAAGTAAAGGGAGACCAGGGGCTTATAGTCATGAAGAAACCTGTGTACAGTTTTGTTTTTTTTTTAATTTTTAACGTTTATTTATTTTTGAGACAGAGAGAGACAGAGCATGAACGGGGGTGGGTCAGAGAGAGGGAGACACGGAATCTGAAACAGGCTCCAGGCTCCGAGCTGTCAGCACAGAGCCCGACGTGAGGCTTGAACTCATGGACTGCGAGATCATGACCTGAGCCGAAGTCGGCCGCTCAACAGACTGAGCCACCCAGGCGCCCCAGTTTAGACCAAGCCATTTCATCTTTGGTTGGTTGTTTTTTCTAGTAGACAATCTTGGGATGTTGCTGTATTTGTTTGGTGGAACCTGTTTTTTTTTTTTTTTTTTAATTTTTTTTTCAATGTTTATTTATTTTTGGGACAGAGAGAGACAGAGCATGAACGGCGGAGGGGCAGCGAGAGAGGGAGACACAGAATTGGAAACAGGCTCCAGGCTCTGAGCCATCAGCCCAGAGCCCGACGCGGGGCTCGAACTCACGGACCGCGAGATCGTGACCTGGCTGAAGTCGGATGCTTAACCGACTGCGCCACCCAGGCGCCCCGGGTGGAACCTGTTTTAAGAGAGATATGAGGTATACTAATAGCTTGATTTATGCTTCAGCTTATTTCCTATGCTTCATGGGGCATAGTTGCTTATAGCCATGTGGGTCATTGTCATGTTTTATGACCTAATCTCTAATGTTCTGGAACACTCACCACTGTTTCTTGGCTTGTGGCCTATTTCTTGGTTCAGGAGTGCATGTGCAGCAGGAGAGACCTGCCTGGTCTTACTCTTACTGGTGTAAGAGTGCCTGCCTGGTAGCACTCTTATTGTGTTACCCATTCATCACTAGGTTGGTTTGCTCTTGGGTCTCTACTTCTCTTAGTCAGACATTTCTCTGTCTGAATCTATTACCATGCACCTTTTAGGCTTTCATTTTTCCATAATTCCACCACAGTTGCTTTTCATCTGTGGAGTTTTCCCATATTTTTTGTGTTTCATCAGTGGCTCTCCATTTGTTTTGTGTTATTAATTGATATTATTAATTTACTTATTATAACATATGTTCTTAGTGATTGCTAGGTTTTGGAGTGGGAGTAGGAAGCTGTAGTAAGTGTTGAGATTGTCATATTGATCCAGAAATCCTTGGAACTTATTTACTCTTTGGAATTTTTGAGACTTTCTTCATTACCCAATATTTTATTAATTTTTGAAAATATTGCATGAAAAGAATATGATGTGTATTATGTTATTACTGGGAATTAGTTTATTTAGCACTCATTCAGACCCACCTTTGCATAACTTTCCACTATCATAGAGGCTGGGAATCTAAAAGTTTTGTCTTTTGAGTCTTTCTTGCAACTTGAGATGAGCAGCAGACTCATTTTTGACCAATCATATGTGAGTAAAATCTGTTGAGCTTTCTTTTTAAATTTCTTCTTCTCTGGAATATGGAATTATATATGGAGTACAGTAGCATAGTTTAGAATGGCACTGCAGAAAGTACAAAGACCCTGGTCACCTGATGGCACTGTAGAGCTGCCTTAATCTCTCTGAACTGCCAGATTGTGTGTGTGTGTGTGTGTGCGTGTGTGCGTGTGCATGCATATATCATGAGATAAATAAACACCCAATTTGGCTAACCACTATATTCTGTTGTGTCTTATATACAGCTAAACACAATCCTAATTGACAGCTTTTTTACTAACAGTAAGGAAGCATATGTTTTCCCTTTTTGATGTTTTGTGCCTTTGTGCTGGCCAGTCCATTGTCATAACTCCTGGTTTCTGTTTCCTTTTTACTCTCTCTCTGGAGTAGGGGAGTGTTTTAATCTGAGAAGTTAATGTGAAAAAGAAAAAAAAAAGGTCTACCAAGAAATTGTTAACAGTTAATTGACAGAGCATACTGAGGAAGAGGGTATAAAAATCTATAACTTGGGAACCCAAAGTACATGTTTTGGTGATTAATTTTTTTTTCCCTTTTCCTACTTATAGCCAATACAGGCTTTTGGAAAGAAGTCACTATACATTTACGAAGTGAGGAATTACAGGGGTACCTGCGTGGCTCAGTCGATTGGGCAGCTGACTTTGGCTCAGACTCCACACCTCCTCACTGCTCAAAGGCTCATAAGTTTGAGCCCCAAGTCAGGCTCTGTGCTGATAGCTCAGAGCCTGGAACCTACTTTGGATTCTGTGTCTCCCTCTCTCTCTGCCCCTCCCCTGCTCGAACTCTGTCTCTGTCTCTCAAAGATAAGTAAATATAAAAAAAAATAAAAAAAAAGAAGTGAGGAATCATGCTTCACCTACTTGAGAGTGGTATAGTTACATAAATTATTTGGAAATTTTCTGCATGAGAGGTTTGTTTATTCTCCCCTATGTACTTATTTATTGTATCACTTATTTATATCAGCATGGACTCGTGGATACTTATTTTATATTTTAGTTATAATCTAATATGAGAACTTCTGATACATGAAGAGCTTTGAATCATCACTCCTGTCCTTACACCAAAAAAAGCTGAAGAAAAGGAAATTCAATGACTTTTCATAGAACCATCAAAGAAGTGACATTGCAGGGCAACTGCCACCCTGAAATTTGGAGAGACAGGTGAATACAGAGAATCTGGCTAGTTGGAGAAGGTGCTGGAGGCATAGACTGGTAGGTACTTTCAGGGTAATTTTTACAAATCCTGGAGTACAAGTGTAGTTTAGCATGAGATAGAAGTATTTGGAGGCTGCATTCTTAGGGAGGCTCTATACCTTATATCCAGCAATCCCAGCAGATTCTCACAATAAAGATGCAAGAGGGGTCCCCTGGAAAGTTAACATTGTGAAATAATCCCAGAGCATTTTCCTCATCTCCAGAGGAAGAAACATTATTGGAGCAAAATACAGGCTAGCAGATCCCACCCCCCATCCCTCCAGGTAGAATATGTGTGATATTCCTCAGACACTCCTGGCTATCCAAGAACAAAGGAAAAGGGTTTAAGTGCTTGCCATGGTAATGTGGGAAACTAAGGCAAATAAAAATTAAATTCCCTTAATACCTACAGCCCATTGACAAGTCCTTGAAACCGGCAGAGTGACCTCCCTCTAGGAGCTCAGTGGCCTTGATGATGACACTTTGCTTGGGGCAAAAGAGAATTTTAGCTTAACTTTATCCCAATCTCTTGGATCCTTTAAATCTACTTCTTTTTATCTCAACTGCCCTAAGATATATGCTGGCAATCATACTCCAAGTTTATGCGCCCCCCCCCCCCCCCCCCCATGCATCTGAAGGGTCTCATGCCTGAGGTTTTATTTAATGATAATAAATAGCTAGCAACAGCTAGCCCCTCAAGGTCCTGGAAACCTTGCTTCCAAACTTCCTTAGAGACTTACTCTATCACTGACCCCCTGTCAACCTGAGGGTATATAATGAGTTACCTGACACGACCCCAGTGTAGCATTTCCTGCCCATGGGTCCTGTCCCCATGCTTTAATAAAATCACTTTCTTGCACCAAATAACGTCTTCAATAATTTTCTCTTGGCTGTCAGTTCCAGACCACCCCCACCATCACCCAAAACTTCATCAGAGCCATTTCCCACCTAGAGGAAGGGTATTCCTCTGACTCCAGGAAGTGAGTTAACCCTGTCAACCTCAGTTTTCTGATGGATCCAAGAAAAGTGGTTGGTTTTCCAGCTTTAATGTAAGGATGTGAGTGACACTTCTAAACTTTCTCTGCAAGTTGGAGCTAAAAGGAAGTTTTCTGAGTCTCACAATTTTTTTAATTTGTTAGTTTTCTAGTCTCTCTATACCCATTTAAAGATGTTTGTCCATCATTTCTACTTGTTCTCACTGGGAGGCTTTGTCTGAGTTATCCTGTCAGCCATTAGTGGAAGTGGAAATCCAATCCCTTGGATGGCCAGAATAGAAGAAATTCTAGTATCTTTCTTTTGAGACTTATTTTTTCTCCCTGAAATGTCAAAAGGATCTCAAGTACTTAATCCAAACACTGTGTTGAAAGAGTAACAGGCAATTTGACCCGTACATTAGTGCACTACTATTTATCAACAGTCAATGCTTCTGTTCTTGGTGTGTGGGATTGTTGTGGGGTTGTTGAGTGCAAGGGTCAAGAGAGAATTCTTGAGACTTTGTAAGGTGCAATTTAGTAAGTTTATTTGAGTAGCAGGGGACAGGACCTGTGGGCAGAAAGATCTGCACTTTTTGCTATGTGAAGCTGGTGGTCATATGGTTAGTGCTTAAGGGAGAGGGGATGTACAGGGTGTATTAGATCATAAATGTCTTCCTCAAATTTCTACTTGTAAAAACTACTTCCGCAAGATTTCTTAGGTGCTTATTGATGTGGAAAATATTGGGGTTTGGGACCGATGGCCAAGAAACAACACTTGAGTGTAAAAAAGTGGGCAGAAAGAGCTGCAGTGGGGTTGTGACTGGTAACTGATTATATACTTTCAAGTTGGGAGGGGGTTAGGGATAGCCTAAGTCGCTAAGGAATTTTGGAAGTAAGGTTTGCCAGACCTTGTGGGGGGCTAGCTAGTGTTATGCAAATGTCATTTATTATTGTTTAGTAGAAACTCAGTCATGAGACCCTTCAGATATATATCAGTGGGCCATATGCTTGGAGTATGATTGCCAATATATCTTGGGGGGACAGAGATAAAGGAAGCTTCTAAAGGAATTTTTATATGTTAAAGTAGACTTGTAGGATCCTGGGGGACGGGCTCGTTTGCCCCTAGCAAAGTGTCAACATGGAGGCAACTGAGCTCCTAGAAGAATGTCTGCTTGTTTCAAGGACTTGTCAATGAGCTGTAGGCAGTAAGGAAATTTAACTTTTCATTTGCCTTTGTTTCCCACTTCACTTATCATTCGGTTTGATATTAACTGTCTGTAAGATATGTAGGCACTCATGAGACCCTTTAAGGATGTAGCAACTAGCACATATTTAATCCCTATCAGAACTATGCAGGCTATAGGTCAGCCTTTTGGGCTACAGGTGAACATTTTTATGCTTCTATCCCTCATCAAGTTCACTGTTAAAATCAGGTAAAAGCACATGGTCCAATTCTGCCTTGTCTATAGATATAGTAAAGGCCTTCCTATCCAACTCAAAAGAAAGATGATTCAGTTCTTTGAGTTTATTAAAACTAAGTTTCTCAGTCTTGGGCTTTGTGATTTTGTGATTTGTAAGGAATATATATTTGGTTATTCAGATGACCAAAATATATTTTTCCTTTGTATTTGGTCTTATCCATGGTTCCTGTATCACAGCTTCTAAAATCCTTGGAGTTTCCTGTGATAAGAGAGATAAAGATGTCTTCTGTTATGTTAATGAGGTGACTTTTGGAAAGCCCTTAAGTAATCTAAAGATGGGGGCTGTTTGCCTGGAGAACCAACCATGTGATTAGAGAGTTGGAACTTTCAGTCTCACCCCTATTTCCCAAACTCTGGGAAGAGGGGAGGAACTGTGTGATCCCCTTAAAAAAGGACTGGGTTCAGATCTCTACCCAGCTGGTGAACACATGGAGACACCTGGAGCGGGCATGGAAGCTCTATGCCCTTAACACATACCTTGCCCTCTGCATCTTGTCTGTCTAGTTATTTCTTACTTATATCTTTTTATAATAAAGTGGTGGTCTACTAAGGAAAATATTTCTCTGAGTTCTGTGAACTGCTCTAGCAAATTAATGGAACTCAGGGAAGAGGTCCTGGAAGCCTCTGATGTAGAGCCAGTCTGTCAGAAGTACAGGTAACATCTTGGAATTGTGACTGGTGTTTGAAACTCAAGTAGGGGTCTTTAGAAACTCCAGTCTGTATTGTTGGTCAGGAATTGCAACTGGGCATCTGAAGCAGGGTGGGGAGGGTACTTTGATGCTATTCCCCAGTAGATAGTGTTAGAATTGACTTGAATTCTCAGACACACTATAGTGTGTTGCTAGGTGGTGTGTGTGTGTGTGTGTGTGTGTGTGTGAGAGAGAGAGAGAGAGAGAGAGAGAGAGAGAAAGAGAGAGAGAAACCCCTCCCCTCCAGCTCTATGTTGGAATTGGGTCTGGGAACTCTAGAAGAGACTTATAAGTTTATTGGCACAAGTTAGGTTTTTCTTTCCAAAGTCTGTCACGATGGCCGTATGATTAGGTCAGGGGACTTTCTCAAACTTATTCACATGTTAGTTTGGAGCCAAAATTTCACCCTTGCTGGTCTATATTCTGGCATTAAAATAAATAAAAAAATAATTTTACCAACTTTCTTCTCTCTCTGTCCACAAACTCATATCATTTCTCTTATGGGGACAGTTCTACTTTAGAGAACTTTGCTGACCTGTATATGCCAATGAACTGCAGCACCTCACTGGGATTTTCTTAGTTCGTTAGGGAAGTTCAAGTAATGTTGAATGTTGAAAAAGAAACTCTTAGTTTTTAATGCAGATTGACTCAAGAGTTGTTAAAGAATTAGTTGTTAGGGGCGCCTGGGTGGCTCGGTCGGTTGAGTGTCCGACTTCGGCTCAGGTCATGATCTCACGGTCCGTGAGTTCGAGCCCCGCGTCGGGCTCTGTGCTGACAGCTCAGAGCCTGGAGCCTGTTTCAGATTCTGTGTCTCCCTCTCTCTCTGCCCCTCCCCTGTTCATGCTCTGTCTCTCTCTGTCTCAAAAATAAATAAACGTTAAAAAAAAAAAAAAGAATTAGTTGTTAAAGAGTTGTTAAAGAGTTGTTAAAGACTGGCACCACCCACGTGCCCCAGTCGGTTGAGCATCTGACCCTTGATTTTGGCTGAGGTCATGATCTCATGGTTCACGGGTTTGAGCCCTGTGTCCACCTGTGTTGAGAGCACAGAACCTGCTAGGGATTCTCTCTCTCTCTCTGTCCCTCCCCCACTCACACACTCACTCTGTTTCTCCTTTCTCTCTCTCTCTCAAAATAAATAAATAAACTTAAACAAACAAAAAAGAGTTATCAAAGAGTTTGTAAAGTGACAAAATAATTCCTGTCAAATACTTGACTTAGATAACTAACAGAGTCCTTTAGAGTGACACTTTCTAGAGTGACTCTTTCTAGAACATTTTAAATGTGCTGTATTTTCCATTAGACAGGAAACTTGCTGCCAATTTTATATATTTTTCAAATGTTTATTTTTGAGAGAGAGAGAGAGAGAGAGACAGAGCGTGAGCAGGGGAGGGGCAGAGAGAGAGGGAAACAGAATCTGAAGCAGCCTCCAGGCTCTGAGCTGTCAGCACAGAGCCCAACGTGGGGCTCAAACCCACAAACCGCGAGATCACGACCTGAGCTGAAGTTGGATGCTTAACCGACTGAGCCACCCAGGCACCCCTGCTGCCAACTTTTTTTTTTTTTTTAATGTTTATTCATTTTTGAGAGAGAGACAGAGCACAAGCAGGGGAGGGAATAGAGAGAGGGAGACACAGAATCTGAAGCAGGCTCCAGACTCTGAGCTGTCAGCACAGAGCCAGACATGGGGCTTGAGTTCACAGACCACAAGATCATGACCTGAGCTAAAGTCAGACACTTAACCGACTGAGCCACCCAAGTGTCCCAACTTGACCTACATTCTTATAACTGATAGGGATCCTATAGAGTGACTATAGAGGATTTAAAATGTGCTGTGTTTACTATTGGACAGGAAAATTGCTGCCACCTTTTAAATGGAATATTCTTTTATTAAAAGACAAGAGATTTATAATTTCACTTGGAGATCATTCCTTTTTATTGTCATCTTAATTTATGTTTTTAAAAGTTAGTAGCAAGGTTGAATAGAGAGAAAAGGGTAAGGGTTAAGAACAGAGACTCTGGAGCCTGAATGCTTGGGTTCTAACCTCACTCTGCAACTTCCTTCCCATTTGACCTTGGCCAAGTGTCTCAACTTTCTTGCCTCTCCTGCAGAATGTGTAAATGACAGTTGTACGTGTTTCATAGGGTTGTTGTGCAATTATATGAGTTAATATTTGAGAAATGCTTAGAACAGTGCCTGGCACATAGTATACACTTTACAAAACAGGTGAGTTAATTTGAATCGATATTGCTAGCAACTGGGAGACATGGAATTTTAACCCAGGGCTGTTGTGCTCCAAAGCCTGTGCTCTTTCTGTAATACCAGTTGTAAAATTCTGCCGTCAAAAGTTGGCTCACTTCCTGGACACATTCTCACCCAAACCAAGCACCCTCTGGAAGCCCACTCTCAGCTCCTGGGTCCGGAGGGCATACACCATGGGGTTAAAGGCTGGGGGCATAACATTATGCAGCACGTTGAAGAGAACAGGGATGAAGGGGACCTTTCTTCCTGCCAGGTGGGTGACAGACAGCACAATAACGGCTGTGTAGAAGAAGACAATGAGGATGAGATGGGAGCTGCAGGTACTCAGGGCCTTCGATGTTGCTTCAGCGGAGTTCAGCCTCAGCACTGAGCGAACAATCAAAGCATAGGAAGCAAAGACCAGACCCATGTCACCCCCAAGTGTAATCCATGCCAAGGCTAACTGGTATACTCTGTTAATAGTGACATCATCACAGGCCAGACTAGTGACCCCCAAATTAGAGCAGAGACAGTGGTCAATTTCATTTCTGGAGCAGTAGTGTCGCTGGGCAGCCAGTACAGGCAGTGGGATGGTCAACAGGCCATTCCTGAGCACCATGGACAGGGTGGCTTTGATCACAGAAGCCTCATTGACTATGGAGGAGTACTGAAGGGGGTAGCAAATGGCTACATATCTATCCACAGCCATGCAGAGGAAGATGCCTGACTCCATGCACATGAAAGTATGGATAGCATAGATCTGAGCAAAGCACTCATGGAGGCTGATGGCCTTGGCATCAAACCAGAGAATGGCCAGGATCTTGGGCATGATGGTGGTAGCCAGGCCAATGTCCACGATAGCCAAGATGCCAAGGAGCTGATACATGGGCTGGTGCAGGGAAGGCTCATGTTGGATGGTGATCAAGATGAGGATGTTGGCAATGAGAGCTAAGATGTAGAGCAGAGCCAGGGGCAGGGAGAGCCAGTGCTGCCACTCATGAATGCCTGGGAGCCCCACCAGGATGAACTCAGACACTTGAAGCCTTGAGCTATTGGTTATACTCAGGGTGGTATCCATATCATGGGATGTCTTCTTCTCAGCATCTGCCTATGGATTAAGAGAAAATAAGAATAGGCAGTAGTAAGTAATATTTTGAATAATATTCAAAAATAAATATTATATATATAGTGACACCCAAATTGTATAGATAGACATATAGATAGATAGATATAGATAGATAGAACAGCGGAAGAGCCAAAATAGATTCTAAGAAAATGATTTTAGCAGAATAAAAGTGAAGATTTACTGGCTTTGTTTTCTGGAAATTCTGGATAGATTTTTTCATGCGTCGGGGAATACAGACACAAACCAGAAGACTAGTACATTATAAAGATCCCAAAGTTAGAGGGCAGAGGTGTTTTCTCCATTGTTGGGGATCTTCAGGAGGAGACCAGGCAGCCACAGGGAGAATGCTGACCATGTTTTTATTTTAAACAGTGCCTGTAGTTGACAAATAAGTTTTGACAAAAATCGTGTCATTTGATCTTCCCCAGACAGGGGTTGTTATTTACTAGGTAAGAGTCCTATATATTGAAAACACTAATGAGTGAGAAAATTTCAGCAAAATTTTAATCTCTGGCATGAAATCATAGCTAAAAGGTCAGTACTATGTAGGAATATCACTTGTTTCCTCCTCTGATTATGAAAGTGATGTTAAAGGCATATATAAAGCTATATTTTAAAATCATCAATTTTATTAATAGAAGATCTAAGGAGACAAAATTACCACCATACTTCCCACCACTTCCAGATTTTTGTATGGTATAGGGTTAAAGCAGCAGGCATTTATGACACAGTTTAGACTGTTTGATTTGGGTAAGTTCACAGCTCATTTTTGATACTCAGTCCACCTCATTCTCTCATTCTCAGTTTTGTCCACTCTTGAATTGTGTGGACTGTCTCTCAGAGTTTGTATCAAAATGTGTACAGGCATTATGGTTTCAGAAGCCTTCAATACCTGACAATACCTGAGAATTCTTTTTCTTTTTTTACTTTATTTATAAATAATACCTTGCCTTGTTAAATATTTAGGTATCAATATTTCCCTTCCAAATCTATCTGTGCTGTGTTTGATGGCATTAAGTATAAGATCAAGGTTCCATCCCTAACCACCTGTGTGAAGAATGAATGGCTATGCCATTTATAATTATAATAAACATATAGTACCATGAAATTGATAAAGACAAATAAGAAAAAGTAAAACCATAGCACTTTTAGAAAACAAAAAAAAGTTGAGAAAAATAATCATAAATCAAAATCCCAACAAACAAAGGTAATGGTTTTTAACATTTTAGAATATTTAGTTTTCAGCATTTTTCTTTATTGAAAGAAAATCTTTTTAAAAAGTTTTTAATTTATTTTAGAGAGAAAAAGAGAGCATGAGTAGGGGAAAGGAGCAGAGGGAGAGAGAGAATATTAAGCAGACTCCATGCTGAGCATGGAGCCCAATGTGGGGCTGGATCCCACGATCCCAGGAGTCAGACACTCAACAGACTGAACCACCCAGGTTCCCCTCAACTCTTGATTTCAGCTAGGTCATGACCCTAGGGTCATGGAATCCAGCCCTGCTGCAGGCTCCGTGCTGAGTGTAGAGCCTGCATAAGATTCTCCCTCTTTTAATAAGAATTTATGGGTGGTCTCCATAGGAATCTGTGAATTTTTTAAATTTATGTGGAAAAACTTTTACATTATTCTGAGGAGATGTTTGGCTTTTATCAAATTCTCAAAACATTCAATTATTCAATCAAAACACAGTTACATAAAACCATTCTTTACTCAAAATTTTGACCAAGATTCACTTCCCTATGACTTTTAATTTTTAATGCTTGACCTTCTGGTTTTTTTTTTTGTTTACATTTATTTATTTTTGAGAGACAGAGAGAGACAGAGCACAAGCGGGGCAGGGGCAGAGATGGAAGGAGACACAGAATCCGAAGCAGGCTCCAGGGTCCACAGACTCCAGGCTCCGAGCTGTCAGCACAGAGCCCGATGCGGGATTCAAACTCACAAACTGTGAGATCATGACCTCAGCCAAAGTCTGAGGCTTAACCGACTGAGCCACCCAGGCACCCCCCTTCTAGTTTTGTGATGCAACTTATTTACATGGAATTAATTTTGCTGTTAATGAGAGGTATGTAAATAAAGTGATTTTGCATAATTAAACAATGGCTTCTACATCTCTTGACAAGTGATTATTATGCCTCTTTTGTTGCATAGAAAGTTTTGTATGTATAAATTGTATCTGGGCACTCACATGTTTTTATTTTTTTCTGATTAATTTTGTGCCAATATCAAACTGAGTTAAAAATTTTAGTTTTATAATAAATTTAATACAGAAGAGAAATATATTCCCTTATTATTTATTCTCTTAAAATTTAAAGGCCTTTTTCTTTTGTAGCAACGTGGATGGAACTGGAGAGTGTGATGCTAAGTGAAATAAGCCATACAGAGAAAGACAGATACCATATGGTTTCACTCTTATGTGGATCCTGAGAAACGTAACAGGAACCCATGGGGGAGGGGGAAGAAAAAAAGAAAAAAAAAAAAAAAAAAAGAGGTTAGAGTGGGAGAGAGCCAAAGCATAAGAGACTGTTAAAAACTGAGAACAAACTGAGGGTTGATGGGGGGTGGGAGGGAGGAGAGGGTGGGTGATGGGTATTGAGGAGGGCACCTTTTGGGATGAGCACTGGGTGTTTTATGTAAACCAATTTGACAATAAATTTCATATATTATAAAAAAAAAAATTTAAAGGCCTTTTTATGTGCTTATTTTCCAGATTAAACTTAGAATTCCTGCATTGGTTTCTAAAATAACAGTTTTGGCTGGGATCATGTTAAATTTGTGGCTTAATTTTGAAAAGCCAAAAGTTGACATACTATCAAGTTCTTATATTCAGCAAATGTGGATTCTCTCTGCCTTTGTTTATCTTTCAAATCTTTCAATCTTTAAAGCATGGTTATTAAAATTTTTTATTTCTGCACTGTTCTTATGATTATTAGTATTTTGAGATATTCTGAACAAATATTTATCTTTCTTAGTGTTATATTGATTTTTGTTATTTCCTTTTGCATTCATTCAGTTTGCTAAACTTGTACTAGTTTTACACATTTTGTGAGTTTTTTCTTCTTCTATTACCTCAACAAATTAATGGTTGCTGGTAAACTAAACATTTTGGGTTTATTATTTTATAAATTGCAATTTTATTTGTTTTGTCATTTCTGTCTTGTGTATCATCATTTGCTAAACTATTATACATTTTTAAATTTTACCACTGATTCTCTTTTTCTGATTTTCTAAGTAGAACAAAAAGTTGCTTGCAGGGGTGTCTGGCTGGCTTTGGTGGTAAAGCATGCAACTCTTGGTATCGGTTTGTAAATTCAAGCCGCATATTGAGTGTAGAGATTACTTAAAAATAAAATCTTGAAGGGGTGCCTGGGTGGCTCAGTCAGTTAAACATCCACTTCTTGATTTCAGCTCAGGTCATGATCTCATGGTTGTGAGTTTGAGTCCCATACTGGGCTCTGTATTGACAGTGCTGAGCCTGCTTGGGATTCTCTCCCTCTCTCTCTGCCCTTCTCTGCTCACGCTGTGTCTCTCTATCTCTCAAAATAAATAAATCAACTTTAAAAAATCTGAAAGAAAAAAGAAGCACAACAAATAACTTAAAAATTGCTTGCAAAAAATGCTATTTTCTCTCTTTACAAATATAAATATATATTAATCTTTGTTTCATATCTCAGTGAAATGGTTGGAAATTCATGATCAATGTAAATTATGTATGATTAATTAAGTAAATTAAGTATGATTAAGTAAATTAAGTATGATTAAATTAAGTAAATTAAGTATGATTGTTTAGTGTTTTGTTCTAGGAATCTTGGATATAGAATTTATTATTCTAGACTCCTTGGTTTATCATTGACTTATTAACAGTCTTGGAACTCAGCCTCATTTCTCTGCTGTTTCCTAATCACAGAACTTGGTTTCTACAAAAGTGAGAAGACTGAGAGAAGGGAGGTAGTAGAGGTGAAGAATCAAATATGGAAAGCCATAGAAGGCAAGGATAAGGTATACATTTATTAATCAAATTCAGAGAGGAGGATAGAACTGCAGGAAGTTGGAAAACATCCATCCCCTTACCTCTCAGAATGCAGGTCATTGACTGGTTTATGTACTACTTCAGGAAGGTCTTTGAAGAGGCTCTCAGGCTGCAATGCCTTCTGTGGATGCTTCTGCTCTCTGAGCTTCAGCTCTCTGTGTTCAGCCTTTTGTTGTTCAGAACAAACTCCTGTCGTTGCTTGCCACTCCTGGAGTCTGTGGTTTTTGTATAAATTAGATCGGTGAGATGCCTGATCCTGGTGTGGTACTCTTTAGGCCCTCCCTACTTTATAGCAAGCATCCTCCAGGGTTTTTTTTTTTTTTTTTTTTTTTTTTTTTGGCATTGCAATGGGAATACAACCCAAGTACTCTTAGTGGTTAGTCACATAATGGGTCCATTCAACTCTAGTCCCAGGGCCTCTATCTATTTCCTGCATCACAAATATTGGAAGTAACCTCTTTTATGTTGCTTTCTTATCCTTGCCTCTTACAGATTTCTTGTCTCACTGCAATTTAACCTTTGTTTCAACATCAAATAGACATTGCTCTTTCTAATGATCTCAGTTGCCAAAAATATTGGATATTTTTTAGAAGTAATCTTACCTGGGGGGTGCCTGACTGGCTCAGTTGGTTAAGCATCTGACTCTTGATTTTGGCTCAGGTCATGATCTCATGGTTTATGGGATTGAGCTCTGTGTTGGGCTCCGCACTGACAGTGTGGAGGCTGCTTGGGATTCTCTCCCCCCACCACCCCTCCCTTGCTCATGCTCTCTCTCTCTTTCTCCTTCAAAAATAAATAAACTTTAAAAATACATATTTAAAAAAAGATGTAATCTTACCTTAACACTTCCTGGTATTTGTCTGTGTTGATCAGTTCCTTTTCCTAAGACCACTTGCCTCTCTTGTCTTTCATGACATCAAAATTTTAGTGTTAATTAAATTGGATAAAAGAATGCTATTGAATTTGTATTCAGATCAAATGTTCCTTAATGAGAGATGCATTCTCTGATCATCTTACCTAAAATAGCAGTCCCTGACCCTATAATTCTCTATTTTATCGATCTGTATGCCCGATATTACATGTCATATTATGACGTCATTTGTTTTTCTTTTCTTTTTCACATTAAAATGTAAACTCCCCCAAAGCATGCTTTTTATAATTTTTGTTCATTGCTCTATCCCCAGCACCTAGACCAATTCCTGGCACATAGTAGGTTTTTTATAAATATTTGTCAAATAAATGAATGAATATTGAGAAGAGTGAATAAAGAAGCAGTCTAGAGGAATTTCAAAGTGTGATGCTTTTGTTCATATGCAGTGACATTTTACTCTTTTCTGTATTCTATCTACATATACTATCATTAAATAAAACTTTAATTTTATCTTAATTTTCTTAAATTAGCTTTAGAAATACCCATTTACTTCTTTGTTACTTAAAGACTGTCAGATTCTAATAGTCAAAAATTACTAGAAACACAGTAAAATTGCAATGGAATGGAATCAATATATATTTTTTAGATTTTTATTTTAATTCCAGTTAGTTAACATACAGTGTTATATTAATTTCAGGTGTACAATATAGTCATTCATCACTTCCATACATTGCCTTGTGTCCATCAAGATAAGTACACTCCTTAATCTCCATTACCTATTTAACCCATCCCCAGCACACCACCCCCCCGGCCCCCCGCTCTGGTAGTTAATAGTTTATTCTCAGTAATTAAGAGTCTGTTTCTTGATTTCTCTCTCTCTATCTCTCCCACCCTCCTTCCCTCTCTTATTTTTCCCCTTTGTTGTTTATTTTGTTTCTTAAATTCCACATGAGTGAAATTCTATGGTATTTATCTTTCTCAGCTGACTTACTTTGCTTAGCATTATACTCTCTAGCTCTATCCATGTCATTGTAAATGGCAAGATTTCATTTTTTATGGCTGAATAATATTCCATATTATATATATACACCACATCTTCTATATCAGTTCATCAGTCTGTGGACATTTGGGTTCTTTCCATAATTTGGCTATTGTTGATAGTGCTGCTATAAGCATAGTATGTATCCCTTTGAATTAGTGTTCTTATATTCTTTGGATAAATAGCTAGTAGTGAAATTGATAGATTGTATGGTAGTTCTATTTTTAACTTTTTGAGGAACCTCCATACTATTTTCCAAAGTGGCTGCACCAGTTTTCACTTCTACCAACAGTTGAAGAGGGTTCCCCTGTCTCTGCATCCTCACCAACACCTGTTGTTTCTTGTGTTTTGATTTTAGCCATTCTAGCCAAAGTGAGGTGATATTTCATTGTAGTTTTGATTTATATTTCCCTGATGATGACTGATGTTGAGGATCTTTTCATGTGTCTGTTGGCCATCTGTATGTCTTTGGAGAAATGTCTGTTCATGCCATCTGCCCTTTTTAAAATTGGATTTTTTTGGGGGGGGTGTTGAGTTTTGTAAATTTTTTTTTAATATATTTCGGCTACTAATCCTTTATTGAATATTTCATTTGAAAATATCTTCTTCCATTCTGTTGGTTGCCTTTTAGTTTTGTCGGTAGTTTCCTTTGCTGTGCAGAAAGCATCTTTTGAGTAGTATCAAAAGTTTATTTTTGCTTTTGTTTCTTCTCCTTGCCTCAGGAGATCTATCTAGAAAGAAGTTGCTATGACCTATGTCAAAGAAGTTAGTGCCTGTGTTCTTTTATAGGACTTTTATGGTTTCAGGTCTCAAATTTAGGTTTTTAAACCATTTGAATTTATTTTTGTGTATGGTGTAAAAAGGTGGTCCAGATTCATTCTTTTGCATGTTGCTGTCCAGTTTTGGAATAGAATCAATATTTTGATCAATGTGTGAAATTCATTTTTTTTTGCTACAACCAAAGATACCTAATATTTCTGCAATTTTGTTTAATAGAATATTATTGTGTTTGGGTTTTGTAATATGTTGCAAAGTGAGGTTTAGCTTGCTAATAAGATATACTGAGTCATAAATTATTATTGTCAAGCTGTAGCCAAAGAAAGTCACAGATTTATCAGAACATTAGGGAAATTTGCTTCTTTGCTTCTTGATTGTAAATAAGCAAGAGAAGTAACAGTTCTGGTAGAACAGCAGTTATTTATGTTCTTAACTTTGCTAACAATACATTTATATACTGATAAAAAATTTGATGCCACAACCAAGAAGGACTTGGGAATAACAATGTGTTGTTCAGGACCTTGTGGGAAATGCTATGGCGAGAAATGGTGTAGATTTTCAAAGGAACAACATTGATAAGCATTTCACAGCATTAAATCTCTATACTGAAATCACAAGGTATTTCAGAAAATCTACAAATATCTAAAATAACCTTCACCAATAGAATATCAGTTGCTCTGGGAAAGATTGTTGTCTGATAATTTTCACCAATGAACTTGCCCAAAGGAAGGTAAGTCTGCTCAGTGGGTTTCTTCACAGTATCAGAGAAACTAAATAATAATGACAGTATAATGGGATGGAATTATTCTTATTTTCCATCATAGACAATGAATTGGCAATGTGGCCTGAATGGATCATTGATGGCAGAATAATAAGAGGAATCTCAGTATGGCATCCAAAATTATGAAACACTATGAACATGGAAAAAGAGAATGCAAAGGGGGTATATTAAGACTCATTAGCAAAACCCTTTTGTGAACTTAGAATTGGCCTAGCATCCAACAAGGAGGTGAGTTTTTAAATTTTTTATTTTTTTAATTTTTTTATTTTAGAGAGCTAAGAGAGAGAGAGAGAGCAAGTGGGGGAGAAGGGCAGAGAGAGAGAGAGAGAATCTTTATTTAATTTTATTAATTAATTAATTAATTAATTTATTTAACATCCAAGTTAGCATATAGTGCAACAATGATTTCAGGAGTAGATTCAGATTCCTTAATTCCCCTTACCCATTTAGCCTATCCCCCTGCCACAACCCCTCCAGTAACCCTGTTTGTTTTCCATATTTAAGAATCTCTTGTGTTTTGCCCCTCTCCCTGTTTTTATTGTATTTTTGCTTCCCTTCCCTTGTGTTTATCTATTCTGTGTCTTAAAGTCCTCATATGAGTGAAGTCATATGATATATGTCTTTCTCTGACTAATTTTGCTTAATGTAACAACCTCTAGTTCCATCCATGTAGTTGCAAATGGCAAAATTTCATTCTTTTTGTTTGCTGAGTAATACTCCATTGTATATATATACCACCTCTTCTTTATTCATTCATCCATTGATGGACATTTGGGCTCTTTCCATACTTTGGCTATTGTTGATAGTGCTGCTATAAACGTTGGGGTGCATGTGCCGCTTCGAAACAGCACACCTGTATCCCTTGGATAAATATCTAGTAGTGCAATTGCTGGGTCGCAGGGTAGTTCTATTTTTAGTTTTTTGAGGAGCCTCCATACTGTTTCCCAGAGTGACTGTACCAGTTTGCATTCCCACCAGCAGTGCAAAAGAGATCCTCTTTCTTTGCATCCTCACCAACATCTGTTGTTGCCTGAGTTATTAATGTTAGCCATTCAATTGACAGGTGTGAGGTGGTATCTCATTGTGGTTTTGATTTGTATTTCCCTGATGAGGAGTGATGTTGAACATTTTTTCATGTGTCTGTCAGTCATCTGATGTCTTTGGAAAGTGTCTATTCATGTCTCTTGGCCATTTCTTCACTGGATTAGTTGTTTTTGGGTGTTGAGTTTGATAAGTTCTTTATAGATTTTGGATACTAACCCTATATCTGTTATGTCTTTGGAAATATCTTCTCCCATTCTGTCGGTTGCCTTTTAGTTTTGCTGATTGTTTCCTTTGCTGTGCAGAAGATTTTTATTTTGATGAGGTTGCAATTGTCCATTTTTGCTTTTGTTTCCTTTGCCTCTGGAGACGTGTTGAGTAAGAAGTTGCTGTGGCCGAGGCTACAACTGTTGCTGTGAACAGTTATAGTAATTAGAACTGTAGTAACTTTAAATATTTTCTGTTTGCTTTTCATATGCAAACTTTTATTTTTGCATTTGAACGCTTCTCTTTTTTATGTACAAGTTATTGGAAGTTAACTTTACAGTTTAGTGTTTAGGTAACAGAATATTTGATTGGACTCTGACTGAATTTGAAGAATATGGTATTATATCCAGCAGTGTATACAATGACTCTCGGGATTGCGCATCTTGTTATTTTGGGGAAAAGGTGAGAACTTCTTTATATGTGGAATAGTTGTATCTTTTAAAATAGAAGTATTAAATTGTTTTCTTGTTGTATGGGAGTTCAAACGTGTGTAAAATGGTGCATGTGGAAGATGAGTAGTCAAAGGTATGAACTATGCTGTTAATCAGTTTATTGTGACTAAGTTACAAACCATTCTTTTTGGCCAGCTCTGTGAAAATGGATCAGTGTTCTTTAAATAATATGCCTTTGTCCACTGTAATGATGCCAAACTTTGGCAGTAGAGGGCACTGGAGAGACATCGTAAGAAGAAAGGTTTTTTTCTTTGTCTTTAGGTGAGGTGAAATTCAAATAAGATTCAGTATTTAAACCAGTTTAAAGTATATAATTCAGTGGCTTCCAGTACATTCACAATACTATTGTATTGCAATTACTACCTCTAATTACAGAAATTTTCACCATTCTCAAAAGAAACCCTTTTGTAAACAGTTGTTTCCCATTTTCCTGTTCCTTTAGTCCATGGTAATCACTTATCTGCTTTCTGTCTATAGATTTGCCTATTTTAGATATTTATTACAAATGTAATCATATAATATGTGTCTTTTTCTGTCTGACTTTTTTTCATCTAGCCTAATGTTTTCAAGGTTCACCCATGTTGTAGCATATACCAATACTTCTTTTCTTTTTCTGGCTGGATAATTTTCCATTCTATGGGTACACCACATTTTCTTTTCTTTTCTTTTTTTTTTTTTTACTGCATTCATCAGTTCATGTACCTTTATGTTATTTTTGTTTTTTGGCAATTATGACTAATGTTGCTATAAATGTTCAGGTACAAATTTTTGTACCTGTTTTCAGTTCTGTTGGGTATTTACCTAAGAGGAAAATTGCTGGGTAATGTGGTACAATCACTCAAAGAGCTGCCAGACTGTTTTCTAAAATGGCTGCACCAGCTTGTATCCCCACTAGCAGTATTTTTCTCCATAACTTCACCGACACTTACCATCTGTATTTTTAATTATAACATCCTAGTGGGTGTGAAGTGATATCTCATTGTGGTTTTGATTTGTACAATAATGAAGACACAGCTAATGTTGTTTTGAGAAGACAGATCCAAATTAAATTATAAACCAGATGTGAAAATAAATGTGCTAGAAAAGACAATAGGCATTTGAAAATAAAATAGTGTAATGGTATTAAAATCATATAAGGCAAAGCAAATGAGTAAATATAACACACATGGCAAAGAGGAAGAATTTATAAAGATAAAACAGAAAGCACATCCCTTTTTATACTCATGGCACATAGAGTGGAGAGAATAATTAACTGCTCTTATCTTTCTGTTGTGTCAGAGTTTTTGCTGAAACTCCAGGTTGGATGTTAGATGTTTACATATTTTCAAAAGGACTGAAAGACACATCCCCACAGAGCTGTTGAGAGTGGTCTACACTTTGGGCTCCTACACATAGACTCATGCTGTGTGTTTTGAATGAATGAATAAATTAAAATATACGTGAATGAAAGTTTAGAGCTAGATTTTAGGATGGCTAATATTGCTATTTACCAGCTGATGAACTTGTATAATCATTCAACCTGAGCGCCTATTTCTTTGTGAAAAAGAAATAATGCAGTACTAAAGCAGTAATGCTTCCTAACTAAGAAGGCTGCTATGAAGACTGCATGAAATTAGTTGATCCACTGTGGGAAAGTGTTCTGCAAACTGTACAAAACTCTTGAAGGTTAGATGTTGTTATTATCCTGCTCCTTTGGACTAGAAACAGTGGATGTTGGGTTAAGTTCAAGCCCTATTCTATAACTGTCTCTCCCATACCTTTTCTTATTGAAGGATTGCCTCAATCTAAATCAGTGGTCATTGTCCGTCAAGGGTGAAGTAATAGCTGCTTTTGGAGAAAGTTTATAGTCCCTGTTCTTGGGTGAGTTTCCAAGCATTACTCTTAGGATGGTCCCACATTATGGATTAACTTCCTGCAGGTCTGCTCTGCTGCCCAGCAGTCACTTCCCTGGTGGGATGAGCTCATGGTGTTGCTTCAGTCCTGGGCTGTCTTCTGAGAGCTTGTTCTCCAAAGTGGACTCATGAAAACTTTCTGAAGTCATTCTTCGTACCATGGTCTGGTATATTTGATACATAGTTCGGAGACCATGTTATACTACTGATCAATCGCATCATGAATCAAGTATTAAGTGTACATTGTGTGCAAAGTTCTGTACTAGGCTTGGAGAAGGTAAAAAATGAACATGGATCAACATTCTTGTACTCAAAAGTATGCATATTTGTTAGATGTGCAATCGGTAAAATTTCATTTAGATTTAATTAATTGGTTATTTGGAGCTACTTTTCTAAGGTATTTTCTAGGACAATTTTCTTTCTTTCTTTCCTAGAAGAAGGTTTTACCACATAATTAGATCAGTTTTTACATGGGCATATCACATCTCAAAGCCTGTTTTCTTTATTATCTCTTTTGCTTTGCATGGTATGCTGTGACTTAGTTCAGCAAAATGCTCTGATTGTCACTAGTTTTAACTTGAAGAATTGAAGCAGAGGGAGATTTCATAAGTTGCTCAGAGTCATATAGAAATTCTGGAACAGAGCAAGAGTAAGAGGGAGAAGACTGCAAAAGTTGTGCGATCACACTTGCAAGGAGTAGAATCCCAGCTCCCCCACTTGAAAATTGTGCTGATGGGGCATGCTCTGTAACCTCCAGGGCCCTAGATCCCTTAGCTATATGTTAGGAATAATACTGTATGCACCTCACAGGGTTATTGTGAGTATTAAATCAGATTGTGTGTGTGTTTTCTGGCTTATGAGAAGTACTTAGCACGTTAACCATTAATTAATTTATTATTATTATTGAAATTGTCTGCTACAAAATGAAACTTTTCTCTGTCTTTTTATTTATTTTATTATTTTTTTATTAAAATTTTTTTTAACGTTTATTTATTTTTGAGACAGAGAGAGACAGAGCATGAACAGGGGAGGGCAGAGAGAGAGGGAGACACAGAATCGGAAGCAGGCTCCAGGCTCCGAGCCATCAGCCCAGAGCCCGTCACGGGGCTCGAACTCATAGACCGCGAGATCATGACCTGAGCTGAAGTCAGACACTTAACCGACTAAGCCACCCAGGCGCCCCTTCTCTGTCTTTTTAGAATAAACATTTATTTTCTTTTTCTTATTATGAAAATGACATGAAAAACAAATATGTACAAGTTAGAGTAAATTCGCATAAACAGTTTTAAAGTCTTCATTTTTTACTACTATTAACAATAACTTTTTTATGAATACATTTTTGCTTACATTTAGACTATTTTTAAATTTATTTTAGATAAAGAGAGTGAGAGAGCATGAGATGGGGAGAGGGGCAGAGGGAGAGAGAGAAAGAATCTCAAGCAGGCTCCATGTGCAGTGCAGAGCCTGATGCAAGGCTCGATTCAATGACCCTGGGATCATGACCTGAGGCGAAGTCAACAGTTGGATGCTCAACTGACTGAGCAACCCAGGTGCCCCAATTTAGACTATTTCTTTTAGATATTTTTCTAAAAATAGAATTACTAGATGAAAGAATGTTAACATTTACAAACACTCCAGTAAATTTTGTCAAATTGCTTTTTGGTACATTTGGGCCAATTTACAGTCCTACCAACTGTGTATGAGTATCAATCTCAGAATTGCATCAGTGGTCAGCAACATTTCACTTTTCTGTTCTTACTTATTTTATAGTAAAAGGAAATTTCATTGTGATTTTCATATGTATATTTTGATCTGTGAGACTGACAGTTTTCATGATTTTATTGGCTACTTTTTTCCTAGTGAGAGATAAAGGCACATCACAACCCAGGTCTATCAACAGCTAAAACCTCTATCCTTTCTTCACACCTTAGTGGCCTTCTAAAGCTGGAGTTACTTAGTGGACATATCTTCACTCAGTCCTAGCAGTCTCTGGAAGCCCAGTCTGAGCTCTTGCATCCTGAGTGCATAGACCATGGGATTGAGACCATGGGATTGAGTACTGACATTGTGCAGTACATTAAGGAGCACAGGGATTAGGGGCATATTTTTCTCTGCACGGTATGTGACAGACAGCACATTGATACCTGTATAGAAGAAGAGGATGAGAATGAGGTGGGAGCTACAGGTCCCCAGAGCTTTGATATTGCTTCTGGTGAGTTCAACCTCAGCACAGAGTGAAGGATTAACACGTAGGAAGAAAAAACCAGAGCCATATCACTCCCAATCAGGATCCATGCTAAGATCAGTTGGTAAAATTTGTTCACAGTGATGTCATTACAGGCTAGACTGGTGACCCCCAAATTAGAGCACAGGCAGTGGTCAATTTCATTCTTGGAGCAATAGTGTCTCTGGGCAGACAGTATTGGAACTGGGATAGTAAACAGTCCATTCCTGAGCACCATGAATCCTGTGGCTTTGACCACAAAAGTGTCAGTGACTATAGACAGGTATAGAAGGGGGTGACAGATGGCTATATATCTGTCCAATGCCATGCAGAGGAAGATACCAGATTCCATGAAGAAGAAACAGTGGATGGCATAGATCTGAGCAAAACACTCAGGGAGGCTGATGGCCTTGGCATCAAACCAGAAGATAGCCAGGATCTTGGGCATGATGGTGGTGGCCAGGCCCATGTCCACAACAGCCAGTATGCCCAGAAAATGGTACATAGGCACATGCAGCGTGGCCTCATGTTGGATGGTGATCATGATGAGGAGATTAGCACAAAGAGCTAAGAAGTAGAGCAGAGCCAGGGGCAGGGAGAGCCAGTGCTGCCACCCATGAATGCCTGGGAGCCCCATCAAGATGAAGTGGGAAATCTGGAGGCTAGAACTGTTGGTAACACTGGTGGGAGTATCCATAGCACAGGTGCCCCATTTGCAGTGTCTGTCCATAAAACTGGAATGACAGGAAGATTGCATTTGAGAATTTAGCTCAGGGTCCTGATAATAGAGACTCCCCCCAAATGATCCAGTTTCTTGTATGTGTGCATAACCCTCCACCTTTTTTGGCTCCTGGAAATATTCCACAGAGGAGCACTAAAACAAGTCAAAATTTATTCTAAAGGTAAAGTTTGAATTAGCCATTTATTATTACCACTCATGTTTCTAATAAGTATGTTCAAATACATATGTATCAAGAATAATCTTATTGCTAACAGATAACAAATACTAATATTTGATTTATTTCCATTATTTCCATTTTATAATTATATTTGTATTTCCAGTTTACATCATTATATGGAAATAATGTTGTATCCTGCCTTTGTGTTTCAGTAGTGTGTTCTAGGACATAAAATAGGAACTCAGTAAAAAATTATGACATGGATGAATAAATAAACCAAAACTTTCCAGATCATTAAAAGCAATGTGGAATTTTATATTTCTGTATTTGGCTGTTCCATAATTTACTCACCACTATTTTACTTTTCAGATTGTTTCCTTTGAGTAGGATTTTTTAAATGATACAAAAATGATACATACAAAGAACATCTTAAAATACTCTTTTTAGTAATATTTTGATTTTAACTGTCATACATGTAGATTGTTCAAATTCAAATAAAATTAAAAAAATATAAACAATGGTTACTAAGACTTCTGTGCTTAGGGCTCCCAAATTTCTTCCTTTTCACCACAGGCAGCCAGTAACCCAGTTTCTTAGGAATCCTTCCAGAGATAGTTTTTGCATGAACAAGAATATATGTATATGTTTTCTCATAAAAGACAAAAGCAAATGTTAGCATACTAATCATATCCTTTATCCTTTGTTTCCTTTCCTTTTCTTTCTTAACTTAATTAATTCGAGACTGTTCCCTATCACAAACTAGATATGCCACATTGCTAAGTGAATGATATTCTACCACATGGATATCTGATAATTTAATAAGAACTTCTGACATTCAATTTGTTTCTAGTATTTTGCTACTGTAAAAAACATGTACTAAATGTACTTGTTCATATATCTTTATGCATAAGTTTATAGGATAATTTCTAAGAATGAATTGCAGAGTGAAATGGAAAAAGAAAGATTTTGATTGATATTGCCAAATTGTCTTTCTTTTTTTTTGTTTTAACTTTATTTTTTATTTTTTAAAATTTACATCCAAATTAGTATATAGCGAAGCAAAGATTTCAGGAGTAGATTTCTTAATTCCTCTTACCCATTTAGCCCATACCCCCTCTCCCACAACCCCTCCAGCAACCCTGTTTGTTCTCCATATTTATGAGTCTCTTCTGTTTTGTCCCCCTCCCTGTTTTTGTATTATTTTTGTTTCCCTTCCCTTATGTTCATCTGTTTTGTCTCTTAAAGTCCTCATATGAGTGAAGTCATATGATTTTTGTCTTTCTCTGACTGAGTAATTTCACTTAGCATAATACCCTCTGGTTCCATCCACGTAGTTGCCAATGGCAAGATTTCATTCTTTTTGATTGCCGAGTAATACTCCATTGTATATATATACCACATCTTCTTTATCAATTCATCTATTGATGGACATTTGGGCTCTTTCCATACTTTGGCTATTGTTGATAGTGCTGCTATAAACATGGGGGTGTGTGTGTCCCTTTGAAACAGCACACCTATATCCTGTGGATAAATGCCTAGTAGTGCAACTGATGGGTCATAGGGTAGTTCTATTTTTAGTTTTTTGAGGAACCTCCATACTGTTTTCCAGAGTGGCTGCACCAGCTTGCATTCCCACCAACAGTGCAAAAGATATCCTTTTTCTCTGCATCCTCGCCAACATCTGTTGTTGCCTGAGTTGTTAGTGTTAGCCATTCTGACAGGTGTAAAGTGGTATCTCATTGTGGTTTTGATTTGTATTTCCTTGATAATGAGTGATGTGGAGCATTTTTTCATGTGTCGGTTGGCTATCTGGATGTCTTCTTTGGAGAAGTGTCTGTTCATGTCTTTTGCCCATTTCTTCACTGGATTATTTATTTTTTGGGTGTTGAGTTTGGTAAGTTCTTTATAGATTTTGGATACTAACCCTTTATCTGATGTATCATTTGCAAATATCTTCTCCCATTCTGTCAGTTGCCTGACAGGCTGTGCAGAAGCTTTTTATTTTGATGAGGTCCCAGTAGTTCATTTTTGCTTTGGTTTCCCTTGCCTCCAGAGACATGTTGAGTAAGAAATTGCTGCAGCCAAGTTCAAAGAGGTTTTTGCCTGCTTTCTCCTCAAGGATTTTGATGGCTTCCTGTCTTACATTGAGGTCTTTCATCCATTTTGAGTTTATTTTTGTGTATGATGTAAGAAAGTGGTCCAGGTTCATTCTTCTGCATGTCACTGTCCAGTTTTCCCAGCACCACTTGCTGAAGACACTGTTTTTATTCCATTGGATATTCTTTCCTGCTTTGTCAAAGATTAGTTGGCCATACGTTTGTGGGTCCATTTCTGGGTTCTCTATTCTGTTCCATTGATCTGAGTGTCTGTTCTTGTGCCAGTACGATACTGTCTTGATGATTACAGCTTGGTAGTATAGCTTGAAGTCTGGGATTGTGATGCCTCCTGCTTTGGTTTTCTTTTTCAAGATTGCTTTGGCTATTCAGGGACTTTTCTTGTTCCATACAAATTTTAGGATTATTTGTTCTAGCTCTGTGAAGAATGCTGGTGTTACTTTGATAGGGATTGCATTGAATATGAAAATTGCTTTGGGTAGTATTGACATTTTCACAATATTTATTCTTCCTATCCAGGAGCATGGAATCTTTTTCCATTTTTTTGTGTCTTCTTCATTGTCTTTCATAAGATTTCTATAGTTTTCCGTGTATAGATTTTTCACATCCTTGGTTAGATTTATTCCTAGGTATTTTATGGTTTTTTATGCAACTGTAAATGGGATCGATTCCTTGATTTCTCTTTCTGTCGCTTCATTTTTGGTGAATAGGAATGCAACCGATTTCTGTGCATTGATTTTATATCCTGCAACTTTGCTGAATTCATGAATCAATTCTAGCAATTTTTTGGTGGAATCTTTTGGGTTTTCCATACAGAGTACCATGTCATCTGCGAAGAGTGAAAGTTTGACCTCCTTGTGGCCGATTTGGATGCCTTTTATTTCTTTGTGTTGTCTGATTGCAGAGGCTAAGACTTCCAATACTATGTTGAATAACAGTGGCAAGAGTGGACATCCCTGTCTTGTTCCTGACCTTAGGGGGAAAGCTGTCAGTTTTTCCCCATTGAGGATGATGTTAGCATTGGGTTGCTTTATATGGCTTTATGATCTCGAGGTATGATCCTTTTATCCCTACTTTCTTGAGGGTTTTTATCAAGAAAGCATGCTGTATTTTGTCAAATGCTTTCTCTGCATCTATTGAAAGGATCATATGGTTCTTGTCCTTTCTTTTACTGATGTGATGAATCACATTAATTGTTTTGCAGATATTGAACCAGCCCTGCATCCCAGGTATAAATCCCACTTGGACGTGGTGAATAATTTTTTTAATGTGTTGTTGGATCTGGTTGGCTAATAGCTTGTTGAAGATTTTTGCAACCATGTTCATCAGGGAAATTGATCTATATTTCTCCTTTTTAGTGGGGTCTCTAGTTTTGGAATCAAGGTAATGCTGGCTTCCTAGAAAGAGTTTGGAAGTTTTCCTTCCATTTCCATTTTTTGGAACAGTGTCAAGAGAATAGGTGTTAACTCTTCCTTAAATGTTTGGTAGAATTCCCCTGGAAAGCCTTTTTGCCCTGGACTCTTCTTTTTTGGCAGAATTTTGATTATTATTTCGATTTCCTTACTGGTTATGGGCCTGTTCAAATTTTCTATTTCTTCCTGTTTCAGTTTTGGTAGGGTATATGTTTCTAGGAATTTGTCCATTTCTTCCAGATTACCCATGTTATTGGCATATAATTGCTCATAATATTCTCTTATTATTGTTTTTATTTCTGTAGTGTTGGTTGTGATCTCTCCTCTTTCATTCTTGATTTTATTCGTTTGGGTCCTTTCCTTTTTCTTCTTGATCAAAGCAGCTAGTGATTTATCAATTTTATTAATTCTTTCAAAGAACCAGCTTCTGGTTTCATTGATTTGTTCTGTTTCTTTGGTTTTGATAGGATTGATTTCTGCTCTAATCTTTATTTTTTCCTGTCTTCTGCTGGTTTGGGGTTTTATTTGCTGATCTTTTTCCAGATCCTTAAGGTGTAATGTTAGGTTGTGTATATGAGACCTTTCTTCCTTCTTTAGGAAGGCCTGGATTGCTATATACTGTCCTCTTATGCCTGCCTCTGCTGCATCCCAGAGGTTTTGGTTGTGGTATTGTCATTTTCATTGGCTGCCATATACTTTTTAATTTCCTCTTTAACTTCTTGGTAAGCCCATTTGTTCTTTAGTAGGATGTTCCTCAGTCTCCAAGTATTTGTTACCTTTCCAAATTTTTTCTTGTGGTTGATTTCGAGTTTCATAGCGTTATGGTCTGAAAATATGCACGGTATGATCTCGATCTTTTTGTACTTACTTAGGGTTGATTTGTGTCCCAGTATATGGTCTATTCTGGAGAACTTTCCATGTGCACTTGAGAAGAATGTATATTCTGCTGCTTTAGGATGAAATGTTCTGAATATATCTGTTAAGTCCATCTGGTCCAGTGTGTCATTGAAAGCCATTGTTTCCTTGTTGATTTTTTTATTATATGATGTGTCCATTGCTGTGAGTGGGGTGTTGAAGTCTCCTACTATTATGGTATTACTATAGATGAATTTCTTTATGTTTGTGATTAATTGATTAATATATATGGGTGCTGCCACATTTGGCGCATAAATGTTTACAATTGTTAGGTCTTCTTGGTGGATAGACCCCTTGATTATGATATAATGCCCTTCTGCATCTCTTGATACAGTCTTTATTTTAAAGCCTAGATCGTCTGATATACGTATGGCTACTCCGGCTTTCTTTTGTTCACCATTAGCATGATAGATGGTTCTCCATCCCCTTATTTTAAATCTGAAAGTGTCTTTAGGTCTAAAGTGGGTCTCTTGTAAACAGCATATAGATGGATCTTGTTTTCTTATCCATTCTGTTATATCTTTTGATTGGAGCATCGAGTCCATTGACATTTAATTTTTTTTTTTTCAACGTTTATTTATTTTTGGGACAGAGAGAGACAGAGCATGAACGGGGGAGGGGCAGAGAGAGAGGGAGACACAGAATCGGAAACAGGCTCCAGGCTCTGAGCCATCAGCCCAGAGCCCGACGCGGGGCTCGAACTCACGGACCGCGAGATCGTGACCTGGCTGAAGTCGGACGCTCAACCGACTGCGCCACCCAGGCGCCCCTTAGTCCATTGACATTTAGAGTGAGTACTGTAAGATATGAATTTATTGCCATTATGATGCTTGCAGAATTGGAATTTCTGGTGGTGTTTCTGGTCCTTTCTAATATTTGTTGCTTTTGGTATATATATATATATATATATATATATATTCATCTTTTTTCCCCTCAGAGAGTCCCCCTTAAAATTTCTTGCAGGGCTGGTTTACTGGTCACAAACTCACTCACTTTTTGTTTGTCTGGGAAACTTTTTATCTCTCCTTCTATTTTGAATGACAGCCTTGCTGGAGAAAGAATTCTTGGCTGCGTATTTTTCTGATTCAGCACACTGAATATATCCTGCCACTCCTTTCTGGCCTGCCAGGTTTCTGTGGATAGGTATGCTGCAAACCTGATCTTTTTTCCCTTGTAGGTTAGGGACTTTTTTTCCTTTACTGCTTTCATGATTCTCTCCTTGCCTGAGTATTTTGTGAATTTGACTATGATATGCTTTGTTGATGGTGGGTTTTTGTTGAATCTAATGGGTGTCCTCTGTGCTTCCTGGAGTTTGATGTCTGTGTCTTTCCCCAGGTTAGGAAAGTTTTCCGCTATGATTTGCTCACATAACCCTTATACCCCTATTTCTCTGTCCTCCCTATGATTCTGGTGTTGTTCCTTTTTAATGACTCACTGATTTCTCTAATTCTTTTTTTTTTTAAATGTTTTTATTTATTTTTGAAGGAGAGAGAGAGAGACAGAGCATGAGTAGGGGAGGAGCAGAGAGAGAGACACACACACACAGAATCTGAAGCAGGCTCCAGGCTCTGAGCTGTCTGCACAGAGCCCGACGTGGGGCTTGAACTCACGAACCTGAGATCATGACCTGAACCGAAGTCGGACACTTAACCTACTGAGCCACCCAGGCACCCCATGATTTCTCTAATTCTTAAATCGTGCTCTTTTGTATTAATCTCCCTCTTTTTTTCTGATTTGTTATTCTGTATAAGTTCATCCTCTATATTGCTGATTCTCTGTTCTGCCTCATCCATCCTTGCCGCCACTGCATCCATCCATGATTACAGTTCAGTTATAGCATTTTTAATTTTATTTTGGCTATTTTTCACTTCTTTTATATCTGCAGAAAGGGATTCTAATCTATTTTCAACTCCAGCTAGTATTCTTATTATCGTGATTCTAAATTCTGGTTCAGACATCTTGCTTGTGTCTGTGTTGGTTAAATCCCTGGCTGTCGTTTCTTTGTGCTCTTTCTTTTGGAATGAATTCCTTCGTTTTTTTCATTTTGAAGGGAGAAAAGGAATTAATGAGGTAGAAATATTGAAATTAAAAAATTAAAATTAAAAAATTATTAAAATTAAAAACACAGACACACAAAAATCGAATAGATGATGCTAGATCCTAGGTGTGTTTTGGTGTGGGTGTTGAAAGTGGTTTGACAGATTAGGGAAACAAACAAATAAAAAAAAAAAAGGAGGGGAGAAGAAAAAAAAGGAAATCGTTTGAGAATTTGATAAAGTGAAAACACTAAAGTGGACTAAAATACACAAAAGTAGAGAATATAGTACAAAAGAAGTATAGAAAAATGTTTTTAATGAAAATTAAAAAGATGAGCGTTTTCATTGTCTGTATTTAAGAAAAAAGAAAAGAAAGACAGAAAAAAGATAAAAAATAGAAAAAATAAAAGTAAAGACAAAAAAATTGTTTCAAAATTTGAAAAAGTGAATACACTGTAGTAGACTGAAATAAAATGATGGGAGTAAGATAGAATTTGAAAAAATTTACATAAGAGCAAAAAATATAGTAATAAAAATTAAATAAAAATATTTAAAAGAAATTGGAAGTAAAAATGAAGTTTTTCTGTTTCTGCATTCAAGAAAAAGAAAAGAAAGGAAAAAGAGAAGAAAAGAAAGAAAAAAAGGAAATTGTTTGAAAATTTGAAAAGGTGAGTACACTGAAGTAGACTAAAATAAAAGGATGAAAGTAAAGTAGAATTTGAGAAAATTTACACAAAAGCAAAAAATATAGTAATAAAAATTAAAGAGAGATATTTTTAATAAAAATTAAAAATAAAAATGTTTTTCTCTTTATTCAAGAAAAAGAATTGTAAAAGAGAAAAAGGAAAAAGGGAAAAAAAATTGAATAGATGAACCTGCTAACAGATTGAAGTAGGACTGAAATTGCTTTGTTTTCCCCTAGAGGTCGGTCAGTCTATGTAGCTGTTTGTAGTCCACAAATTAAGCCAGCGGTGAGGTTTGTGTTCTTGAAGAGTGAAGTTGGCCCAGTTAGTCAGGGCCCGGTGTAACAGCTCTGCTCTCCACTAGATGGCGCTGCTAGCGTACTGGGGTGGCTTGTTGCGGTGCTTGTTGGTGCACACGCATATGCATATACGGGAGTGGTGAAAAACTGCGCCACCCAGCCACCCAGTCTGTTCTCCCCGATCAGCAATTGCGCACCGGTCCTCTGTCTTCAGCTCTCATCGACTCTCCGCTTTTCCACTCTCCGTGACCAGTCCCCAGGCAGTACCTCTCGCCCGAGTTTTGTCTCAGGTGTGGCTATTTTCCCCAGCCCCTTACTTCCGAAGGACTGCGGCTTTGACCCACTCCGCCCGTCTGGTCTGGAGAGGGTCTCACTGAGCAATGGCTGAATGAGTAATGGCCGAATGTCGGCTGCACCCAGGAATGCCCACTGGACCCAGCTGTTGCTGGTGCCCTGAGACTATGGCCAGTTGCCAGCCCGCCCCTAAAAAAGATCATGAGACAGTGTAGCAGCAGCATTTCAGGGACCATGGAAAATTGCAACACACATCTGGCACTGGGCTTTACCCTCAACAACCTTGCCCCAGCACCAGCGAATGTGGCTGCCTTCCGGGGTCTGCTGGGGCCAGGTGGCTTCAAAAGCCTCTACCAAATGTCCTTCCAGCAGTGGAACCACTTTTCCCCGTGCGGCCTGAGAACCTCCTGGACCCCACTCTGTTCCTGGGGATTCACCTTTCCCACCAGAGCACCGCCAGGTATTGAACTGTGGAGTTGCAGCCTTTGCTCTCCCCTTGTTTACCGTCTTAATGGAATTTAAACCCTCTCCTTTCTCTTTTCTCCCTTTTTAGTTTAGTCCCTGTGGCTGTTTCCAATTTCCCACTTTCTCTCCAGCTGTTTTTGGGGAGGGGTGCTTTTACTCTATGCTCCCCCCTCCCCAGTCTCCGTCCTCTCTCCACCCGCAAAAGTGGCCCCCTTTCCACCACAGCTTCTCGCTCCCCAAGTTCACCTCTCTGTGCTGCATACCTCCTGAATTCTGTGGTTCAGGTTGTGCAGATTGTCGTGTTAATCTTCTAATCAGTTTTCTAGGTGTGTAGGATGGTTAGTGTTGGTCTGGCTGTATTTGATGGATGTGAGACACACAAAAAGCTTCCATGCTGTTCTGCTATCTTGGCTCCTCCCCCAAATTGTCTTTCAAGAGGTTATTCTGCCTCTGTAGGAGAATATGGATATTTTAAATAATCTTGAAATATACTGAAATGTTGCTTCATAGAGACATTGTAGTACTTTACACACCCAGAGTTTAAGACTATGTTTATTTCATCATATCCATCCATTTCATCACATTCCAAATTAGGAAATTTAACTTAAAAGTCTTTATTAATAGAGTGAGTAAAAGTGATATTTCAATTTTGGTTCAGTTTTCACTTCACTGTTGAGTGAGCTTTGACATTTTCAAAGATATATTTTCCATTTATGGGCTTCTTCATTAGTTTTCTCTTTTGTCTTTATGTGCAACTTACCTTGTAGTATTAAGTGCAATAATGTTTTTCAAGTGCTCAGTTTGGAGCATACAGTCTTATTAATTTGTATGGATTTCATTATATCTTCTTAAAAAAATTTCATTATATCTTAAGGGTATTACCTCTGTTGAATTTTCTGGAAGTATTTCCTCCAATTCATTTTCCATTAAATTCTGTCTTTTTTAAAAAATGATTTACTCACATGCATACACAAACTTTTATGTGGTCATAACAGTTGTACTTTTTAATATTATTTCATGACTTTTAATAATATAAAATCTAGTATTTCAATAAGTATTTACTAGCATATTCTTTACAGAAGTTTATTTTAAATTTAATTTTTAAATGAATTTGAAATTTCACATGGAGTGAAAAAGTACATTAATTTCACCCCACTAATAGTTAAACCATTGTTCCAGCACCATTCAGTAAATAAGCCTTTTTCTCCCACTATCCTGAATGCACTTTTTTAGTCCTATATTAAGTTCCAACATATATTCAAAGGTCACTGCCTCCCAGGACAATCTTTTCTGTTTTTAGTGTCACTAAAAACATGTATTTACCACATGGTAGGGGAAATTCTTAGTAATAACTTCAAAAAATGTTTTAAATTAATGTTAATTAATTTAAATGTTATTTTCTTGGAATATTATATATATTTTTAAAGTTTATTTATTTATTTTGAGAGAGAGAGAGAGAGAGAGCAGGGGAGGGGCAGAAAGAGAGGGAGAAAGAGAATCCCAAGCAGGCTCTGCACAGTCATCGCAGAGCCTGATGAGGGTTTGAGATCCCGCAAACCATGAGATCACAAACCATGAGATCACGACCCGAGATGAAGTCAGATGCTTAACCCACTGAGCCACCGAGGCGCCCCTGGAGTATTATATTTAAAAAAATACAAATTAGTTATGGGAGAACTGATGTCTTTACCCATTGATTCTTTCCATTGAGAAATCTGTGTTTTTCCTTTTTGTTATAGATATTTTGGGGATGTTTTCTATTATTATTACTTTTGTCTCTCTTTGTATTTCCTAATTGGCTTGTTACCTACGAAACCTTCTAATGACTATTGTTAAAATTTTAAGACATTTCTCAAAATACAGCTCTTTTACTTTCCAAGGAAAATTGCTTTTCAGTAATTTTTTTCCCCACATTTTTTTGATAGAAGAATGTATTTCCTATCATTAGATAAGATTGACTATTGTAAGTTTTTATTTTGCATCTTAAATTAAAACATTTATAAGTTTCTAAACAATATAAAGAAAGAGTGATAGTCAACATCTGTGTCTAGGTCTAGACTTGAAGTAGAATGTCTTTAGAACTTTCCCTTCAGTGTACTGCTGGCTAATACTTTTCTGACCAATGTTCTCTATTATTATGATAATTTGATGTCTATTTCTAGTTATTGATTTTTAAAAAATCAGATATGGGTAAATTCAATCGTTGTCTCTTTTTAGGATCTTGGATCCATAATTTAAATGGGAGGATCTCCTGCTGGCACCGTTCTTTCAGCTTTGACAGCAAACCTCCCCTGTGTCAGGCTCTGTGAGGCAGACTTTGGTTGCTCGTTTGTAAGACAGGGGTTTCTACTCCCTCTAACATGTCCAGAGGAGACCTGAGTCTCCTTTTTTCTCACTGGTTTTCCAGATCTCAGGCTTTTGTCTCTGTAGGCAAGATCTTAGGAAAAAGAGGGCCAAAGTCAGAAGGATTAAATGAAGGAAGCAAGATGAGAAAGCCAAAGGAGTGGAGAAAGAGAGGCAGAGCAACTGGAACCCAGACCTAGGAAAACAGAGCAAGAAAACAGCCCCCTGCCCTCCCCTCCCCTTGGCCCCTGGTTACTCCCTGCTAGGAGGTCCTGGAGAGATCCTCTCCAAATGGAACTGCCTTCTGTAACTGCTTCTATTCTCTTGGCTACACCTGTCTTTTATGCCTTTGTTGCTGAGAGTACAACTTCTCCTCTCCCCTGGGGCCTGGGCTGTTGCACAAATTGGAGCCCAGAATTGCCCTAGACCTTCTTGTGTACTCCCTAGGTCCTCAATGAGGCTCTTTTTAAACTTTTTTCCTGAGTGAATCAAGGCTTGATGTCTTTTGCCATAGCCCCCAATGATCTTAGATGTATGTCAAGGCTTGGCTTAGGGAATAGAAGTACTCAGCCCCCAGTCCCATGGAAAGCACCAGTAGGTAGTCACTCAAGTCTTTTTAGGTTAACCATTTACTTTTTTTTAAATTTAATTTTAGGTTTTTAAAAAAAATTCCACTTAGTTAACATACAGTGTTATATATTAATTTCAGGTGTACAATATAGTAATTCAGCACTTCCATATATCACCCTGTGCTCATCATGACAATTGCACTCCTTAATCCCTATCATCTATTTAACCCATCCCCCCACTCCCTGCACTTTCCCCTCTGGTAGCCATCAGTTTGTTCTCTATAATTAAGTCTGTTTCTTGGTTTGTGTGTATGTCTCTCTTATTTTTTCCCTTTTGCTTGTCTCTTTTGTTTCTTAAATTCCACAGATTAGTGAAATCATATGGTGTTTGTCTTTCTCTGACTTATTTTGCTTGGCATAATACTCTCTAGCTCCATCCACGCTGTTGCAAATGGCAAGATTTCATTCTTTTTATGGCTGAATAATATGCCATTATATATACTTATATCTATACCTATCTGTATCTATAGATACAGATATATGTCTATATCTATATATCTATCTATATATATATAGATCTCTCTATATAGATAGATAGATATATAGATATATACATACCACATCTTTATCCATTCATTAATCAAAGGACATTTAGGCTGCTTCAATATCTTCATTATTGTAAGTAATGCTGCTATAAACATAAGGGCACATGTATCCCCTTGAATTAGTATTTTTGTATTCTTTGGGTAAATACCCAGTAGTGTGATTGCTGGATTGTGTGGTAGCTCTATTTTTAAATTTTGAGAAACCTCCATACTATTTTCCACAGTGGCTGCACCAGTTTGCATTCCCACCAAAAGTGCACTAGTATTCCTTTTTCTCCACATCCTCACCAACACATGTTGTTTCATCGTATTGTTGATTTTAGCCATTCTGATAGGTGAGAGGTGATATCTCATTGTAGTTTTGATTTGCATTTCGCTGGTGATTAGTGATGCTGAGCATCTTTTCATGTGTCTCTTGGCCATCTGTATGTTTTCTTCAGAAAAATGTCTGTTCATGTCTTCTGCCTATTTTTAAATTGGATTATTTGTTTTCTGAGTGTTGAGTTTTGTAAGTTCATTATTTATTTTGGATACTAACCCTTTATCAAATATGTCATTTGGAAATCCATTTTGAATTTATTTTTGTGATTGGTATAAGAAAGTCGTCCAGTTTCATTCTTTTGCATTCGGCTGTCCAGTTTTCCCAAGACCATTTGTTGAAAAGACTGTCTTCATCCAATTCATTCATTGAATATTCTTTCCTGCTTTGTTGAAGATTAATTGACCATATAATTGTGAGTTTATTTCTGTATTTTTCATTCTGTTCTATTGATCTATATATATCTACTTCTGTGTTATTACCATTTGTCTTGATCACTACAGCTTTGCAAAATAACTTGAAGTCCAGAATTGTGATGCCTTCAGCTTTTCTTTTCTTTTCAAGGTTGCTTTGGCTATTCAGGATCTTCTGTGGTTTCATACAAATTTTAGGATTGTTTGTTCTAGTTCTGTAAAAAATCCTGTTTGTATTTCGATAGGGATTGTCTTAAGTGTGCAGACTGCTTTGGATAGTATGGACATTTTAATAATATTTGTTCTCCCAATCCATGAGTATGGAATATCTTTCCATTTCTTTTGTGTCCTCTTCAATTTCTTTCATCAGTGTTGTATAGTTTTTAGAGTATAGGTCTTTCACGTCTTTGGTTAGGTTTTTTTCCTGGATATATTATTATTTTGGATGTAGTTTTAAATGGTATTGTTTTCTTAATTTCTCTTTCTCCTGCTTCATTATTGGTGTATGGAAATGTAACTGATTTCTGTACATTGGTTTTGTATCCTGAGACTTTACTGAATTTGTTGATCAGCTCTAGCAGTTTTTTTGGTGGAGTTTTTTGGGTTTTCTATGTGTGGATCATGTTATCTGCAAATAGTGTAAGTTTTACTACTTCCTTACCAGTTTGGCTGCTTTTTATTTATTTGTTGTTGTCTGATTACTGATGTTAGGACTTTCTAGTACTATGTTGAATGAAAGTGGTAAGAGTGGACATCCTTGTTTTGTTCCTGACTTTAGAGGAAAAACTCTGTTTTTCCCCAGTAAGGATGATGTTAGCTGTGGGTTTTTTATAGATGTCCTTTATTATGTTGAGGTATGTTCCCTTTTTCTGTTGAAGGTTTTTATCATGAATAGATGTTGTACTTTGTGAAATGCTTTTTCTGAATCTAGTGAAATGTCATATGGTTCTTATTCTTTCTTTTATTGATGTGATGTATCACAATAAATGATTTGTGAGTATTGGATCACCCTTGCAACCCAGGAATAAATCCCACTTGATTATGGTGAATGATTTTTTTAAAGTGTATTTTGAATTTGGTTTGTTAGCATTTTGTTGACAAACTTTTGCATCTATGTTCAGCAGGGATATTGGCCTGTAGTTCCTCTTTTTTAAAATTTATTTATTTTGGGAGAGAGAGAACGGGAGAGGGGCAGAGGGAGAGGGAGAGAGAGAATCCCAAGCAGGCTCCACGCTGCTGGAACAGAGCCCCATGTGAGGCTCGATCCCGTGAACTGTGAGATCATGACCTGAGCTGAAACCAAGAGTCAGATGCCCAGCCTATTGAGCCACCCAGGTGCCCCTATAGTTCTCTTTTGTAGTGGAGTCTTTATCTGGTTTTGGTATCAGGGTAATGCTGGCCTCATAGAATGAATTTGGAAGTTTTCATTTCTTTTCTATTTTTTGGAATAGTTTGAGAAAAATAAGTATAACTCTTTTTTAAATGTTTGGTAGAATTCCCCTGTGAAGACATCTGGTTCTAGACTTTTGTTTATTGGGAGTTTTTAAATTACTTAATTTCTTTGCTGGTTATTGGTTTGTTCAAATTTTCTATATATTTTTTTCTGTTTTAGTTTTGGTAGTTCATATGTTTCTAAAAATTTATCCATTTCTTCAAAGTTGTCCAATTTGTTGGCATATAGTTTTTCATAATATTCTCTTGCAATTGTTTGTATTTCTGTGGTGTTGGTTGTTCTTTTCCTTTTTCATTCATGATTTTATATATTTGAGTCCTTTCCATTTTTTCTTGGTAAGTCTGGCTAATGGTTTATCAATTGTATTGATGTTTTTTTCAAAGAATTATCTCCTGGTTTCGTTGATATGCTCTATTGTCTTTTAGTTTCTATATCATTTATTTCTGCTCTAACCTTTATTATTTTCTTTCTTCAGCTGGTTTTGGTTTTTGTTTATTATTTATTTAGCTCCTTTTGGTGCAATTTAGGTTGTTTATTTGAGATTTTTCTTGCTTCTTGAGGTAAGCCTGTATTGCTGTAAACTTCCCTCTTAGAACTGTTTTTGCTGCATCTGAGGTTTTGGACCATTGTGTTTTCATTTTTATTTGTTTTCATATACTGTTTAATTTCTTCTTTGATTTCCTGTTTGACCCATTCATTGTTTAGTAGCATGTTATTTAGCCTCCATGTATTTATGGTCCTTCTGGTTTTTTTCTTGTTGATTTGTAGTTTCATAACATTGTGCTCAGAAAATATTCATGGATTTTGATCTTCTTATATTTGTTGAAGCTTGTTTTGTGGGCTAATATGTGATCCATTCTGGAGAATGTTCTGTATGTACTTGAGAATAATTTGTATTCTGTTGTTTTAGGATGGAATGTTCTGAATATATCTGTCAAACCTATTTGTTCCAGTGTGTCATTCAAAGCCATTGTTTCCTTGTTGATTTTCTGTTTAGATGCTCTGTCTGTTGATGTAAGTAGGGCATTAAAGTCCCCTACTATTATTATATTATTATTGATTAGTTCCTTTATATTTGTTATTAACTATTTTATGTGTTTCGGTGCTTCTATGTTGGGTGCATAAATATTTACAGTGGTTATATCTTGTTGGATTGTCCTCTTTTGTTATATAGTGCCCTTCTTTGTTTCTTGTTATAGTCTTTGTTTTAAAGTCTATTTTGTCCAGTATAAACATTGCTATTCCAGCTTTCTTTTGACACCAATTTGCATGATATGTTCTGCCCACCCTTCTCACAGTTGGAGCAATTTTCAAGGATACAAATTCATGAATATAGTATTTCTCTCCATTAAGTTAGATCTTTAATTTCTCTTAGTAGTGATTTAGGGACTCAGAAATATTTTATCAAGTTTATCCCTGAGTATTTGATATATTTTGATGCAATTGTACATAATAACTGTAAATTTAGTTTTCCAATTTTTTCATAGCTAGTTTGTAGAAATGCAGAAAATCAATTTTGTATTGACTTTGTATCATGTTATCTTGCTAAATTCAATTATTAGTACAGATCTTAGGCTTTCCTACATACATCCATGTTGTTTGCAAGTGATTACATTTTACTTCTTATTTTCCAACCCCTAAGATTTTATTTTTTGTCTTATTTCAGTGGTTAACACCTGTAGTGCAATCATGAATATCCATTGATAATCCTGATTTTAGGGAGAAAGTCCTCAACTTTTTACTATTATGTATGATATTGAAGGTTTACATTAATGCCTTTTTTTCCCGTGTTTGGGAAATTCCTTATTATTTCCCATATGCTGAGCATTTTTTCTATTATTATTATGAATAAATGTTGTTTTCATATGATTTTATTTTTGTCTCTATTAGGATGATGATATCATATGTATACTTTTCACTATTTTGTTAATATGACAATTTACTTTTGAATGATAAACTACTGTGCATTCTTGGGGAAGCCCCACGTACTCATGATATAATAATCTTTTTATATATTGTTGGATAGTATTTGCTAATCATTTGTTAAGGATTTTTATATCTCTGCTCATGAGGGACTTTGGTTTGGATTTTCCTATCTTGTACTGTCTATATGATTTCATCATCAGATTAATACTGGCCTTGTAAGATGGATTGGAAAGTGTTCCTTTTTCCTCTGTTTTCTAAAAGTTTGCATTATTATTTCTATTGTAAGGATTGTTATTGTTTCTTTCTTAAATATTTGATAGAATTTTCCAGTAAAGACTTGATCAAATGCTTACTTCACTCTATTATCACATCATCTTCCTATGCCCAGAACACTATGAAAGAAATCTATTAAAGCACTAATCTATCCGTGTCACTGCTGTGCTTAAACAATTTCCTTGACCTCTTATTAACATGTAGTGCCATCTAGAAGAGCACTTAAGACCTGCCAGTCTGGGGCCAACCTTCCTCTCAAATCTCATCCCTCTGCACTGCTTCATTAATATTGATCTCTTCTTAGCTTTCCATCAAGAATTCCATACTTTATGAGTTTGGAGTTCCTTTTAGTGCTAGTGAGTCATTCTGGAACATTCTGTTCCATTATTCAACTTTCCTCTCTCATGTTGCCTCTGTGATCCCCACAGGCATAATCAGATGCTCTCTCTCCATGGTTTTCCCATCTCTCCGTGGTGTGGATACAGATCCTTGCATATGCCTCTGCTTTGCCTTTGGTCATGCTTTGCCTTAGTTTGATGTGTATCTTCCACCTGACCCTGTTTAAAAGGGGTTTAAAGTTTAAGAGGAACCCAGGAAACATATTTTTTGATCCAAATTATTGATTTCAGTCCCTTGACTATTTTTGGATCTTTGGACAATTCCAGTCTCTTGATGTTTTTTGCAAGGTGAGGGTTCAGAGTTTCAGTCAGGCAGTCCATATTCACACTAATCTAGATTTCTAGTTCTGAGACTTTTGTTTATTTCCTGGACTGAGTTTCCTGTGTTTGTTACCAGTGCCTCTTAGACTGAACTTTGTATTGCTCTTGCTACATGTCCTGCCTACTCCCTCCTCCTCCACTAGGGTTCTGTGCTGATATTTTCTGCTTCATAATACATCTCTCTACAGTTTCAGAGACATCATAGCATCATCTACTGTAAGCTCACTGTTACCCAGCTTGACTTCTCTGTTAGAAAACTGAATGCTTCATGTTAGGGTTCATAATCCTGGCTGTACCTGAAATGACACCTGCTATGTCTTCTTTTCCCCTCCGGAACTGGATAGTACTCTTAGAGCATGGCTGTCAGAAATGGATGACCTGATTTTGCATACTGACTCTTCCTGTAAACCTTGTGGTGTTCCTTTCCAGTATACCCTGTGTATACCTCTGTCTTTCTGATAAGGTTTATCATTCTGAAGACACAAAGGTCTTGCTGAGTTCTGAACCATAAATTTGAATGTGTTTGTTCTTGTTTTTTTCCTTTGGCTTCATAAAACAAATAATTTTCTCTCATAGGGAGTTTCTTCCTGGACTTGAAGAACCCATTAAAAATCATGCATGCCACCACAAGTGTTCTCTTGTGTAAGCTGTACACACTCAATTTTTCAAAACTCTCTCAATCCAAGGCAATGTCCAGATCCTTCATACTATTGAACATCCTCCACAGATTAATCTGGCACCATTTTCAGGAGTGATTTTGGTGGCTGAGATGAGAGTCAAATGTAGAGAGATTGGTTAAGAATGGAGAGAATTGTAGGTAGTTTCACTTAAGGTGACATAATGTATGGATGGAAATACCTACAAGACTTGGTCTACCTTTGCACCTACTGTTTTGAGTTCAGGCACTTGACATTTTCTTCACTCTTATTTCCGGGCCAGGTTCTCTTTTCTCATAAAAGCTTATACCTTTAATCCATTCTTTCTCTCATGGTTCCACCTATGTCATGGAGGGGTCATCTAGGTAATGTTGTATGTTGGTCCTGGTGTTGCCCACCGCCCCCCACACACCTCCAGTCTCCCTGCTTTCTTCCTCATTCTCCCTAGATCAGATCTTGCTTGTTCATCAAACCAGGTGGTCCCCTTCCCTATGGGAGGAAGCCACACCTTGCTTCTGGCTGCAGGGCCTTGGCCCTCTCTTGACATGACACCCTGGAGTATGCGGTTCAAAATATTCCCTGCTGGGCCTGTTCCCTGGGGTCCCAATAAGAGGAAGAGACCTTGTTAAATCTTTGTTTGAAGAAGAGGCAGAAGTGCTAATTGGTGTCTGGTTGGTGGGAACTTCATTTTGGATCCCTACAGGCAATGCCTGAAAAGGTGCCCATTAAATACCCTGTTCTTGGGATTTGACTGGTAACTTAACTTTTTCTCATCCTTTTGTAGGTTAAACAGTGCAGATCTTTGGTGAGTAATGGCCAAGGGTAGGCCCAAGGAAAAGAGATACATACAGACTTCATCCACAGACTAGCTTTCCCCCAACATTTCCAGATCTGCATAATCTGATAGGCTGTCTGGGGTGGAAATGCATGGTCTTGGTATCACTGAAGAAAATTGGAAATATCACCAATATTGATGATGTGTACATCATCAGAAGTCTATCTGGACCTTTTGTATTATATGGATATAAGCAAGAGAGGGATCAGGTATATTAGGATTACTTCCTTCCAAGTAGGCAAACATCTTTCCAATCCTGGCTCAATAATAAGCTATTTATAAATATGTTCCTCTTTGAGTGAGTCATAAGGAAACATTATGGAGGCACCTCAGTATGTGTCCTGGATTCTTCTGGTTCCAGGACCCCTTACCTCCCTTAACCCTCTTTCCTGATGGAAGTAAAGGAGCTGAGCTTACTGGGTCAGACTTTTCCTTGAGGCACAAGGTTATAATGAGGGACATTTGCTGGGTCCTCAGGAGACAGTTGGGAGATCAGAGGTAATTATTTCTTAAACTGTTCTGAAGATACTGTTAGGTTCCACGAGGTGGGCTGAGGCTTAAGGATGGGCAATTTTGAGAATTATTTGAAGCAGATGCTCAGGAGGTCAGAACCACATTTCTTGACACCAGCCAACCCCTTCCTCCCCCACTACCAACACACACAGCATCATTCCCTGAGGGTGCTGAGGGGAATAGCCTGTGGTTAGGAGGGAAGAAAGGAGCCGTGTTGGGGAGGATATGGTATTTTTGACTATGTGTCTCTGGATTACTACTACACAACATCCACCCATGGGATGAACATACCATTCTTTGTCAAATCAAATGCATTGTCTCTGAATCACTGAAGTTTCTGTTGCTTTTAACCAGATTCCTCCAAATGAATTGTTTATGTCTTATAATTCAGTGAAAATAATGTTACTGTTTTCAGATTTTGACAAAAGATTTTCACATATAATATCTCATTGGATTTTCACAATGATCCTGTGAGGTAGGTTTTAATTTATTCATTTCACATGTAAGGAAACTAAGGCTTGAAAATGGTTAGCTTTGCTTACGGTCACAAAGCTGACATATGGCAGAAATAGTACCTCAGATCAGGACCTTGACTTCTGGTCCAGAGTTTATTACATGGCACTAAAACTATAGGTGTACTGTAATCTCCCATCTTCCCAGCCCTCATGCCTTCTCATGAGGTTACATAGTTTCCTCAGTGGCTGTGGTAAAGGTATGGGCAATAATCATGTGGTTTCTCTTGGAGAAAAAAGCAAATGTTCTTGGCCATTTTAATCTGTGCTGTTTCTTCTTTCTTGGATTATGCTCCTGTGCTGACTTCTGCTCCTTTCCCTCATGCTTATAGACCACTTGCTGCTATCACTGAAACTGTGAGATCAATCCAGCTGCATCTTTTCTGCTTGGAACGTGAATCACTTATCTTATGCTCCAAAGCCCTCTCTGACCCCAGACCCAGGCCTCTGTGTGTCCTTGTGTTTTTTCTTTCACATGAGAGAATCGTGGCACTGGAGGTATTAAGGGGTGTTAGAGAGACATGTACTCCCTAAATAATTCCTTATCTGCCCCGATATTTGATTGCTCTACTGCTCACCCATGGCCACCCAGCCTTGGATGTTCTTCCTTGGCCCTGGAGAAGTCACTGCTAACACAGAGACAGGGTGATGACCTTCTAGCTCAGGGATCAGGGATTGGTGGATGTGAGGCCTTGCCTGATTCTGTCACTAAATAGATCTGTGTCCCTTGGCCATTTGCTTCTTTCTAGACTGCAGTTTTCTAACCTAAAAAACAATAGTATTTGGCACAGGATATGTTGCAGATCTGAATAATTTTGTACACTTTTTATAGTTATGTGATAAATAGAACTGGAGGGGATGCCCGTTTTTTCTTCCATTCTCAATAATTTGGTGCAATTTAGAATTCTTTGGCTTTCACATGACAGTTATTACCAAGAGCTTCTGTTTTTTTCCAGGTCACTACAGCTCTGAACTTTGTGTCTACCTCTGTACACCACCACTTAAAGGAGAGGGAGCTACAGGACGAGATACTGAGGAGAAAAAACATTCATTTGTGAAATGGTTGGGGAATAATCCAAGGAAGAACCTAATCAATGTTGGAGTCATCAGGGACCATTTATTCTGTAACCTGGGAGTCAAGTGAAGTTTGGAGGAGTGAGGGATCTCCAAATTAAGAAAGTTTCCAGGTGTTAGGATTTTTGGCAGTTTCAGATGAAGGTTAGTGGTATAAGACTTAAGGAATGTGTAAGGTCAGCCCTGATTAAATCCAGTGCCAATATTCAGAACTTGGGAATGTGAGCTTGATGGGATGGGTTTTTATTTAACATTAATTCCTGGGCATCTGCTTAAACCTGGTTATGTCATTTGCTCCAGGTCATAGATATACTAGGATATCAAATTCTGGAAACTGGTTTCTGAACTTCTTGTTCAACACATTTCCCACTGGATCAAACTAATTTGCCTCCTCTGTGTTTGAGGTTCTTGCAGAAATATTAGTTAAGCTGAAAATCATTTTTGACTGTTTACTGAGACCAATGGGGGAAGAGTGATGGTGCTGGTGCTGTTAGTGAGACCATAGATCTTGAGCTCCCAATCTCCACATCACTGACTTTAACCTGCTTCCTTTCTTTCTAGTAGCCCTTCACGATTCTAAGTGAGATGATCACCATAATTCTTTCCAATAATTCTCATCACTTCCCACATACCTTCTTCTTGGCTGGCATCCCAGGACTGACTGCTGCCCACATTTGGATCTCACTTCCCTTTTGCTTTATGTTCTTCCTGGCAGTGACTGGGAATGGTGTCCTGCTTTTTCTCATCCGGACAGAGCACAGCCTTCACGAGCCCATGTTTTTCTTTCTTGCCATGCTCTCCTTTGTTGACCTGGTTCTCTCCCTCTCTACTCTGCCCAAGATGCTGGCCATCTTCTGGTTTGGTGCTACAGCTATCAGCTCCCACTCCTGTCTTTCCCAGATGTTCTTCATCCATGCATTCTCTGCTATGGAGTCAGGAGTGCTGGTGGCCATGGCCGTGGACCGCTTCGTGGCCATCTGTAACCCACTACATTATGCAACCATTCTTACCCCGGTTGTTGTTGCCAAGATTGGAGGCCTGGTAGTGCTGCGAGGTGTGGGGTTGACCATCTCCTTTCCAAGCTTGGCCCGTCGGCTGTCCTACTGTGGCTCTCACACGATTGCCTATACCTACTGTGAGCATATGGCAGTAGTGAAGCTGGCCTGTGGGGCCACCACTGTGGATAACCTCTATGCCTTTGCTGTGGCAATCTTTCTTGGTGTGGGGGATGTGGCCTTTATCGCCTACTCTTACGGGCAGATTGTGAGGACCGTGATTCATTTTCCTTCACCTGAGGCACGTGCTAAAGCTGGCAGCACATGTACAGCTCATGTCTGTGTCATCCTCTTCTTCTATGGACCAGGCTTTCTTTCTGTAGTCATGCAGCGCTTTGGCCCACCCACAGCCTCTGCTGCTAAGGTCATCCTTGCCAATCTCTACTTGCTCTTTCCCCCTGCACTGGACCCCATTGTCTATGGGGTCAAGACCAAGCAGATCCGGGAGCAGCTGCTTAAAATGCTGAGGCCCAAGCAGATCGATCCCACCTGAGTGCAGTTCTCATGAACTGGACATCAGGGGCAACGGTGGTCTTCCCCTTTGGAGTGGGAGCCCCACAGCCTAGTTCATTTACTTGGTGGGGACATTCAAGAGAAAAATGAAGTTTTCTTGAGTGTTTGAAAGTTGGGAAATCTCTTCTGAGGTCTATATAGCATTTAGATATTGGGATGGAAGACAGGGGTATCTCAAGAAAGTAATGTTTTGGATATGTCTTTATTCTAAGAGTTTGTGATTTACTTGTGTTGAGAAGATAAATGAATCAAGGAATTAAGAAATAATTAAGGTATCTATGGACCTGGAACAAGTAACTTAGGAGATTAGGGAGAGATGAACTGGAAGCCTATTTGTACATATGAGAACATGGACCACTTCCCACCATGACACTGACACAGGCAGTCTGTGGGAGTGGATAGGCCTTGGGTAAAATTTTGGCATCACGGAAATAAAGGTGACAAACTATGGAGATTCTTTAGAGTTTCAGGTTCGTGAGAGAAACTTTTTAAAAAATATTCATATTCCATCTGATTCTAGAAGTGCTTTAGTTCACGTGCTTTGATTCTGTTTTTGAGATGGATGACCCTCTATGACTCCTGTAGTATCATGTATTTTTAAGCTCTGAGAATAATGATAATTGTTCTTTTATTTCTTCATTTTTAGTCTTAGGTGCAGAGCCTTGAGTTAAAGTTTATTTCACACAATAATTATTGTTCTAATTCTTTATTTTCTGTCTTGATTCCTAATTCTTTGGGCCATTCTCTTCCAGTTCCTACTATTGGTACTCACTTTAATGTGTTTGTTGTATGTTCCTAAATATTTATGTATCCTTGCAACATATGTAGTGTTGGTGGTATGTTATGTAATATACATAAGTCTCCTTCTTTAGTTCCCCAAGTGTCCATGCTTCCTCCAGCCATGGGTAGTCTGGGCTCTTGCTATTGGGAGTGCACCTCCCTGTCTTTATCCTTGTTATTCCTACTCATCTTGAGCTTCAGTCTAAACCTCACCTCTTTGAAAAAGGTTTTATAAGATAGATCAGGTCACTTTATGAACTCAGAGCTCCATGTATCTTTCTTTAATTATCCATCATAATTAAATATATGTATATTTAATTAAATATATACATATTAATTAAACATATACATATTAGTTGTATTAATTAAATATATATTAATTAAATAATTGGTTTAATGATCTTTGTCCCCCATCTCTACTAAATGGTGAATTGCATTGTATCCTTAACATAGTACTCATATGATAGGCACTCAATAAATGTTTTCTCAATAAATGAATTTTATTATTTTAACGGATTATATCATTACTAGCATGTTTCTTCATTAGTCGTATTGACATATGTGTATTTTGGATTAAATGAGTACATTAATCTCAAAGTGTGGCACGGTAGGCACTCAGTAACTTTTTACTGAAGAAATGAAATAAGTTGTCACAAAACTAGCATTGAAATCATAATTGCTTTTTTTTTGCAGTCATAATCACTCTTAACACTAATGTCTTTATTGCTATCACTGTGATGAACACTACCTTAAGTTTCAAATGTTATTTCATTTTTTAAAAATTTCAACTTGTGATATTTTGGACACTGTGCAGGTGCACTGGAGAATGTGATTATTCTTAATAAGGCAACCTCACTGCTGTGTATAAACACAGAACAAGCAGAAAAATAGAATTTGTTTTCCTCCTTATCTTTATTTCTTCATTATTCTCTTCTTTCCTTCATTATTTTCTTCCTCATGCTGAGTATTTACCAGGCTCTTGGTGTGATGATGAAATAAACTTGAAAATATAGGAAGTATGATAAAATGTGACAGTGCTGCGGTAGATGTTGGTTCCAAGTCACAGATTAGTTCTCAATGGGAAGTGAGGGGCAAGAAAGGGACATAGGTTGGGTCAGGTTAGAGATGCTATGAATGACCAGGGTTTAGAAGAGTATGGGCCTGAGTTGTCGAGTGGGTAGATGGAGGGTTAGGGCTAAACTTATGGTCTCTAAAGGGAGTCTGCTTCAGTCTTTCCTAAGTGGCTTCTGCTCTATGCCATACTCAATGGTCCCATGTTTCCTCAGTCAAATATTAATCTTCAATATTATTACTAAGAAGATAGCACAGAAACATTGTTCACAGTAGCTTAAAGGTGAAAAACAACCTATGTGTTTATTGGCTAATGAATGGATTGACAAAAATGTAGTATACACACATCAGTGTTCAGTCTTAAAAGGAACGAATTTCTAACAAATGCTTACAACATGGATGAACCTTAAACGTTATGCTAAGTGAAATAAGCCAAACACAAAATAACAAATATTGTATGATTCCTCTTATATTAAGTACGTAGAATAGGCAAATTCATAGAGATATAAGTAGCATAGAGGTTGCCAAAGGCTTAGAGGAGAGAGGGATGGAGATTGTTTACCAGGTACAGAGCTTCTGTTTGGGATGATGGAAAAATTCTGGAAATAGATATTGGTGATGGATATACAGTATTGTGAATGTACCTAATGGCACTGAATTTGTAACTAAAAATGGTTAAAATGATAAATGTTACGTTAAATATATTTTACCACAATAAAAAATGACTTTGCTTCATGGGCAGGAGTGGAAGAAAGGGCTGCTGGAGATGCACAGTAGCTATAGGATTGCAGAGGAAGAGGATGAATGACATTTATTACCAATGGGTGTAGAGTTTCTATGTGCTTTGACTAAACTCATTTTAAACAATATTCATATGAATATGTTGTATTAGTATAAAATCTTGATGATATGAGCAGGTACTGTTGTTCAGCTCTTACTGCATGGTACCTTGAACCATTGAGAAAAAAATCTTTGCACATAAAGTCTCTCATTTAATTTTTACAAAATGTATATGAAGCTGGTTCTCTCATTATATCCATTTTTTTCTGACAAAAATTTTATACTTCTACTAAGTGAGGACATTACATTTTCTCACACTTGTCATACTCTGGTTTTGTAGTATGTTCACTGTTCTTGTTCCCCAAAGCAATTTTTAGGATTTTCCCCCTGGAAAAACAGACTAGCAAACAAGCATGGACTGGTGCTTTTGCTGTTCATGTCATTCATACAGATCATTCTCTACCACTCTTGGGTACTGGTGTCTCTCCTTGTTGCTCTTCTTCATTAAATGATGACTAAGTTAATGTCTTCCCTATTTTTGCCCATTACCCTGGTGTGAGACTTCAGGAATCGTGCGAATGACCCATTGAACACTCTGTTTTCATATTCTTGATTTCTTTCTTCCAAATATCCCTACCTCATTTGCCCATTTTCACAACATATCCTTGAACCTCTCTGGAGATCACTGTGTCTCTAACACATCTCCTACCATCTGTGCTTTACCTCTTCCTATACGTATTCCTAGCATGATACTGAGATTCTGATCGTGTCTCAAACTTGTGCTTGAAATCTTCAGTATCTCCACTTTCCACTGTTCTTTAACATGACCTAAAAAATACTACTATGGTTTCTGCTTATGAACCAGGCTCAGTTCCTGAGTACTACATCCCAAATTTCATGATTCTTTCAAGTCTTTGGCAAAACCAAGCCTCTTCCTTCTCGCCTCAGAAATTCTGTATCCTCAGCATACTCCCATACCTCCCTTAACTTTTAACCCATTCTTCTGGTCACTAACTTGAGTTAGGGGGGGCTTTTCTGCACTCCCTAGAATTAGAAGTTCATATAATAAGAGTATTATATGACTGTCATACTGTAGTTTTAATTTCTAACCCTTGTAACTGTTACTAGGTTTCTGTGATCACTTATATAATGTATACTCTGTCATGAGCCATGATGACAAGAGTTATCATATTATTTGTTTTGTTTCACATCTAGTAGTGTATATGGATTTGGTAGATATTTAATACGTATTGAATGACTTAATGAATAAATGAGGCTTTGCACTAGCTATGAATTAAATACATGTTGGCTGGATGAATGGAAAGACTGCAACTGAAGCATTATTCCAAAGGAGAATGTGGCCACTGAGGTGGACCATAAGTGCTGTATCAGAGGTGGACCAAGGGAAGGGTCTGCTTGATATTGGGGAGATATTATAAATGAGGTCTTAGCCATCTCATTAGGAACTCTGAGAATCAGTATTTTCCCCATACTTGCCATGATATTGGGGTTGATATTCATGGGCCTGTCACAGTCTCTCAGAAGAGAGGCAGAATGCTTAAGTCACCTGAGACAGGTGGTGTTTAACTTAGGTTGGATCCTCTAGAAACAGACATTGAGGCAGAGATTTGCATGCAGGAAACTTATTGTGAAGTATACTTTGGAGTGACATCTGTCAGGGAGTGAGGGAAACAGGGCAGAAAATACAAAAAAGTTAAACTGATCCTGTAACCCCAGCTGCCTGAGCTGATTCCATGGGGCTGCTCTTGGGCTGAGATGGTCCTTCAGTATTGCTTCAAAAGAGAGAGGTTCAGGTCTTTGTATTTGTACTTAGACTGGTTATTGGGTAAAAGCTGCACTCAGAAAGGAAAAGTAATCTTGAATGAGTCAGCTCTTTGTCCAAGGGAGAGTGATTCAATTGTGAGCTTTTAGCAGCCAACACTCTCAGCAGATGGGAGGAATGAACATGTTTAGCCTTTAAAGAATTTATTGCTCTGAGTGTGACCTGTGTGAATGAGAAATCTGAGCTTAAAGTGAAATGTGGGCTTTCCTAGCTCACTGAGAATGAAGCTGCCTATGGCAGACATCAAGGTGGACAGGCTAAGGGGTGATGACCAACACTGGACAGATGGGCCACCTGATCAGGTGCATGTGCCACTCCCTGCTCTGCCTCTCTGCCCAACCAGCTATCCCTGGGGTGGTTGACTTAGCTCTGTGTGTCCCCAGCCAATCTGGACGCTAATTTTGGCTCTGTCCAGAGGTGTCTGTGTGTCCTCTGGGATCTGACAATTGGTAATAACATCTTGCCTGCCCAATGCCTTATTCACAGTCACCGGCCCTACCTTGGGGAAGTAGCAAGAATGGATGTGTCTTTCATGGTACGACTACAGAACTAGGTATAAATTTGTGCATTATTTATAGAATAATCTATATACCAGAACTTTATACATATCATTTAATTAATATTTATAATAAACAATTGTGATTTATGTTATTTGCTCTACAATCAGATGACGAAATCTATACTCAGATAGTTTAAGTATCCTGCCATGGTTTCATTTGTAGAATATGAAAAGGGCAGAATTTAACCTTAGTTGTCTGCCTACAAAGCTTGTGTTTATCCCACTGTACTGTGAAGCCTCTGCCAGCCAGCTTATAATTATCAAGTTTAATAAGAAATTGTACTTTTCTTAAGACAAACCATTAAGACACTGAAAAGATTTCTGTAATTATGTAAAACAGAAAACTGTGGATGAAGATAAAAAGATCACAAAATAAAGTGCTTCTGACATGACTAGTATGTTCCTAATACAGCTAATGAGTCCTTCTAAAAGACAGTAGCCAAGAGTCTATGAATTTTGAAGGATGAGAAAGACCAATTCAGATAAAAGAGGAAGAAAGAATACATTAAAGTTACATGTAAAATAAATGGGTGTGCTCGTATAATTCCAACATTGGAATCGTTCAAGCAAAACATATGTGTGGAAAAGTGCTAAGTATAAGTCAAATTAATACAAAAGATAGACTTTGAAAACTTTGCTTGCCAGTCAGTTATGATATTAGTCCATGGATTAAATGGACAAAAGGATTTTAATCTCAGAAGTGATATGATGACTTTTGAATTTCAGATATATTTTATAATCCTCTGCCTTAAGAATGCAGTGTGGAAGAAAGGGTTAATGACAAGGCCAGAGGATCTAAGGAAATAATCCAGGTGATAAATGTTAGGAGTATGCACTAGCCGGTGACCCTAGGGGTTGAGAAGAATGAGTGGATCAAAAGGGGTTGAAATTCAGTCAACAGGAATGGTGACAAAGTAAAAGGAGATATAAAAATGAATAAGAATGATTTCAGGTTTCTACATTGGGTTAGATAGGTAGATATAGTGATTATATAGAGAGAAGATAAAGGAGGTAGAGTGTATTTAGGGAGAATAAACAATTTGATTCAGTCTTGAATATGTTGAGTGTGTGCTATAGACATTGATGTATAGATAAGTGGAAAATGGATTTGTATTTCAGAAAGGTATTTGAATTAGAAACCTAGATTTGGAAGATTAATTAGACTATATAAGTGGTTTAAATATTGTAAATGGATGAACTCAATCAGAGAAAATGTACAGAACTGAGAAGGGAGGAGAGGATGAAGCCCTGGAATCAATAACAGATAATAGATAGATGGAGAAGGTGTTGGGATGGAGGACATAGGAGGAACACAATAGAGTGCTGTGTCATGGAAACTGAGGGAAAATACTTAAAAAAAATAACTGATTTATTGTGTCCAGTAATGGCAAGAGGTGATACAGAAGATCCATTCAAGTGGACATTCCAAATAAGAAGTCATTGAATGGTAGTTTAGACATCTCTAAGCAGCATGATTACTCTTACCTGTAAATGAAAGTAGACCTATCTTAATTCAGGCATGTGGATGTCTCACCTTAAAGACATTATCTCAAGAACAGGGGATTCTCTTCTTTGTATCTCACTTTATTCTTTTGTGTTTCACTTTCAGGTTCTGTCTTCTCATGAAGGTGGTAGCCAGAGGTAGACACTGTGATAACCCCCCAGCAATGGAGAAATCATGATTTTTGTTTCTTTTCTCTCTTCCTTCTCTAAGCCATTGACGATGGCCCTTAGTAATTCCAGCTGGAGGCTACTGCAGCCTTCTTTTTTCCTGATGGGCATCCCCGGTTTAGAGGAAAGCCAGCACTGGATAGCAATGCCGCTGAGTGTCCTTTATCTCTTTGCTGTAATGGGCAATGTCACCATCATCTTTATCATCTGGACTGACCCATCCTTGCACCAGCCTATGTACCTCTTTCTGGCCATGCTCTCTGGCATTGACCTGGTGCTGGCGTCCTCCACTGCACCCAAAACCCTTGCAGTGCTCCTGGTTCATGCCCATGAGATTGGGTACACTGTCTGCCTGACCCAAATGTTCTTCATCCATGCGTTCTCTTCCATGGAGTCAGGTGTGCTTGTGGCCATGGCTCTGGATCGCTATGTAGCCATTTGTCACCCTCTGCACCATTCCACCATCTTGCATCCAGGGATCATAGGGCGCATTGGAATGGCAGTGCTGGTACGGGGGTTACTCCTCCTCCTCCCCTTCCCTATCCTGTTGCGGAGACTTATCTTCTGCCGGGCCACCGTCATAGGCCATGCCTATTGTGAACATATGGCTGTGGTGAAACTTGCCTGCTCAGAAACCACAGTGAACCGAGCTTATGGGTTGGCAGTGGCCCTGCTTGTGGTTGGGCTAGATGTCGTGGCCATTGGTATTTCCTATGCCTTCATCCTCCAGACAGTGCTGAAAGTACCAGGGGGTGAGGCCCGACTTAAGGCCTTTAGCACATGTGGGTCTCACATTTGTGTCATCCTGATCTTCTATGTTCCTGGAATATTCTCCTTCCTTACTCACCGCTTTGGCCACCATGTACCCCATCATGTCCATGTTCTTCTGGCCACACTCTACCTCCTCGTGCCACCTGCACTCAATCCTCTTGTCTATGGGGTGAAGACTCAGCAGATCCGCCAGCGAGTACTCAGGGTATTCTCCCTAAAAGGATGGATCTGAACACATCCCAGTTATTATTTTCTGAGGCTCCTGTCAAAGGTACTGCCTGGAGTCCATGGCTGGTCTAAGCTATGTGGGTAGAGACCATTGCACAGTGAGGGGTCCTTCCAGTCCTGCTATCTCATGGCAGAGAACACCCCTGGGCACTTGGCTCCATCACTTATTGGATTACTTGGATAGCAGGATTTGTGATTATTTTCCCAATCCTTTTTTTTTACTCTTGATACCAATATTAATATACTCCTTGTGGTGAGGGACTGGGAGATAAAGTCAATAGATAATAGCTCTGGATATGCCATTTTTTCTGCCTTCACCCAATGATTGTGGAACATTGTCTAGTAAGGGAATGGGAAGTCCCAACCTTTGTCTGGTTTTAGTTTTAAAGTGTCTTGAACTTTCAAAAAGCTGGAGCTCTAGGGCACTGGTTTTCTTTGTAGTAAGAGAATGTCTCTCATAGCGTTTGAGATGTCCACTATGTGAGAAGACACCTGTATTACAATATGTTTCTCATTTATTTAAACAGACCTAAGGGGGACAATACTGTAATAGGCTCTATAAATAATATGTTATGATCCCTATTTTTATTTTTTATTTTGCTTAAAATTAAAAAAAGTGTTTATTTATTTTTGAGAGAGAGAGACAGAGTGCTAGTGGGGGAAGGGCAGAGAGAGAGGGAGGCAGAGAATCTGAAGCAGGCTCCAGGCTGTCAGCACAGAGCTAGACACGGGGCTGGAACTCACAAACCGCAAGATCATGACCCATTCTGAAGTTGGTGCTTAACTGACTGAGCCACCCAGGTGCCCCTGATCCCTATTTTTAAAATATAAAGATATATGTATATATATATCTTTATATATAAAGATATATGTGTATATATATATATATACAGTGTAAAATATATATATATATTACATAAAGATATATGTATATATATATACAGTGTAAAATATAAAGATATATGTATATATATATACAGTGGATTTCTTTTTTAAAAAGTTTTATTTATATTTTTTATTTATTATATTTAAATTCATTTATATTTTTTACTTAGGATAAGAGGGAATAAGACCAAGTATTGAATATACATATGTTTATGAATATTAATTCAACAAAGCAAAAGTAATCATGTAATTATTATTATCTAATAACTATAATGTGCTAGAAGCTGGTGTTGGTAAATTTTTATTATAATTATAGATTATTATTATATTTATTAATAAATATAGAACTAGTTATGCCACTTGAGAGTAGAAATTTCTCTTTCTGAAATGTGGATATGGAATGATGTTCATTAGATCCCCACCCCACCTTTTGGTAACAGGAGCTAGGTTAAACTTACAAGAGAATTGTCATAATTGGTGTGTTGCATCCTATTTGTTGGACATTGCCCTAAAATCTGACTTAACTTTTGTGTTCCTAAAAAGTAGCACATTTTGTTCGGTTCTGGAAGAAGCAAGTCATTGCTGCCTTGAGGTAGGATACTCTGGGGTCAGTGGACTCCACAGCGGTCAAAAGGGGGGAATGGATGAGTTAGTGTTCCAGTTTCCCCTTTCTTGGTAAATTTCACTCCTAATAAATAGTTTTCAGGTACAGAGACTGAGTAGGAAATCTTCAGTTTGGGTGAATTAGGGAGGAATTGTATGAGTTCTTATTGTAGGAACAATTACACGTTCTCATCACGTTGGTTGTAGGTGCAGGACTTGAACTCTGGTGAGTTGTCCTGAGGAAGCCCAGGCTGTGGTGTATGTTGTATCCCATTCACTAGAAAACAACTATGTTGGCTCTAGAGGTACTTTGTTTAGGAAGGTTATTCAAAGTAGCTGTTTGTTCTCTAGTCACATTTACACTATTTGTGGAAGCTTGGGATGTGGGTATGATGGTGGGATCTGAAGAGCTTCTTGGGTCACAAGATGGAAACATGTACTGAAGATGGCAGAGCAGCACTGTAGAAGAGCCTGTGTTCCCAATGCTCTCTGGGCCACCAACCCTGACTTAAACTTGAGACAGAAACTTGTTTAGTAGGTTAAGTCCCCTACTATAATTTGGAGAATCTTTTTTTTTTAATGTTTATTTATTTTTGAGAAAGAGAGACAGAGACAGAATGTGAGTTGGGGAGGAGCAGAGAGACAGGAGGCATGGAATCCAAAGCAGGCTCCAGGCTCTGAGCTGTCAGCGCAGAGCCTGACTTAGAGCTTGAACTCAAGAGCCATGAGGTCATGACCTGAGCTGAAGTTGGATGCTTAACCAACCAGTTTTCCCCAAATCCCAAATAGGCTCTGGCTGTCAGCAGCTTCTCCCCCACTCATGCTGTCTCCGTTTCAAATAAATAAACTAAAAAAAAAGGACATTTAAAAATATTACTAAATATTTTATAAATTTTTTTTCTACTTTCACTCTTATCTGTAAAGGATTAGCTTTTCTGCTTGTTTAGCATCGTCCTTCCTTTTCACGAGACCAGTGTTCTTCAACTGTCTGTAGATTCTTTTATCTGTCTATTCATCGATGAGACTTACTGGTTTAGATAGATGGTGACAGTTTCCTCAGAGGCTGTGAAGGTTACAGCTCCTGTTTTCTGGTTGTAAGACTCTGTAGGTCATTGTGCTGCGGTGTGCTAACAGGCAGAATTCCCCTCTGGTCGTTAAGAAGAAAATGAAAGGTGTACCAAGTTCCCTCTTTTTCTGCTGAAATAGAGAAGCTTTTATACCTGGAACCAGAGATGGTACAGTATGCTATGCTGATATGTGGAGCTACCTCTCCATACGTCTTGTCCATTTCTAGCGAGTACCCTACCTTGGAATTGATTTTTATTGTATCTGGCTTCACTGCAACGACAGGGTTTGGGGGTCAGCAGCATCTTCTTTTTATATAGGGAGATTATGTCCTAGCCACGTTGTGCACATAGAACACTACACTGATACAGCTGTCCAGCCCATACAAGAATAATGACCTCATGAATTCATGAAGGATATCTTTCAATTTCTGTCACCATTTCCATTGACCCTAAGCTTGGCATATTCTCTGGATCTTTTAATGAACACATTTCCCATCTCTGCATCAAGATTTAACTTGTCCAGTTTCTCCTTCCCTAATTCATAATTCTCTACACAACTACTGACATTGGTTTGCAGCCTCTTCATTCTGGTTTTTCTGTGAAGCCAATCCTATGTGGCTTATGCATACCAGAAATTTTCTAAGTATTTGAACTGATAATTGTACACTTTCCTATATCTAGTACTGGTATTTAATTATCTTATTTTCATATTAGTTTAGCCATTAAAGAGAGACATTGGCAGATGTGGGAAGTAAATCATGTTTTCAGTCCAACATCTTGAATCAGAATTATTACAATTTTAATTTAATCTTGTGATATTACTTGTGTTGCATGCATTTTATATGCTAGACTAGACGCCAGGAAGACAGGAGTCTCTTATGTGTCATTTACTTCTCAATACCAAGTGCCTGACTTACTCCCCAACACAACAAACCTATTAATAATTATTTGTGGTACAGGATGAATGCACAAACTTGATATCTCTGGTGTGAATGCTTTCTTTCTATCTTTTTTTTGGTAACTTTTAGTGTGCTTTTCTGTTTAGGACGACAGATCTCCCATCCTAGAATTAGATGCTCCTCATTTGAGGGAGACAGGGTGACTCTTGATAGAAAGAAGCTCAGGAATGCTATGGGCAATTGAAAGTGCAGATTTCTCACTCTTTATCTCCTCTGTTCTTAGTAGTTCAGATTGCATACAAGGAATTAAAGGGTGATCAAAGTAATGACAGTTAGAACCTAGTAACTTTCTTTTCCAGTAAGTCATGACTACAAAATATAGATGGGACCAGAGGACAAAGGGGAGGCCGTCAATTTCATTCTCTTACTTCTAGATCTTGAGATCCATTCCTACTTCTTCCCCCCACCTTGACATGGGTAGATTTAATGTGAAAATTGGGCTACTAGTACAATTACCCAGCCATCTGCAAGGAGGATTGCAGGAACCCCATAAACGGAGCCATGGAAGAATGTAAAATGTAAAAAGCATCATTGGCTTCTAGGGCTTTCTCTCAGGGAGACAGACCTTAGTGTTCTTATGCAGGTGTGTATGTGATAACTTGAATATAAGGTACAAGAGTCCACTGCCATACTTACAGATCCTCCAGGAAGGCAGTGAAACAGACAGAACATATTTCCTATGTCTGAGATGCATTAACCCCACACACTGCGCAATTGTATTAGTAATCCTTCTTTCCATATGGTAAACCAATCAAGGGAGAGGAGGAGGGAAAGATAGAGCAGAAATTTCATTCCTATTATTTCCCCCTTGTGGTGAGAGGAAGAAAAGCCTTCCTCTGGAAGTGGAGTGGAAGAGTAAAGTTCTTCCCTGATAGGCAGCAGATGGCTCCTTTCACGTTCTGAATGAAGTTGATAATGTTACATGGGGGCGTGGGGGTGGGGTGGGAAAAAAGGCATCGGGATGGGGGCAGGATATTTTTTTGTGTGTGTGCTACATCATAAATTATGTCTCAATAAATTTCAAGAGAACAGAATATATTCTTTTAACAAACACAGAATTAAGTTGGAAAACAATAACAATAAGATGCCATGAAAAGCACTAAGCACTTGGAAGTTAAATAGCACACATCTAAATAATCCATGGCTTAAAAAAGAATCACAGAAGAAGTTAGACAATATTTCAAACTGACTGTTGGTAACATAGCAGAAGTTGTAGGGCACAGCCCCCCCCCAAAAAAAAATTGAGACAAATTTATAATTTTCACTGCTTATAATAGAATGAAGATTTAAAAGCAATTATTTAAGTTGATGACTTGACAATTTAAAGAAAGAGGGGTAAGTTAAGCCCAGGTAACCAGGAGTAAGGAATTAATAAAGATAAGACTAGAATCAATAAAATTGAAAAGAGAAACAATAGAGAAAATCAAATTAACAAAAGAACAAAGTTGATTCTTTGGAAAGATTAATAAAGTTAATAAAGCTCTAATAAGACTTATAAAAGAAAAAGAAACACAGAAGATCAATATGGTGATTTAAGAAGTTATACAGATAATACAAAATATTAAAAGGATAATAAAGGTTTGTTACAACTTTAAACTCAAAAACCCAACAAATTTACCTATTAGATTTTAGGGCACACACTATGTGAATTTTAACCCCCATACATCCTAATTGCAGGCTTGTCTTTAGGAATTCTCAAGGGATAGTGTTTTCTTTTTCAAAGAAAATATTTTTTTCCTTGTCTTCCATTCCCTTCCTCCTTCTTTCCTCCTCCTCCTCCTCTCTCTCTTCTTCCTCCCCCCTTCTTCTTCTTCCCCTCCCTCTCTTGCTATCTCCCTCCCTTCTTTCCATCTCACCTTCCTTCCTTCCTTTTTTTCTTTTCTATGATTTTCCCCTAATTATCAACTAAGAATGTCTCCTTCTCAGCTTCTCCCCTTAAGGGAGACTATATTGTAATAGAGTTCTCCAGAGAAATGGAACTACAGTAAAACCTTGGATTTATTTAGAGTAACTTGTTGTGCAGGTGTTCCACAAGATGGAGCAAACATTTCTAATAAATTTTAAACCTGATAAACAATGTCTTGCAATAGAAGTAGTAAGTGATGCAGAATGTCACATGATCACAACTGAGCCAAGGGGTCTTAAAATTTGCTTTGATATACCAGTACTTTGGATTACAAGCATGTTTCCAGAGCTAATTACTCTCACAAACCAAGGTTTTACTGTAATAGGATATAGATAGATATAAGAGGAGATTTGTTACAGGAACTGGCTCATGTGGTTATGGAGGCTGATAAGTCCCACAATCTGTCTGCAAGCAAGAGAACCAGGAAAGCTGGTGGTATAATTTATTCTGAGTCTCAAGGCCTGAGAAGTAGGGGAGCACTGGTGTAAATCCTAGTCTGAGGCCAGCAGCTGCTAGTCTAAGTATAGGAGTCTGAAGGCTGAGGTTCCAGGTGCTCTGATGTTCAAAGGCAGGGAAGAAATTGACATCTCAGCTCAAGATGAGAGGGGATTTCCCCTTCCTTTGTCTTCTTGTGTTTTATTAAGGCTTTCAATAGATTGGTTCATGTGGGCCCACATTGGTGAGGGTGGGTCTTTTAATCAACTGAACAAAATGCTAATCAATTCCAGAAACACCCTCACTGTTACATCCAGATGTAAAGTTTTGCCAGCTATCTGGGTATTCCTTAGCCCAGGTAACTTGACACATAAAACTAACCATCAGGTATATGAACTCCCAACAGACTCCTTCCTTCTTCCTTCTCCTCCCTGGCTTTGTGTTTTTTCTCCAAGAAATGTGATCTGTAAATGTAGATTGGACCTGGACTCTCTCTTTATGCTAATGACCGTATAATGAGAAAAATATATATAAATGGAACAGGTAGGCATTAGCTGTGAAGGTTTACACTTTTAGTTGATTTCAACTTGAAGGAAAGTCTAAATAGTGTGTGAGAACCTCTATGAGAAAGAAAATATAAGGGCATGAAGGAATTAATTTATGTTTAAAATATGAGCCCAGCACTATTCTAAGTGGTATTTATATATTGATTCTTTTAACCTTCGTGAGGACCCTGTGATGTAGGGGAACTATTATTATTTTCATGTTAAATAAGAAAACTGAGACTCAGAGACACAAAGTGATTTTTTTAAGTAACACAGCTTATAAGTGACTGTGCTGGGATTTTAACCCAGGTAGCCCATCCTACAGTCTTTTTCATCATAGCACCCTGCCCTCCATTCTAAACCACATTGGTGGTAATTTGCACTATTGAGATATCACTCTGTGCCACATTTTACTGATGTTCCATTTTGTGCTGATAAGATTTTCCACAGGCTCATCAAATATGTGAGTAACCAAATTCTAGAATCTTATTCTGAGGGTCTGTTCTTGAGTCCCCTTCTAGTACCAATTACTGTATCATGCAGGGTATAAGCAGGAAACTACTAGAAAAGGGTTTAACTGAAAGGAGTTTAAAAAGGGAATATTTATTGAGGTGTTGCAAGGGTCAAGTACCAACAAGAAGTACTCAGGAGCTAGCCACTGCCACCCAGAAGGGGAGGGAGCAGTATTACTCCAACCTGGGGGGCTGTGGAGCTGTGGAAGAGGGGCTTCTTACTAGGATCTCTGGCTAGGGAGAAACACAACCATGGTTAGAACTGTATCAGACCAAAAAGTGGGGGTAGCAATAAGTACCCCAGCCCCTCTCTCCTCCTATATTTGATGTCCTAAAGGTGACTACTGTTGTCTGAACTGGAAGTCCAAGAGTCAGGTTGGGGAACAGAGCTGAAGCAGGACATAGAAGAGATCAGCCTCCATGAACACAGAGCAGAGCAAAGAAAGAGGAAATGGATTTGTAGCCACATAGAGAATAAACAGCACACTAGGTTGAACAAACTGTTTGTCTTTTCTGTGGCTGGACCCAGGAGGTCAAGGAGAAAAAGATCACACAATGAATCTGACTGGTTTTACTTTAACTTCTTTATCACAAATCCATAAGAGATATTCAACAATGTCTGCAGCTGGAATGATTACCCACTCAGAAATGTGGTTCTAAATACATTGAAGGGATAGGAAGGAGTCAGATTATATATGACTTTGATTTCACTAATTAGGTAAACATGTTTTGAACCTACTACATTCTAAACACTATGAGTAACACCACATTAATGGGGAACAAAATTGACATGGATTTAATTCATGTGTAATATTGAATAGTGCATGTTAAGAAAGTTAGTTTTATTTTATGAAAAATGGAAAGCCACTGATACTATAATGTAGTGTAATTAGTGTAAAGGAATCTTGATGACGGCAGGGACCTTAACTACTTTATTTACCTTTATACCTGTGACAAATCTAGAACTGGACATGTAGCTGATAATAAAAAGTAAATGTGTATATTGCACCTGTGACATGTGTCAACTATACTTGAATAAAAAATACTTCTCCAGTGACTAATTTTACATAGTGTTAATTAGCTGCATGAATTCATGAAGGTACCAAACAGCAGAGCTTAACACAGGATAATGTGAAAAGCAGGAAAAAGTATAGTTTTGTTGAGAAATTCTGGAAAGTTTCAATATAAGATTTCAGGATGTTGAAAATGGTATAATGTTTAGGAGGATAGTCTGTGGAGTTGAGCAGACAGATATAGATTTGAATTTCAAGTCAGTTTCAAATCCTGTCCTTCACATTGCAACTATAGGCACCCACTAGCACCATACCATAAGGTGAGATGAAGGTTCTTAAGAGATCCAGCTCATTAGCCTCAGGATCCTAGACTCCCAAGCTAAGACTATTCCCAGATGGCTTGGAGAAGGGGGTAGTACAGTGTGAGGAGTTACCCTAGATCATGAAACTCATAAAACTTTGACAGAACCTCCTGCATGCCTGACACTGTGACAGCCAGGGTTTGTTTGTTTCGTTGCATATTCCCCTGGCTGGAGAGCCTCACCGTGCGCAACAAGGCCATGTCTGAGCTCAGCCCCAACTCTTTGCCCTCGTTCCCAGATACAACTTTTAACCCTTTCCCAGGTGGAGAGACCAATGGAAGGTAAAGAAAGGCAAACTGAGAAATTCAACAGTGAGCCAGATTCATAGACTGGGACAGAACCCTGGGGAGGTGGACTGCCTCCATTGATCCCTCCCAGTGTCCTTGACAGTGGTTGGTTTACTTACTACTGCAGGAGGGGCCATGAAGATGCCCCCAGGCTGGTTCTTCCTTCTGGGCTCCTTCCCCTCTCCTGGCTGTCGCTGCCTGTGCTGGGCCTTTTGTTGCTGAGAGCAGATCTGTCCCTCTCTTACCACTCCTGGGTTTGGGATATAAATCATAGCCATGAAATCACCTGGTCTCAGTCTGACTCCCCTGGGCCCACCCCATGGCACTCCTCAGTGTCACCCAACTGCCTCTGGGGCAGGTCATCTCACTCCAGAAAGAGGAGCCTGCAATGACTTTGGAGGCCTCTCTTGGCCACTCTGGGAACAAACCTAGTCCTAGGACATGGGCCCTGCAGGTGGACAGCTCTGCCAGGTTGAGTTGTTAGAATAAAAAGTGTTTCTTCTTCTTGTCTCAGCTTGGTTTCCTCTCCACTCAGTCTAGCAAGTAGTCAGTTCTGTTGTAATGGGACACAGGAGTTCTGAAAAATCACCATGCTATGCAAAACCCCACACAAGATACCATAGGATTTATGGAAAAATAGAGTTAGCATAGTACTCAAAAATGTTGTCAGTGACACATAAAGATTGAAAACTAGGATAAACTATAGGAGAATTTGACACGTTAAGAGGGTAAGAGAAATACAAATGCTACAATGAACACAACACTTTATGTTGAGAAGGACATGAAGTTGCTTGTGGACGTGGATGGAAGGGCTGCAGCTTGTGAGTCATGGTGAAGTGATAAAAGGAGATTTGTTTGAAATCAGACAGAAAATTGTAAAGTGAGGGAAGGTGGCTGGTGGGTGTTAGCAGTGTGTGTGTGTGTGTGTGTGTGTGTGTGTGTGTGTGTGTGGTGTATTCTGTGATGCTCACTCTCAGCTTGATGCAGTTTCTGTGTTTGGATTGCACAAAGGCAAATGTGAAATTCACTTATCCTCAAATCGTTTCATAATGTATCAGTGGTGTTGGACCATGTTTGTACATTTAAACCAAGTGACATAGCAGAACTGACTGTATCTCCCTTTTCCTGTGTCAATAGTCTTCCACTCTCCTGAACCTTCCACCTCAGTATTTGAAGATTCCAAGGACTAAGGACTTCAAAAAAAAAAAAAAAAAAACTCTATTGCACGCACATCCTGTAAGAGTCATCTTTGTATATTGCCCTCACTTCCTCACCATTTTAATCTACAACCATATAAAAATATGTCCTATGGCTGCATCGAACCTGCTTTCGTTAATAACTTCCATATTGCTTAACTGAATGAACATTGAATTATAGAGAGTCCCAATAGGGAACAGATGGCCCACTCAAATTAGAGTAATTAGTGGGGCATCTGGGTGGCTTAGTCAATTGAGTGTCCCAACTCTTGATTTTGGCTCAGGTCATGATCCCAGAGTCCTGCGATGGAGCCCTGCGCTAGACATGGAGCCTGTTTGAGATTCTCTCTCTCTCTCTGCCACTGCTCTGCTTGTGCAAGCTCTCTCTCTCTCTAAAATAAAAAATAAAAAAAAAATAATAGAGAAAGATTTATGTACAAAGGGACTATTTATAAAAATGTCACCAATAAAAGATCCCAAGTGATAGTGCAATTATGTTGCGTTAGTAACAGCACTTGTCACCAGCTTTAGATGTGAAGGGATGAGTCACTAGATTTTTGAAGTAGGGAGTTGGCATAGAGAAGGTTACCTTGAGAGGACCTTTTTTGATTGATGTTGAATTTATTCTATCTCTTCAGGCATGAGTTATGTTTGTGAAGTTAAAAAAAAGTTTATTTATTTATTTATTTATTTATTTATTTATTTATTATTTATTTAGGAGAGAAAGCATGAGTGGGGGAGGGGCAGAGAGAGAGAGGGAGAGAGAGAATTCCAAGCAGGGTCCATGCTCAGCATGGAGCCTGATGTGGAGCTTGATCTCATGGCCATGAGATCATGACCTGAACCAAAATCAAGGGTTGGACACTCAACTGACTGAGCCACCCAGGTGCCACATGTTTGTGAACTTTAATGCCACTCTCTTCTGTTGATTTTGTTCAAATATCTGGTTGTATTTGGTGTTAGATAAAATTGTACTGGACAGGATGCACAAGCGGAAGTTGATTTTATTCTTATGCCTTTGCCAGCAAGGGGAAAGAGAGCACAGATTAAGTCTGGATACTCAATTGTCAAAAGGCAAGGTTGAGCTGGGGCAAGTTGTCAGGTGGAATAGGTTTAAACCCTGGGGTGAGTAAGTGGAAAAGTATTGGAGGATTTCAGTGGGAAGTTAATCAATAGGATGTGTCTAACACATTGAATTACTCCTGAGGATTACCAATGATTTTGTCTATGATTAGGCCATCTGTATTTGCTAATTGGTGCCCTTAGAGGTTAGGCTGGTGCCCTCTACAGGGACTGGAAGATGGGGTGCCATCTCTTTCAATGTTTACATTTCAGGAGATAGTTCCCAGATCCTTGAGAAAGACATTTCCTAGGTTGTAAAACTGACCAGAGGTTAAGAGAAGATTTATATACACTGCAAAGGGGCAGAGAAAGAATTTATAATTACACATTTGCTTAAACAAGTGTTTTAAGAAAGCAAGGGCCAGGGGCCTATACTCAGAAAAAACTTTCTAAAGTTTAGCCATCTTGGTCATTGATTGTTTGTTTTTTCTCTTAGTAGGCAATGTGAGGATGCTGTTGTATTTGGTTGATGTATCATGTTGTCTAGGAACTGTAGGGTGTCCTGATAGCTTGATTTATGCCTGAGCTTATGCCCCATGCTTAATGGGGCATGATTGTTTATAGCCATGTGGGTCACTGTCCTGTTTTCTGACCCAATCTTTAATATTCTGGAATACTCACCACTGTTTCTTGACTTTTGGCCTACTTCCTTGTCCAGGAGTATATATGCAGGATAGAAGACCTGCTTGACTACTACTCCTATGCTACTCATTTTTTAGCAGCTTGATTTTCTCATGGCCTTCTGCTTCTTTTAGTATCAGATGTCTCTGAATCTGAATCAACATTATTTTTGTAGCAGTTTTTTTCCTGTGTACCTTTTGGGCTCCCATTATTTTCCATAATTCTATCACAATAGTCTTTTGTCTTTTGGAGTTTCCTCATATTTTTTGTTTCATAAATGACTCTCCATTTGTTTTGTATCATGTTATGGGTTGATTTATTATTGAATATCTTGTCAGTATTGTTAGGTTTTGGAATGGGAGTAGGGAGGTGCAGTGAGTGCTGAATTTGTCATGTTGATCCAGAAATATTTGGAACTTATTTACTCTTTAGAATTTTTGAGACTTTCCTGATAGCTTATTATTTTATCATTTCCTGAAAGTAATGCATGAAAAGAACATGATATATATTATCTGTTTTTACTTGGTGTTAGCTATTCAGCATTCATTCAAGTCCACCTTTGTATAACTTTCCATTATCATAGAGACTAGGAAACAAAAAATACTCAACTTTGGAGTCTTGTAATTGGAGATTAACATCAGATTAATTTATGACCAATCAGATATAAAGGTCTGTAGAGGCTTCCTTTTCCATCTCTTCTTCTTGGCTGGAGTTTAATGTGGAGGATGGTGGTCATTGCTTTGAATGGCAGAGCAGAGAAGTAGAAAAAGCCTGGCCTTTTGTTGGTATAGTAGAAGTGTTATAACAACTCAACTACCTGAATCTGTGTGTGTGTGTGTGTGTGTGTGTGTGTGTGTGTGTGTGGTGAGATAAAGAAACTCCAATTTGGTTAAGCCACTATAATCTAGTGTGTTTTATACAGCTAAGCACAACCCTAATTGGTAGTTGACTAACGTTTCCCCTTTTTGATGTTTTGTGCCTTGTACAAGATAGTACATTGTTGTGACACTTCTAGCTTCTGTTCACTCTTCACTCACTTTCCAGAGTAGGAGTATCTTATTATTAGTGATTGATGTAAAGGAGAAAAAAAAATGGGCATGTAGAGCTCAGTCCCTTTCTCTCTTCTTGTCTCTGCAACATGTGTCTCTATGGCTCTCAGCCATGTGGTAACTCCAGTTGTAAAGGTCCTATGTCTTCAGGGTCCTAGGTCTCAGCAGTTTGGGAGAGTCATTTGATTCAAGACGTTGTTAGCATTTGTTTAATTAACAGAGTATATTGAAACAATATAAAAAGCATTCAAAATCCATATTTAGATAAAGAATTCTCAACAAAATACTAGAAAACAGAATTCAGCAAAATATAAAAATGATTATATACTATAATCAAGTGTGTTTTATCTAAAAAATGTAAGATTGGTGAAAATCAACTAATGCAACATACCATATCAATGGAATATAAACCCAAACCACATGATCATCTCAAGATGTAGAAAAAGCATTTGACAAAATCCAGTACTCTTTCAAGATAAAGACACTTAAAAACTAGGAATAGAAGGGAGCTCCCTCAACTTGATGAAGCCCATCTATTAAAACCCTATAGCTAACATTATACTTGATGATGCAAGATTGGAGATTTTCTCTCTAAGATGGGGAATAAGATACAGAGGTCTGTTCCCACACTTCTATTCAACATACTGAAGTTCTAGCCAGGGCAGAGGCAAAAAACTAAAATAAAGGCACTTGGTTGTAAAGGAAGGAGTAAAACTATCTCTATTTGCAGATGACATGATCTTGTATGTAGAAAAAAGCTATTATAAGTAATAAACAAGTAATAAACAAGGAGATAAGGTAATTTGTACATAAATTATTTGTATTTTTTATGCTAGCAATGAACTATTCAAATAAGAAAACAATTTCATTTAACACCAGAAATAATTAAATATTTAAGAGTAAACTTAACAAGTGGAAGGCAAAATGTGTACTCTGAAAACTACAAAATGTTTAGAAGAAATTAAAGAGAAACTAAATAAAGGGAAAGATATCTTTTGTTCATGAGAAGAGATAATATCGAGATGGCAATACTCCTGAAATTGATCCACAGATTCTGTGAAGTCCCTATCAAAATTTCACCTGCCTTTTGGCAGAAATGGATAGGTTCATCTTAAAATTCATATGGAAATTCAAGGGACCAAGAAGAGCTAAATAATATTTAAAAAAAAGAATAAAGTTGGTGGACTCACACTTCCAAACTTACTACACAGTTATAATAATCAAAACAGCATGGTATTAATATGAGGATGTATATATAGTTCAATGGAATAGAATTGAAAATTCAGAAATAAACTCTCATACTTATGGTTAACTGGTTTTTAACAAAGTTATGAAATCAATTTGATGGGAGGAATAGCCTTTTCAACAAATGGTGCTGGGATAATTGGATATGCAGGATGCATATCATTTTCTCACATATCATATATAAAAGTTAAAATGAATCATAGGCTTAAATGCAAGAACTAAAACTATAAAACCCTTAGAAGATAATATAGGAACAAATCTTTATGACATTGACATTAGGCAAAACCTATGAGACCAAAAGCATGAGCAATAAAGAAAAATATATGAGTTAGATGTCATCAAAATTAAAAACGTCCATGCTTCAAAGAATACCATCAAGACATTAAAAAGACAACCCCACAGCATAAGAGAACATACATGCAAATCGTATCTCTGATAAGGAACTTATATATAGAATATTCAAAGAACTCTTACAACTTAATATTAAGAGGACAAACAACCCAACTAAAAATCCAGTTTAAAATTGGACAAATGATCTGAATGGACATTACCCTAAAGAAGACATGCACGTGGCCAGTATGCATATGAACACATACATGCTCGACATCACTAGCTATCAGGAAGCTCAAATCAAAAACCACAATGGAATACTACCTCACACCACCTAGGATACTTTAATCAAAAAAGATAGATAAAAGCAAATGAAAAATGGACTTTTTATTGTAGAATGGTCTTAGATTTTTAGAATAGTGTTAGTTGTGAAGATAGTGTAGAATTCCCATATATCCCACTCCTACCTTCTCTATTGTTATTAATTTCTTTGGTACAGTACATTTGTCACCTTTCACTAACCAATATTGATACAGTATTATTAACTAAAGTAATGCTTTATTCAGATTTTTAAAATGTTTACCTAATGTCTTTTTTTCTGTTCCAGGATTCCATCAGGACACAACATTACATTTAGATGCCAGGTCTCCACAATCCTTTTGCTTTGATACTTTTCTTATGATTGGACCAGGATTATGTGTTTTTGGAGAAATGCCAAAGAGGTAAAGTCTATTCTCATCATATCATATCAGAGATACTTATTATGTACATGATTTGTCAGTGTTGATGTAAACTTGATCACCTAACTGACATAGTGTTTGTTGAGTTTCTTCATTTGTTTTTTAACCGACTGAGCCACCCAGGCACGCTATTTTCTTCATTTGTAAACTGATTCTTTTTCCCACTTCCCATACTGTACTCTTGGGAGAGAAATAACGAGTTATGCACTTAAGAAGTAAGTAATTATGTTCCAGCTATTTGAGGATGGTGTATATACATAAATTATTTGGAAATTTTTACATGGGAGATTTGTCTATTATTCTCCATTTATTTATTGAATCATCTACTTATATCAGTGTAGACTTATGGATATTTATTTTGTACATTGGGTATTAATCCCATACCAGGACTTCTGATGTGTAAAGAACTTAGAAGTCTTCACCCCTGTCCTTACAAGAAGAAAAATTAGAAAAAAAGGAATATTAATAATTTTTCTTGAATCCATAAGGGAATTGATTGTTGCAGGGCAAAGTGCCACCCCAAAATTTGGAGAGATAGGAAAACACAGAGAATCAGTTTACTTAGAGTAGAAGCTGCTGGAGTCACAAACTGGTAGGAAGACGTCAAAGGTAATTTTGGCATATTGCTGGAGTATGAGTGTAGTTTAGTATGAAAATGAGAAATATTTGGGGACTACAGTCTTAGGGAAGCCCCACACTTAATATCCAGCAATTCCAGCAGATTCTCACAGTATAGATCCAAGATGGGCCCCCTGGATTTTGGCAGGAGGAGGGGAGAAGTTAACATTATGAAATAATCCCAGAGCATTCTCCATGATAAAGGCCTCATCTCCATGGGGAAGAGACTTTATTACAGCCATTTCCCACCTAGAGGAAGGGATTCCTCTGACACCAGGAAGTCAGGTAGCCCTGTCACCTCAGTTTTCTTGTGGGTCCAGGAAGTGGTTGATTTTCAGTTGTTCAACTTTTTCTTGATGTGAGGATGGGAATGACAACTTCTAAACTTTCTTTACACATTTAACCTGAAAAGAAGTCTCTCTGAGTCTCACATAATTTTTACTAATTTGTTAGTTTTCCTTTGTCTATACCCATTTAAAGATGTTCATCCATGATTTCTACTTGTTCTCAGCAGGACACTTTGCTTGAATTATCCTATCAGCCATTAATAGAAATGGATCCAACCTCTTGGATGGCAATATTAGAGGAGATTCTAGTATCTTTTTTTCTGGGACTTTTTTCTTTCTCCCTGAAATGTCAAAGGATCCCAGGGACTTGGTCTAAACATCATGTGGAAAGAGTAACAGGCTTTGACCCATCCATTAGTACACTACTGTTTATCTGTTGTCACTGCTTTTGTTTTTGGTGTCTGGAATCACAATTAAAAACAGGTGAGGGGCGCCTCGGTGGCTCAGTCGGTTAAGCGTCCGACTTCAGCTCAGGTCATGATCTCGCGATTCGTGAGTTCGAGCCCCGCGTCAGGCTCTGGGCTGATGGCTCAGAGCCTGGAGCCTACTTCCGATTCTGTGTCTCCCTCTCTCTCTGCCCCTCCCCTGTTCATGCTCTGTCTCTCTCTGTCTCAAAATAAACGTTTAAAAAAAAAAAAACAGGTGAAAGCACATGGTCCAATTTTGTATTGACATTAGATATAATGAAACTCTATCTAACTCACTCTGTCAAAGGAAAGATGATTCAGTTCCTTGAGGGTTAATGGCCTAATGCTGTCACATTTGAAGTTCCAAATTTACTGGCACAAGTTAGGCTTTTCCTCGCGAAGTCAGCCATAATGCTATGTGATTGGGTCAGAAATGTCATATCCGGATGCTATCTTGGAGCCAATATTCCACCCTTATTGATCTGGCACTGAAATAAATAAAAAACATTAGAGCAACTTTCCTTCTTTTTGTCCCCAAACAAATATCATTTCTTTTACAGAAAAAAAATACTCTTTAGATACTTTTGGTGTCCTTTATAATTTCAGTGAACCATTGGGCATCGTTAGGATTTTCTGAATTCATTAGAGAAATTCAAGTAATGTTGAATATAACAAATTGAATATTCCTCTTTAGGCTCTAATGCAAATAAACTCAAGAGTTGGTAAAAACTTTATAAAATAACAAAATAATTACTGTCAAATTCTTGACCTACATTCTTTTTTTAATGTTTATTATTTTGAGAGAGAGAGAGAGAGAGAGAGAGAGAGAGAGACAGAGTACGAGTGGGGTAGACAGAGAGGGAGACACAGAATCTGAAGCAGGCTCCAGACTCTAAGCTGTCAGCACAGAGCCAGACATGGGGCTTGAGTTCACAGACCACAAGATCATGACCTGAGCTGAAGTCAGACACTTAACCGACTGAGCCACCCAAGTGTCCCAACTTGACCTACATTCTTGTAACTGATAGGGATCTTATAGAGTGACTATAGAGGATTTAAAATGTGCTGTGTTTACTATTGGACAGGAAAATTGCTGCCACCTTTTAAATGGAATATTCTTTTATTAAAAGAAAAGAGATTTATAATTTCACTTGGAGATCATTCCTTTTTATTGTCATCTTAATTTATGTTTTTAAAAGTTAGTAGCAAGGTTGAATAGAGAGAAAAGGGTAAGGGTTAAGAACAGAGACTCTGGAGCCTGAATGCTTGGGTTCTAACCTCACTCTGCAACTTCCTTCCCATTTGACCTTGGCCAAGTGTCTCAACTTTCTTGCCTCCCCTGCAGAATGTGTAAATGACAGTTGTACGTGTTTCATAGGGTTGTTGTGCAATTATATGAGTTAATATTTGAGAAATGCTTAGAACAGTGCCTGGCACATAGTATACACTTTACAAAACAGGTGAGTTAATTTGAATCGATATTGCTAGCAACTGGGAGACATGGAATTTTAACCCAGGGCTGTTGTGCTCCAAAGCCTGTGCTCTTTCTGTAATACCAGTTGTAAAATTCTGCCGTCAAAAGTTGGCTCACTTCCTGGACACATTCTCACCCAAACCAAGCACCCTCTGGAAGCCCACTCTCAGCTCCTGGGTCCGGAGGGCATACACCATGGGGTTAAAGGCTGGGGGCATAACATTATGCAGCACGTTGAAGAGAACAGGGATGAAGGGGACCTTTCTTCCTGCCAGGTGGGTGACAGACAGCACAATAACGGCTGTGTAGAAGAAGACAATGAGGATGAGATGGGAGCTGCAGGTACTCAGGGCCTTCGATGTTGCTTCAGCGGAGTTCAGCCTCAGCACTGAGCGAACAATCAAAACATAGGAAGCAAAGACCAGACCCATGTCACCCCCAAGTGTAATCCATGCCAAGGCTAACTGGTATACTCTGTTAATAGTGACGTCATCACAGGCCAGACTAGTGACCCCCAAATTAGAGCAGAGACAGTGGTCAATTTCATTTCTGGAGCAGTAGTGTCGCTGGGCAGCCAGTACAGGCAATGGGATGGTCAACAGGCCATTCCTGAGCACCATGGACAGGGTGGCTTTGATCACAGAAGCCTCATTGACTATGGAGGGGTACTGAAGGGGGTAGCAAATGGCTACATATCTATCCACAGCCATGCAGAGGAAGATGCCTGACTCCATTCCCATGAAAGTATGGATAGCATAGATCTGAGCAAAGCACTCGTGGAGGCTGATGGCCTTGGCATCAAACCAGAGAATGGCCAGGATCTTGGGCATGATGGTGGTAGCCAGGCCAATGTCCACGATAGCCAAGATGCCAAGGAGCTGATACATGGGCTGGTGCAGGGAAGGCTCATGTTGGATGGTGATCAAGATGAGGATGTTGGCAATGAGAGCTAAGATGTAGAGCAGAGCCAGGGGCAGGGAGAGCCAGTGCTGCCACTCATGAATGCCTGGGAGCCCCACCAGGATGAACTCAGACACTTGAAGCCTTGAGCTATTGGTTATACTCAGGGTGGTATCCATATCATGGGATGTCTTCTTCTCAGCATCTGCCTACGGATTAAGGCAAGCAAGGATAGTGTGTGGTTAGCTTAGCTAAAGGTTAAAATTTCTGTGCAGGTATAAGATTCACCACAATAATTCAGTTCTGTTAAATATAATGCATCCTTTATCCCCTTGAGACTCTGGGAAAAAGTTTACCTAAGAATAAAAGAAGGTCCAGTGTGATAATAAGATAAATATTTAATATAATACAAGTAAAGATTTACTGATTCTATGTGCCTGAAATCCAGCATATATTTTTATATGCTGGGGACATGAACATAATGGGGGAGACAGATACATTTTAAAGAAACATACATATCAGGCCTGTTCTAGCTTTCAGTGGTTGCCAAACAAAATATTACAGACTGGGTAACTTAACCAATGGAAATTTGTTTTCTCACAGTTTCGTGGGCCAGAGGTCCAAAATCAAGGTGTTGGTGGTCCTGTTTTCTTCTCAGTCCTCTCTCATTGGCTTATAGATGACTGTCTTCTTCTGATGTCTTCACATTGTCTATTGTTTGTAAATGCACATGTCTGTGTCCAAATTTCTTCTTAAGGACACTTGTCACATTGGATTAGGGTCCATGGTCAAGATTTCATTTTAACTTAATTACCTCTTTAAAGACTTTTTCTGCGAAACTGTTAATTCTGAGGTACTAGAGACAAGGATTTCAGTACCTGAAGTGAAGCATACAACTGATCCCTAACAAGTAAGTAAAGTTAGGGAGTAGAGGTGATGTCTCCATTCTTAGGGATTTCAGAAAGAGAATAAGTGGCCGCAGTTAGAACTCTGACCAGGCTTTTTGAGTGTCTTGTTGTTGGAGAATAATTTCTGACATAAAGCACTTCCTTTAATTTTACCATACAGGTGAGGAAACAGATTGAATGATTTGTCTAGATAAGGATCATGTATCAAAATCACTAGTATGTGTCAAAGCTACAGCAAAATTTTAATGTTATGCATTTAAATCCAACACTCCTTTCATAAAATCTTAGCCAAAAGGTTAGTACCCTATGGAATAGCATTTGTTTCCTTTTCTGATTATGAAAAGAATGTTAAAGACATACCTAGAGCTGTATTTTTAAATCCCTTATGTTATTAACAAAAGGTAGGAGGAGGAACAAGTGGGAAAAATCTTAAATTAAAAAAAATGTTTATGTATTTTTTAAAAAAAATTTTTTTTTTCAACGTTTATTTATTTTTGGGACAGAGAGAGACAGAGCATGAACGGGGGAGGGGCAGAGAGAGAGGGAGACACAGAATCGGAAACAGGCTCCAGGCTCTGAGCCATCAGCCCAGAGCCTGACGCGGGGCTCGAACTCACGGACCGCGAGATCGTGACCTGGCTGAAGTCGGACGCTTAACCGACTGCGCCACCCAGGCGCCCCAAAAATGTTTATGTATTTTTGAGAGAGGGAGAGAGAGAGCAGGAGAGGGGCAGAGGGAGACACACACACAGAATCTGAAGCAGTCTCAGGCTCCAGGCTGTTAGCACAGATCCCGACTGACACAAACTCATGAACTGTGAGATCATGACCTGAACTCAAATCAGATGCTTAACCTACAGCCACCCAGGCGCCCCATGGCAACAAACTTATAACAGCTTCTATATTTCTGTATGGTACAAATTGGAAATATAGCACGCACATTTAGCCTTTTTTTTCTTTGCTTAAGTAATTTTGTGGCTTGCTTTTACTCTTGGTTCTCTTTTTTTTTTTTAATTTTTTTAATTTTTTTTTTCAACGTTTATTTATTTTTGGGACAGAGAGAGACAGAGCATGAACGGGGGAGGGGCAGAGAGAGAGGGAGACACAGAATCGGAAACAGGCTCCAGGCTCTGAGCCATCAGCCCAGAGCCTGACGCGGGGCTCGAACTCACGGACGGTGAGATCGTGACCTGGCTGAAGTCGGACACTCAACCGACTGCGCCACCCAGGCGCCCCGGTGTTGGTTCTCTTTTTTAATATATTCTTGATTTATTAATTCTTTAATTTTTGGAGAACTTTTCAAGCAATTGTATCTAAAACTGTACCTGAGAGACTGATGTCAGCAAAATAGTGGGCTAGGAAACTGTAGGTCTTTGTTCTACCACAGATCACTAATCAAGCAACAGATTGACCAAAATAGCTTTGTGGTTGTTCTAGAAACTGAGAAACTAAGTTACGATCTATAGGGACTAAGTGAATGAATGCCCAACCGAAGAAATGCCACACTCAAAATTGCAGGAGTTTTCATGGTATTTTCTCACTCTTGTCTCACCCTCTCCTTTATGCAGCATGGTACACGCAGGAGGAATCCATCCAATTCTTAGTTTCTCCCTTGAGAGGTAAGGTAAAAAGTATTTTCACGGTCGTCTGACTGGGAAGTCCCATCCTTTTGAGGTTGTCCCATCATCTTAGAGCTCTGCTTCATTTATCTCCTATTTTCTGATCACAGACCATAGTCTCTATAGATGGGAAGAGCTTGTAAGAAGGGAGGTAGTAAAGGTGAAGGTCAAATAAGTAAAGCCAGCCATGGAAGTGGAAGGCATATACTAATCAAATTCAGAGTCAGGACAGAATTACTGGAATGTGGGACACATCAATCCCCTCACCTCTCAGGATGTAGATCATTGGTTGGTTTCCTTACTACTTCAGGAGGATCTTTGAAGAGGCTTTCACACTGACAGTGCTTTCTGTAGCTGTTTCTGCTCTCCTGGCTTCAGCTACCTGTGTTCAGCCATATGTTGTTCAGAGCAGATCTGTAACTTTGTTTGTCATCCCTGGAGTGTGGGGTTTTAGAATAAATTAGATCCTGGTGATGCCTGGTTTGGTGTGCTGGTCTATAAGTCCTCCCCACTCTACTCTAAGCGTCCTCCAGGGTGTAATGCCTTTTTTTTTTTTTTAATCAAAATAAGGCCTCTGGTGCCCTTGGGGGTTAGCCAAGTAATTTCAGGGAGTAGACACATCCAACACTAATCTTAGGGCAGTTCCCCAGATGGACAGCTTTCTACTCCAGACTCCTCAGAGTTTAACTGATGAATAATTCTCCTCAAATTGTATGACAGTTCTGAAGTAGCCCCCCACCTTCAAATGTATGTTTACTTCATATCCCTCCCAGAGATTGCCTCTATTTATTTTCCCCTTCACAAACTTTGTGAGTAACCTCTTTATTTTGTTTACTCTTCCTCATCTTCTTGATGTTTATTTAACTACAATTTAATTTTTGTTTCAATATTGCACAGAAATTTCTCTCATTAATACTCTCAAATTGCCAAAAATAATGTATTTTTTTAGAATGTAATCTCACTCAAACCCTCTCTAGTGTTTGTCTGTGTTGATCAGTTCCTTCTAGTACCACCTGCCTCTCTTGTATTTCATGACGTGGTACTTTTAGTGTTAATTAAACTGAAATAAAAGAGTGATGTTTAACTTGTATTTAGATCAAATCCTTCTTAATGAGAAATGTATTGGTTGATAAGTCTATCTAAAATGGCAGTCCCAATTCTATCATTCTCTGCTTTATTTCTAGGACACTCATCACAACATGCCAAATTATGGACTTACTTCTTTGTCATTTTGATTTTTAAAATCATTCCCTTTGGGTTGTCTTACTTTTTTGATGATATCCTTTGTCTTTTTTTTCAATATATGAAATTTATTGTCAAATTGGTTTCCATACAACACCCAGTGCTCATCCCAAAAGGTGCCCTCCTCAACACCCATTACCCACCCTCCCCTCCCTCCCACCCCCCATCAACCCTCAGTTTGTTCTCAGTTTTTAAGAGTCTCTTATGCTTTGCCTGTCGCCCACTCTAACCTCTTTTTTTTTTCCTTCCCCTCCCCCATGGGTTTCTGTTAAGTTTCTCAGGATCCACATAAGAGTGAAAACATATGGTATCTGTCTTTCTCTCTATGGCTTATTTCACTTAGCATCACACTCTCCAGTTCCACCCATGTTGCTACCAAAGGCCATATTTCATTCTTTCTCATTGCCAAGTAGTATTCCATTGTGTATATAAACCACAATTTCTTTATCCATTCATCAGTTGATGGACATTTAGGCTCTTTCCATAATTTGGCTATTGTTGAGAGTGCTGCTATAAACATTGGGGTACCAGTGCCCCTATGCATCAGTACTCCTGTATCCCTTGGGTAAATTCCTAGATGTGCGATTGCTGGGTCATAGGGTAGGTCTATTTTTAATTTTCTGAGGAACCTCCACACTGTTTACCAGAGTGACTGCACCAATTTGCATTCCCACCAACAGTGCAAGAGAGTTCCCATTTCTCCACATCCTCTCCAGCATCTATAGTCTCCTGATTTGTTCATTTTGGCCACTCTGCCTGGCGTGAGGTGATACCTGAGTGTGGTTTTGATTTGTATTTCCCTGATGAGGAGCGACATTGAGCATCTTTTCATGTGCCTGTTGGCCATCCGGATGTCTTCTTTAGAGAAGTGTCTATTCATGTTTTCTGCCCATTTCTTCACTGGGTTATTTGGTTTTCAGGTGTGGAGTTTGGTGAGCTCTTTATAGATTTTGATTCTAGCCCTTTGTCCGATATGTCATTTGCAAATATCTTTTCCCATTCCGTTGGTTGCCTTTTAGTTTTGTTGATTGTTTCCTTTGCTGTGCAGAAGCTTTTTATCTTCATAAGTCCCAGTAGTTCATTTTTGCTTTTAATTCCCTTGCCTTTGGGGATGTGTCAAATAAGAAATTGCTACGGCTGAGGTCAGAGAGGTCTTTTCCTGCTTTCTCCTCTAGGGTTTTGATGGTTTCCTGTCTCACATTCAGTCCTTTATCCATTTTGAGTTTATTTTTGTGAATGGTGTGAGAAAGTGGTCTAGTTTAAATCTTCTGAATGTTGCTGTCCAGTTCTCCCAGCACTATTTATTAAAGAAACTGTCTTTTTTCCATTGGATATTCTTTCCTGCTTTGTCAAAGATGAGTTGGTCATACGTTTGTGGGTCTAGTTCTGGGGTTTCTATTCTATTCCATTGGTCTATGTGTCTGTTTTTGTGCCAATACCATGCTGTCTTGATGATGACAGCTTTGTAGTAGAGGCTAAAGTCTGGGATTGTGATGCCTCCTGCTTTGGTCTTCTTCTTCCAAATAACTTTTGCTATTCGGGGCCTTTTGTGGTTCCATATGAATTTTAGGATTGCTTGTTCTAGTTTCGAGAAGAACGCTGGTGCAATTTTGATTGGGATTGCATTGAATGTGTAGATAGCTTTGGGTAGTATTGACATTTTGACAATATTTATTCTTCCAATCCATGAGCATGGAATGTTTTTCCATTTCTTTATATCTTCTTCAATTCCCTTCATAAGCTTTCTATAGTTTTCAGCATACAGATCCTTTACATCTTTGGTTAGATTTATTCCTGGGTATTTTATGCTTCTTGGTGCAATTGTGAATGGGATCAGTTTCTTTATTTGTCTTTCTGTTGCTTCATTGTTAGTGTATAAGAATGCAACTGATTTCTGTACATTGATTTTGTATCCTGCAACTTTGCTAAATTCATGTATCAGTTCTAGCAGACTTCTGGTGGAGTCTATCGGATTTTCCATGTATAATATCATGTCATCTGCAAAAAGTGAAAGCTTGACTTCATCTTTGCCAATTTTGATGCCTTTGATTTCCTTTTGTTGTCTGATTGCTGATGCTAGAACTTCAAACACTATGTTAAACAACAGCGGTGAGAGTGGACATCCCTGTCATGTTCCTGATCTCAGGGAAAAAGCTCTCAGTTTTTCCCCATTGAGGATGTTAGTTGTGGGCTTTTCATAAATGGCTTTTATGATCTTTAAGTATGTTCCTTCTATCCCAACTTTCTCGAGGGTTTTTATTAAGAAAGCTTGCTGAATTTTGTCAAAGGCCTTTTCTGCATTGATTGACAGGATCATATGGTTCTTTTCTTTTATTAATGTGATGTATCACATTGATTGATTTGCGAATGTTCAACCATCCCTGCATCCCAGGAATGAATCCCACTTGATCATGGTGAATAATTCTTTCTATATGCTGTTGAATTCGATTTGCTAGTATCTTATTGAGAATATTTGCATCCATATTCATCAGGGATATTGGCCTGTAGTTCTATTTTTTTACTGGGTCTCTGTCTGGTTTAGGAATCAAAGTAATGCTGGCTTCATAGAATGAGTCTGGAAGTTTTCCTTCCCTTTCTATTTTTTGGAATAGCTTGAGAAGGATAGGTATTATCTCTGCTTTAAACGTCTGGTAGAACTCCCCCGGGAAGCCATCTGGTCCTGGACTCTTATTTGTTGGGAGATTTTTGATGACTGATTCAATTTCTTTGCTGGTTATGGGTCTGTTCAAGCTTTCTATTTCCTTCTGATTGAGTTTTGGAAGAGTGTGGGTGTTTAGGAATTTGTCCATTTCTTCCAGGTTGTCCAGTTTGTTGGTATATAATTTTTCATAGTATTCCCTGATAATTGCTTGTATCTCTGAGGGATTGGTTGTAATAATTCCATTTTCATTCATGATTTTATCTATTTGGGTCATCTCCCTTTTCTTTTTGAGAAGCCTGGCTAGAGGTTTATCAATTTGGTTATCTTTTCAACGTTTATTTATTTTTGGGACAGAGAGAGACAGAGCATGAATGGGGGAGGGCCAGAGAGAGAGGGAGACACAGAATCAGAAACAGGCTCCAGGCTCTGAGCCATCAGCCCAGAGCCCGACGCGGGGCTCGAACTCACGGACCGCGAGATCGTGACCTGGCTGAAGTCGGATGCTTAACCGACTGCGCCACCCAGGCGCCCCAATTTTGTTTATCTTTTCAAGAAACCAACTCTTGGTTTCGTTGATCTGCTCTACAGTTTTTTTAGATTCTATATTGTTTATTTCTGCTCTGATCTTTATTATTTCTCTTCTTCTGCTGGGTTTAGGCTGTCTTTGCTGTTCTGCTTGTATTTCCTTTAGGTGTGCTGTTAGATTTTGTATTTGGGATTTTTCTTGTTTCTTGAGATAGGCCTGGATTGCGATGTATTTTCCTCTCAGGACTGCCTTTGCTGCATCCCAAAGCATTTGGATTGTTGTATTTTCATTTTCATTTGTTTCCATATATTTTTAAATTTCTTCTCTAATTGCCTGGTTGACCCACTCATTCTTTAGTAGGGTGTTCTTTAACCTCCATGCTTTTGGAGGTTTTCCAGACTTTTTCCTGTGGTTGATTTCAAGCTTCATAGCATTGTGGTCTGAAAGTATGCATGGTATGATTTCAATTCTTGTATACTTATGAAGGGCTATTTTGTGACCCAGTATGCAATCTACCTTGGAGAATGTTCCATGTGCACTTGAGAAGAACGTATATTCTATTGCTTTGGGATGTAGAGTTCTAAATATATCTGTCAAGTCCATCTGATCCAATGTATCATTCAGGGCCCTTGTTTCTTTATTGACCATGTGTCTAGATGATCTATCCATTTCTGTAAGTGGAGTGTTAAAGTCCCCTGCAATTACCACATTCTTATCAATAAGGTTGCTTATGTTTGTGGGTAATTGTTTTATATATTTTGGGGCTCCCATATTCGGCGCATAGACATAATTGTTAGCTCTTCCTGATGGATAGACCCTGTGATTATTATATAATGCCCTTCTTCATCTCTTGTTACAGCCTTTAATTTAAAGTCTAGTTTGTCTGATATAAGTATGGCTACTCCAGCTTTCTTTGGACTTCCAGTGGCATGATAAATAGTTCTCCATCCCCTCACTCTCAATCTGAAGGTGTCCTCAGGTCTAAAATGAGTCTCTTGTAGACAGAAAATAGATGGGTCTTGTTTTTTTATCCATTCTGATATCCTGTGTCTTTTGATTTGAGCATTTAGTCCATTTACATTCAGTGTTATTATAGAAAGATATGGGTTTAGAGTCATTGTGATGTCTGTATGTTTTATGCTTGCAGCGATGTCTCTGGTACTTTGTCTCACAGGATCCCCCTTAGGATCTCTTGTAGGGCTGGTTTAGTGGTGACGAATTCCTTCAGTTTTTTTTTGTTTGGGAAGACCTTTATCTCTCCTTCTATTCTAAATGACAGACTTGCTGGATAAAGGATTCTCGGCTGCATATTTTTTTTGTTCATCACATTGAAGATCTCCTGCCATTCCTTTCTGGCCTGCCAAGTTTCAGTAGAGAGATCAGTCACGAGTCTTATAGGTCTCCCTTTATATGTTAGAGCACGTTTATCTCTAGCTGCTTTCAGAATTTTCTCTCTATCCTTGTATTTTGCCAGTTTCACTATGATATGTCGTGCAGAAGATTGATTCAAGTTACGTCAGAAGGGAGCTCTCTGTGTCTCTTGGATTTCAATGCCTTTTTCCTTCCCCAGATCCGTGAAGTTCTCAGCTATGATTTCTTCAAGTACACCTTCAGCACCTTTCCCTCTCTCTTCCTCCTCTGGAATACCAATTATGCGTATATTATTTCTCTTTAGTTCATCACTAAGTTCTCTAATTTTCCCCTCATACTCCAGGATTTTTTTTTATCTCTTTTTCTCAGCTTCTTCTTTTTCCATAATTTTATCTTCTAGTTCACCTATTCTCTCTTCTGCCTCTTAAATCCAAGCCGTAGTTGTCTCCATTTTATTTTGCAGCTTGTTGATAACATTTTTTAGTTCCTCCTGGCTATTCCTTAGTCCCTTGATCTCTGTAGCAAGAGATTCTCTGCTGTCCTTTATACTGTTTTCAAGCCCAGCGATTAATTTTATGACTATTATTCTAAATTCACTTTCTGTTATATTGTTTAAATCATTTTTGATCAGTTCGTTAGCTGTTGTTATTTCCTGGACATTTTTCTGAGGGGAATTCTTCTGTTTCGTCATTTTGGATAGTCCCTGGAGTGGTACAGGACTGCGGGGCACGTCCCCTGTGATGTCTTGAATAACCTGCGTTGGTGGGTGGGGCCGCAGTCAGACCTGATGTCTGCCTCCAGCCCACCGCTGGGGCCACAGTCAGACTGGTGTGTGCCTTCTCTTTCCCTCTCCTAGAGGCGGGATTCACTGTGGGGTGGTGTGGCCTGGCTGGGCTACTTGCACACTGCCAGGCTTGTGGTACTGAGGATCTGGCGTATTAGCTGGGGTGGGTAGGCAAGGTGCACAGGGGCGGGAGGGGCAGGCTCAGCTTGCTTCTCCTTCGGAGATCCGCTTCAGGAGGGGCCCTGTGGCACCAGGAGGGAGTCAGACCCCCCGGAGAGATGGATCTGCAGAAGCACAGCGTTGGTTGTTTGCTTGCGCGGTGCAAGCCAGTTCCCTGGCAGGAACTGGTTCCCTTTGGGATTTTGCCTGGGGAATGGGCGAGGGAGATGGCGCTGGCGAGCGCCTTTGTTCCCCGCCAAGCTGAACTCTGTCGTCCATCAGGGGGCTCAGCAGCTCTCCCTCCTGTTGTCCTCCAGCCCTCCCGTTCTCCGAGCAGAGCTGTTAGCTTATAACCTTCCAGATGTCAAGTCCCGCTTGCTGTTGGAACACACTCCGTCTGTCCCCTCCGTTTTTGCAAGCCAGTCTCGGGGGGCTCTGCTTGGCCTGAGGCCCGCCCTTCCGCCCCAGCTCCCTCCAGCCAGTCCGTGGAGTGCGCACAGCCTCGCCCCCTTCCTACCCTCTTCTGTGGGCCTCTTGTCTGCGCTTGGCTCCGGACACTCTGTTCTGCTAGTCTTCTGGTGGTTTTCTGGGTTATTTAGGCAGGTGTAGGTGGAATCTAAGTGATCAGCAGGACGGGCGGTGAGCCCAGCGTCCTCCTACGCCGCCATCTTCCCAGGATTGGGTCCTGGCTGTCCTCCTTTTTTTTAGTTTTTCAAATAGCTTGTTAGGGGGCGCCTGGGTGGCGCAGTCGGTTAAGCGTCCGACTTCAGCCAGGTCACGATCTCGCGGTCCGTGAGTTCGAGCCCCGCGTCGGGCTCTGGGCGATGGCTCAGAGCCTGGAGCCTGTTTCCAATTCTGTGTCTCCCTCTCTCTCTGCCCCTCCCCCGTTCATGCTCTCTCTCTGTCCCAAAAATAAATAAACGTTGAAAAAAAAAAAAACCAAAACAAAAAACAAATAGCTTGTTAGAAGGTATGAACTGCCATGCGGAGGTCACGCTGCCTCCCCAGCCGTGGCCTGGCTGCGGGTCGCCCAGTGACCTATGGCCCAAGGACCGCAGGTCAGGCGCCACCATCTTCCCAGGATCCTATATATAATATACTGATGATATCCTTTGAAGCACAAACATTTCTAATTTTGATCAAGTCCAATTTTTCTATTTCTCTCCCCTCCCTCCAACCCTTGTCCTGTGCTTTTGGTGTGTTAGCTAGGAAGGCTTTGCCTAAACAAAGATCATGAGGATTTACTTGTACATTTTCTTCTAGGATGTTGGTAGTTTTAGTTTTGATATTTAGGTTTGTGACTCATCTTAAGTTAATTTTTGTGTATGGCGTGTTGAAGGGTCCAACTTCTGTCTTTGCACATGGGTATTCAGTGGTCCCAGTACCATTTGTTGAAAAGACTATTATATTCTCATTGAATGATCTCACAAGCCTTATTGAAAATCAGTTGACCATGAACATACAAGTTTATTTCTGGACTCTCAATTCTGCATCCAACTATTTGTCTGCCTTTATGTCAATACAACTTTGTTTTGATTACTTTTCTTCGAGGTTGATTTTGAAATTGTGAAGTGTGAATGCTCCAACTTTGATTTTTTTCCATGATTGTTTTGATTCAAGGTCCCTTGAAATTCCACATGAATTTTATGATCAGCTTGTCCATTTCTTCAAGAAAAAAAAAGCAATTTGTGTTTTGCTAGGGGTTATTTTGAATCTGTAGATGAATTTGGGGAGTATTGCCTTGTGAACCATATTAAGTCTTGAGTAATGAACACAGACGTCTTCCTATTCATTTAGTTCTACTTTAATTTTTGTTAGAAATGCTTTGTAGTTTTCATTGAGCAAGGCTTGCACCTCCTTGGTTAAATTTATTCCTAAATATTTTATAATTTTTGATGGTATTGTAAATGGAAGTATTTCTTATTCTATTTTTGAATTGTTCTTTGCTCATGTGTACAAATACAACTATTTTTTTTTTTTTTGTATCCTGCAACATTTCTGAATTCATTAGCTCTAATGATTTTTTTTTTGGTGTATTCTTTAGGATTTTCTATATATAAGATCATGTCATCTGTGAATAGAGATAGTTTCACTTCTTCCTTTTTTATTTGGATCCTTTTTACGTAATTTTGTTGCCTAATTGTTACAGTCAGTCCAGCTAAAGGCTTGTCAATTTTGTTGATCTTTTCGAAGAACCAAGTCTTGGTTTTGTTGATTTTCTTTATTCTTTTCTATTCTCTGTTTCACTTATCTTATTGTGATCTTTGGTTTTTCCATCTTTCTTCTTCCTTTGTGTTTAGTTTGCTGTTCTTTTCCTAGTTACTTAAGCAGGAAAGTTATGTTTTTGGTTTGAAATTTATTTTATTTTTCAATGTAGGTGTTATAGGTATAAGTTTTGAGGAATGTGTTTGCTCTATCCCATAAGTTTTGGTGTGGTGTGTATTCATTTCTATTCTTATCAAGTATTTTCTATTTGATTTTCTCTTTGACCCAAATTTTTAAAGAAGTGTGTCACTTAATTTTCACACCCTTTTAAATTTCTGGTTTTCTTTCTATTATTGAATTCTAATTTTATTCCATTGTGATTAGAGGAGATAATTTGCATGATTTCAGTCTTTTTAAATTTATTTACTCTTGTTTTGTGGGCTAACATATGACCTGTTCTAGAGAATGTTCCATGTGCCCTTAAAAAGAATGTGCATTTTGCTCTTACTGGGTTGGATGTTCTATATATACCCATTAGGTCTAGTTGGCTTATAATGTTATTCCAGTTTTCTATTTTCTTATTTATCTTATGTATAGTTGTTTTATCAATTATTGAAGTGGTTGTTGAAATCCCCAAGTATTGTTGAACTCTTTACTTCTCCCTTCAATTCTGTCAATTTTTGCTTCTTATATTTTGAGGCTCTGTTGTTTGGTGGATGTATATGCATTATTGTCATAGTTACTTGATGGACTTACCTTTTGCCATTATTTTATATCTCACATAGCTTTTTGTTTTTTTTTTTTTTTGGCCTAAAGTCTATTCTTATATTAAGTATACTAATATATATCATAGCTTTCTTTTGGTTACTATTTGCATGGATTATCTTTTCCTGTTCTTTCACTTTCAATTTACTTGTGTTTTTGGTTTTAAAAACCAATTTCTGCCAATTTGTGCCTCCTAGTCTAGTTAAAGTCATTACTGATAAGGAAGGACTTCTGCCATTTTTCTAGTTGTCTTCTACATATCATATATTTTGTATGCCTGGATTTCTCAATTCTGTGTGTTACATAAATATTTTAGAGTATACTGCTTTGATTCTCTTCTCCTTTCTTTTTTCCTTCTTCTTCTATTGTATATTTTTTTGTTTATTTTTGTAGTTTTTCCCTAAGGATTACGTTTAACACCTTAATTTATAATAATTTGGTTTGAATTAATATCAGTTTAGTTTCAATAATATTAAAAATACTTTGCTTTTTTATAGCTTCATTCCCCTTATCTTGTTATTGTGACAAATTACATCTTTATGTCAGTCCCTCAACATAAATGTAGAATTTTGTTTGGTAGTTGTACTTTAAATCATATAGAAAAAAGGTATTTACTAAAATATATAATTGCCTTTTTATAAAACTAAAAAATTAAGTCTGTTGTAGTTACCATACATACATACACAATGTTACATTAATTTCAGATGTACAATACAGTGATTCAGCAATTCCATATATGACTCAGTGCTCATCACAATAAGTGTACTCTTAATCTCCTTCACCTATTTTACCCGTCCTTCACCCACCTCCCCTCTGGTAACCATCGGTTTATTTTCTCTAGTTAAGAGTCTGTTTTTTTGTTTACCTCTCTCTTTTTTTCCCTTTGTTTCTTAAAATCTACATATGATTGAAATCACATGGTATATATCTTTTTTCTGACTGGATTATTTCACTTAGCATTATACTCTCTAGATCCATCCATGTTGCAGCAAATGGCAAGATTTCATTATTTTTTATGGCTGAGTGATATTCCATTGTATATTTATACCATATCTTCTTTATCCATTCATTTATCCATGGACACTCTGATGTGTCCATAATTTGTCTATTATAAATAAAGCTTCAGTAAACATAGGGGTGCATATATTTTTTTGAATTAGTTTTTTCATATTCATTGGGTAAATACCCAGTAGTGGAATTACTGGATCATATAGTAATTCCATTTTTGATTTTTAGAGAAGCCTTCATACTGTTTTCCACAGCGGCTACATCCGTTTGTGTTCTCACCAACAGTGCATGAGGGTTCCTTTTTCTACACATCCTCACCAATACTTGTTTCTTGGGTTTTTGATTTTAGTCATTCTAACAGGTGTAAGGTGGTATCTCATGTGGTTTTGACTTGCATTTCCCTGGTGATTAGTGATGTTGAACATTATTGTCTTTTATATTTACCTATGTTGTAAACTTATTTGTGTCCTTCCTTCCTTCCTTCCTTCCTTCCTTCCTTCCTTCCTTCCTTTTTCTTTTTTTCTCTTTCTTTCTTTCTCTTTCTTTCCTTTTTCTTCCTCCCTTCCCTCCCTTCCCTCCTTCCTTCCTTCTTATATTTTCTTTCTTTCGAAAAAGAAAAGCTTCATTCTACCAAACTATGTACAATTAGCATTAAACATTTTCCCTAAATGATAAATTTCTCCAAATATTAAATAGTATATACCATGTGTATTAATTAAACATTGCTAAAATTTATTCAAATTCTCCAATTGCTGCTTCTCAATTGGAGAATGTTCTGTTTCTTTCTTTTTTTTTTAAGTTTATTTATTTTGTGAAAGAGAGAGAGAGCATCCACTTGTGTGCATGCATATGCAGCAAAGGAGCAGAGAGAACAAGAGAATTCCAAGCATGCTCTTCACTTTCAGTGAGGAGCGTAATGTGGGCTCAAACTCTCAAACTGTGAGATCATGACCTGAACCAAAATCAAGATTCAGATGCTTAACCGACTGAGCCACCCAGGCACCTAGAGAATGTTCTGTTTCGTATAAAGAGATCCAAATGACAAAAAAAGTGGTAATCCACTGAAAAAAAGTTCCAGTGAGTATTATGAATGTGGCAGAAATTTTTAGCCCAATTCAGTTAACTTTTCTATGGTGATTTTGTGAAGTCTGTAGTGAAATGTCATGAAGAAGTATAGGTCCATGTCTCCTATCCAAAGCAGAGTGCTTATAAAACATTTTTTGATATGTAACTTCAATTTCTTGACAATAAGAAATTAGTTTAAGCTGGTTTAGAAAGCAGTAATGAAATGCCCTTTTTGCAGGCCACCATACATTACTGGACACTTTTTTGTTTGCAATGATGGCTATAACACATATGGAAACTTCATCAACATCCGACTGTTGTCCAGATTTCTTTCAATTTTATTTTTTGTCAAAGCCCATGATCCTCTTCAAGATAGGTCTCTGCTCTTTTAAGACTAAGAGATCTTGGGGTGGCTGAGTGGCTCAGTTAGTTAAGTGTCTGACTCTTGATTTCATCGACTCAGGTCATGATCTCAGGGTTTGTGACTTTGAGCCCTGCTTGGGGCTGCACGCTGACAGTACAGAGCCTGCTTGATATTCTCTTCTTCTCTCTCTACCCCTCCCCTGCTTGTGTTCTCTCTATCTCTCTCAAAATAAATAAATAAACTTAAAAAAAAGAGAGATAAGTACTTCTCCTATCATCTGTTTGTGATCATCCATTGTGGTGCGATACCTACCTAGTTGTCCAGTGTTTTCACATTTCCTATGGCAGCCAGAAGCTGGATAGCAGAAATTCTGAAGTCTGCTGTAAGGCCTTGAATTGCTGTTTGGGAGTAAGTTTCCACCATGGCTTTCAACTGGTCTTCATTTAAAACAGATATGGGTCTCCCTCAAAGCTCATTTTTCAGACTCACATCCCAGAACAAAAATTTCAAGCCACTAAGTATAGTCCTTTTACTAACAGAGACTTCTCTAAAGACAGACTTGATGTTTCTACTTCCTATGGGTGCATGAAATCCTAGTTTAAGATCAGATAAAAAAAGTATTGAGAAATCTTTCAAAGATACGGTAATGTTCACATCTGAAAAGATGATGATTTCTCTTAGTGATTTGTTTTTAGAAGTTTCCTATTAACAAATGCATAACCACAAGGACAAGATTTACATACAACAGGAGCATGCTGGTTGCAATCGGGGCATGATTTGGTGGCCATCTTCGTTTTCATGGCTCAGGTTGTACACATGCTTTTCTCTGGCAGCAGTGGCTCAGGCTCCTCCCTTTGTATTTCAGTGGACTGGCCCTCTGTCCAACCTCATGCCTGCTGGCCAGACCAAGGCTGTTCTTTATTTCTTTGTATGGATTTGAGTTACTGTTTAGAGTCCTTTTATGTCATCCTAAAGGACTCCTTTTGGATTTTTTTGGTAGAATAGTTCTTCTAGCTATAAACTCTGTTTTTGTTTTGTTGGTAGTTGGCTGGTTATATTTTAATTTTCCCTTTATTGTTGAGGATTGCTTTACCAGATACAGAACTCTTGCTTGACATTTTTCTTTCAGAACTTTTAATTTGCCTTCCCATTGACTTCTAGTCTTCATGATTTCTGATGAGAAATCAACTGTTAATATTATTGAGGCCCTCTTATGACTTTTCTCTTGCTACCATTGGGATTCTTTTTCCTTGTCTTTCCAAAATTTGATTATAATATGTCTCAATGTGGATCTTGTTGAGTTTATCCTACAAAAATTTATTGAGCTCTTGAATGTATAGATTCGAATCTTTCATCCAGTTTGGGAAGTTTGCTGTGACTATTTCTTCAAATATTCTTAATTTTTCTTTTTTCTTCTCTGGCATTCCCATTATGTTTGTGTTAATGTGATTTATTGGCACCCTACAGTTCTTTTAGGTTCTGTTCACTTTTTGTCATTCTATTTTTCTGCTTCTCATTTTGGTTAATCTCAATGGACTTGTATTCAATTTACTAAATTATGCCTGTTTACATCTGCCATTGCACCCCTCTAGTGAATTTTTATTTTAGTTATTGTACTTTTCAAGTCCAGAATTTTTATTTGGTCTCTTTTTATAATTTCTCTTTTTTAATTGATATTCTTGATTTGGTGAGACAAATATTTGTTTGCTCTAGTTTTTGTTCATGGTTTTCGTTTGCTCATTGAGCATATTTAAGACAGTTTCTCTTAGGGCACCTAGGTGGTTCACTTGGTTAAGCATCTGACCCTTGATTTTGGCTTAGATCATGATCTTGCTATTCGTGAGTTCTAGCCCTGTGTCAGTCTCCATGCTGATGGTACAGAGCCTGCTTTTGATTCTCTCTCTCCCCCTCTTTCTTTTCCCATTCCCTTATCTCTCTCTCTCTCTCTCAAAAATAAATAAATAAACTTAAAAGAAGACAGTTTCTATTAAGTCTTTTTTTTATGCCTATGTATGAGATATACTTATTATTTCTTTTTTTTTAATATATGAAATTTATTGTCAAATTGGTTTCCATACAACACCCAGTGCTCATCCCAAAAGGTGCCCTCCTCAATACCCATCACCCACCCTCCCCTCCCTCCCACCCCCCATCAACCCTCAGTTTGTTCTCAGTTTTTAACAGTCTCTTATGCTTTGGCTCTCTCCCACTCTAACCTCTTTTTTTTTTTTCTTCCCCTCCCCCATGGGTTTCTGTTAAGTGAAATAAGCCATACAGAGAAAGACAGATACCATATGGTTTCACTCTTATGTGGATCTTGAGAATATTTCTTTGGATACATCATAATTTTTGGTTAAATGTGGACATTTTGAGTATTATAATGAAACGACTCTGGAATTCAAATTCTCCCCCTCCCTGGGGTTTGTGTGGCCTTTAGGATGAAATGAGTCCTTCAGGATGAAATGAAAGGACACTAAGCAGTGACTCCTTGTGGCAGAACTGTTGGCTCTTTAGTGATTCCAGATAAAATTTATAAATCTATATTTTTTGTTGTTTGTGGTTACTGAAGTCTCTGTTGATTAGTTTAGTGGTCAGCTAGTGATTTAACAGAATTTTCTTTAATTGCCTGGAATGAAAATACTCCATTCTTTGCAGGTGGGGTCTGTGTGTGTGTTGAAGTATGCCTTCAACAGTCAACTAGGCACTTTATACTGCTGCTGTAATATTGGTTTTCTGCCGTACAGAGACTGAAGGTCAGCCAAGATAAGAGTTAAGGGCGTTTTACAGTCTTTTCTGAATATGCACTCAGCCCTGGACATGTTTGACATGTCCCAGGAATATATGGAAGCTTTTCAAAGTAAGCACCTATTCCAGTGAGATATCTCACTCCCCGGCCTTTCCTCTAATGTTTTTGGTAAATCTGTGGTTTCTCCAGCTATAATTTCTTCTCTCAGGTGGCAGAGGCTACTCCATTTGTCTTTAAATGATTTTGACAAATGGTCATAAGTAACCACCACCCTATCCTGGGACAGTTCTGAGTTATGTGAAATAAAAGCAACCTCTTTGCACCTGTCCTTCAAGAAATCACAAGACGGGTCAAAATAAACAACTATAATTCTTTGAGAGCAATGTCTGCTCTGCTTCTTCCAGCACCATGGACCCTCCCATGAGGAACATGAGCTGCCATTTTTAAGACCACTGCTGAACTAAAGAGGGAGGAATCAGGCCGGGGTGAGTTAAAATATCACCGAGTTCTCTTGCTGAGATTCAGTCAACTTTTTCTTGATTAAATGTCACCTCGTTTCTGCAAATCTTTGACTAGTTTCCAGGGTTCTGATAAAGTTGATTAGAACAGTTTGTGATAGTTTATTTTCTGTTGTTGTTGGGGGACAAGCCCCTGTGGTTCCTTAGTATTCTATTTCACTGAGGTAACCAGAAAGGGTTTTACTTTGTGGTTGTTACATGCTTGTCTGGAAGGCTTTGCTGCAGCATGCACAGCTTCTTTAGTGCCCAGGCCCTACACATCTTCCCAAGCACCCAGCTCCTGTGGTGCTTGGCAGCTACAAGTACCCAGTGGTCAGGTGCTTCCTGCACCATTTCCCTGGGGTGGGTTTATGACAGAGCATCTGGTGAGGTACCTTCTTGTGAACAACTGTCCTCAGCACCCTAGATTGTGGATTTCCAGCAATTTCAACTGACACATCATCACAACAACTTCTTTTCTGTTTGGTGTATTATCTTGTGCCCTCTCCAACAGGGCCTGATTCTCAGCTCAAGGTGGGTCTTCCTGGGCAATCTTTCTTGTCTCTAGTGGTAGGGGCTGTTCCTTACATCTGCTATTGCTATATTCTTTAGAGTTCTCTCTCATTACTAGCCAATCTCTTGATAATCCAATCCTTGTTACAGTTGAAAATTATTTATATAAACTTTCCCTGTTTAAATTATCATGTGGTTTGTCTCCCCTGATTATAACCAGAATAGTATATATTGGAGGAACAAAACATACTGGAATTTGGTGTGAACAAATATTTTAGTGAAGATTTACAGTCAAATAGAAATGAATTTTGCCAACTGAGTTGTAAACTATATTAAAAATTCAAAAACATTTTTTAAATAAAAGTGATATGCTTTAAAAAATCATCAATAATGAATCAGAAGTAAACCCCCAAATTATTTCAGTAAAATCCAGGTTTCTTGTTATCTATTCTTTTTAACGAACAATCATATACATAGTGGCATAAAATAACATCTATTTTATCACTCTCACAGGTTTTGTGGGTCAGGAATTCAAAAAGAATACAGTGAAGTGGAGTGCAGTGGCTTTCTTCTACTCAAACAGGTGGGGATAATTGAATAGCTATGGGCTGGAATCAGTGGAAGGCATCTTGACTCACATATCTGCTCCTGGATTGACATGATTTTAAGACTGGGCTTAGTTTGGAATGTTGACTAGAGGACCTCCCCAAAGCTTCTTCATATGGTTTAGACTTCTCATTGCATGGCAGCTGGATTGTAAGAGAGAGCTTCCTGAAGTGAGCATACAGAGAGGAAAAATGCCAAGACATGCAGGTGGATGCTTCTTGGCTTTTTCTGGCCTGGACTTCTGTCACATTCTGTTGATTGTCAGTGGATCACTAAGTCCAGCTCAGATTCTAGAGGGAGTTTAATAAGATTTAATCTCTTGGTGAGGAATTGTCAATGTTACATTGCAACAACCTGTGGGATAGAGATGTGTGGTTCTTTGTAAGGTGCCATACCCAGTGAGATTTTTGCTTGTCTGAGAAAACCTTTATTTCTCCTTCACTTTTGAAAGATAATTTCACAGGGTAGAGAATTCTGGGTTGTTGTTTTCTGTCTCTCACCTGCTTAAATATTTCACTTCTCTCTTTGCTTTCTTGCATGTCTTCTGAGGTGAAGTCAGGTATAATTCTTATCTTTGTTTCCCTATAGGTAGGGTGTTTTACCCCCTCCAGCTTCCTTCATTATTTTTTCTTTATCTTTGATTTTTGGTATCTTGAAAATGATATGCCTAGATGTAGGCCTCTTTTGGGGGGGCAGTATTTATCCTGTTTGGTGTTTTTTGAGCTTTCTGGATGTTGTTTGGCGTCTGACATTCATTTGGGGGAAATACTGTCATTATTGTTTCAAATATTCCTTTCTTTCTTCTTGGAATACCATTATGTGCATGTTACACCTTTTGTGGTTGTTCCATAGTCATTGGATGTCTTTTCTGTTTTTTTCAGTCTTCATTCTTTTTGCTTTTCAGTTTTTGAGAATTCTATTGATCTATTCTCAAGCTCAGAGACTCTTTCCTCTGCCAGATCCAATCTACTAATAAGCCTGTCAAAGTCATTCTTTCTGTTACAGTGTTGTTGTTTTTAATTTCTAGCATTTATTTTTGTTTTCACCTTAGTATTTCTATTTCTCTGCTTACATTGCCTCTCTGCTCTTTCATGATGTCTACTTTGTCCATTAGAGTCCTTGGCCTGTTACTCATAATTGTTTAAAATCCCCAGCCTGATAACTCCAAATACCCTGCCATGTCTGGTCTTATGGTTTATTTTTTTCAATTGTATTTTGCCTTTTATATACCTTGTAATTTTTTGTTGACAGCTGGACATGAGGTATTAGGCAAAAAACAAAACAAACAAAACAAAAAAAAAAAAACCCAAAACAACCACAGCCGAAAAAACTTTATATAGACCTTAGTAATGTGGTGGTGGGGTGTGGGGGAAGGAGAAGTGTTCCATAGTGCTTTGATTATGTCTCAGTGTTTTAGTGTTTTAGATTTCAGGTGTGGAATATGAGGTCACATTTGGGGCTTACAGTTTTGAGGAAGACTATTGACAGCTGACTTCTGCCCTTCTCATAGCCCTTGTGATAGGAGCTATTTCTTGGTTGGCTACGATGGCTGATTGTTTCACTACATCTGGATTGATGCCTCTTAGTTTTCTTAAGTTTATTTCCTTTTCTTAAAGTTTATTTATTTTGAGACAGAGAGTGTGAAGGAGGGACAGAGAGGGAGAGAGAAAGAGAGAGTCCATCCCAAGCAGGCTTCACACTGTCAGTGCAGAGCCCAACATGAGGCTTGAATTCACAAACCACGAGATCATGACCTGAGCCGAAACCAAAGTCGCTTAACTGACCGAGCTACCCAGGCGCTTCTTAAGTTTATTTCCTTTTGCCTCAGAGTAGCTGTTCTCCCCAGGTCTGACTTCTTAAAACTAACCCTCTTAGTCCCATTCCCCTTAGCTTCTGCCCTTCAGACCATACATTACTATAAGGTAGCCTTTGAGTTTGCCCAACTTACCAATGCCATAGTTAAATCTTCATGATCATGCACAGAGTACTTTAGCATCCTAGCTTGACATTCTGATCATCATATATGATATATGTAGACATAGCTAATTACCTACTTTACCCAAGTCTTGCCAGAGCTGGAAGGAGTCATCCTGGAAATCTTTATCTTCCTGACCTGAGTGATATGTTTGGTTTCCTCTTTGGTATCCAGAGATTGCTGCATAACCCTTCTGAATATAAAATCCCCTGTATCACTGTTACTCCTGTGCTAGGGCAGACAATCATCATGGAGACTAAACTGGGGATTCAGGATATTTTTGCAGCTGAGCAGAGAGGACCATAATGGAACTTTTGAGTCTGGCAATTTTATCCTTTTTCTAAGCTCTCTCCAAGTTGCTGAGTTTCCCTCAACCCTGAATCAAGACTGTGAATTATGCATCCTCAAAAACAGCCCAGAGATCAGGAGAACAGCATCCCTGTACCAGACATATTTTACTGATTGTTTATGCATCTTGGGTTTGACACCTGAACTCTGACACTGACGGTTTGATTTCTATTTCTCCCTCTCCTAGTAAGTCATCATTGTGAACCCACTGTTTCTGTGATCTCCCATAATCTCTGTGTCCTTACATCTCCCTTTTACCAGTATCATAAAGTCCATGCCACTACAGAGGAGATTAAGGAAACAGGGACAGGCCACAGCCCGCAGAGGGATGCCAGCCCTCCCTGTCTGCAGTGACAGAGACAGTGGCAGAGGTGACCAGATGTGACCACAGGGGTCCCTCAATTCTGACACACACCTGGGATTCGGTTATACCCCCTTCTGGCAGAGAGATTCAGCTGGGTTCCTTCTGCTGTGAAGCACCCAGGATATCACTTTAGGTGAGGAGCATTGAAGCCCAATCAGCTCATCCCTCACAGATATCCACTATAGTATGCCAATAACCACTATCTCTCCAGTTTTTGTCTGTTTTGTCAAGTTCCTGTGATTCCTGGTTGTTTTACATATTCATCTATTTATTTGTAATGTAATCATAGAGACATTTATTAAGCAAACATTACTGAGTACCAGTTAGATTCTGGCACTTCTGGAACTTGCCCTGGGACTGCTGCCCTAAGCAAGGCATAGTCCCTGCTCCTCAAGGACTGACACACTGATGGGTTTTCCAGTGCAAGGGAGTTAATGCCATGACACAGCAGTGAAATGATTTGATAGGAAAGAAACAGAGATATGCCATGCTGCCTTACAGAATTTGGGTATAGCTTCATGGATGATAGGTTGCTTGGACTGAATTTATATGAATAAATAGGAATTTACAACTTCATTTCTTTGCTAATTGTCCTCTGCTTCCTGGTCAGAGAGCTAAATATATCTTCACTTAGGTTCTTGGGAATAAAGTTCAGTCTGCTTTTTCTCTAAGAATCACTGGGGGATCTCTTGTTGACCTCAGCAATTAATTTTTAAAAAACAGCCCTAGGCTGTCCCTCCAGATTGACAAATCACACAACATAAAAAGGCAGATTGTACTCAGGCACCTGTGGGTCTGCTTCTCTCCCTTACCCACTGTATTTGGCTTTATCCTCCACTGCTCTGCTGACACTGCTCCTATCAAAATGATGGGTGGCCTTCCACAAGTGCACAGCTGTTCTCTGACTCCTCCAGTGAAAAATGAGACATAGGCTAAAACCTGCAGTGGAACGGGTGTAGTTAAGACAAAGACTTAAGTTTCTTACTGTGTAGGATGTTAAGCACTGAAATGTGAATTTTTGTAATTCACCTCTTCTGGAGGTCTGGATAAAAATATGTTAGTTACTCTTACTTGGATTTATAAGTGGACTTGAATCTGAAAGGAAAACAAAGACTGAGAGTTAAGTGCCCATCCGGCATTTCAGATTTTGTAGCTGCCATGTTCAAAAGTTTGGAACAATACTGTAGTCCTCACTGCTTCATAAGAAAGATACACAGAGTGATCTATAGATGAATAATCTGAAGGAGCTGAGTCTTTCATAACTCTTTTTATATATACATATACATGTGAACCTTTCCTTTTGGTAGAAAAATATAATTATTTTTTAGACTGTGTCTGTCTTTTAAGACAAACATATATGCAAACACATCCAATATCAAGTTTTTAATTTTAATGCCCAAGAAGTGAGTCACATTGGGAAAGTTAAACAGAACACTTATTTAATTGGTCCTACTTGCTAATATGGGGGTTTCAGAAACACTGAATTACTTTGTGGTAAGAGATAGATATAGCAGAAATTTGAGATAAAGAAACAGATCCATGTGAACAAGTAAAAAGGAAAGAGGCCACTGATCTGATATTCAATAATCTTTTCTTATAAATGTTAATAATAATGCTAACTATAATTGATTTAAGATAATGTATATGAGTTAACCTTTGAAAACTTTGTATACTAGTTTGAAATGTATGATTTTATTTCATGGATTAAATGGACTAAGGATTTTAACCTCAGAAGTGACAAGATGACATCTGCATGTTAGGAAAAACCCTCTGACTATAGAGTGGAGACTGGTTTGAAGGGTATGAAATCAAAGTCAAAGAGATCTAAGGAAATATTCCAGGTGATAAAAGTTACAAGTGTGCACTAGTCAGTGATACTGGGGTTGAGAAGAATGAGTGAATATTAAGGAGTTAAACATTTAGTCAGCAGGAACTGTGAAAAGGTAAAAGGGATGAGAGATAAGAATGAATAAGGACCATTTCAGGTTTCTGAAAGTAGAGTTAATTCAGTCTTGAATATGTTGCATGTGTGGTATAAATACTTAGTAAGCAAATGGAAAGTGAATTTGCATTTCAGAAAGGTATTTGACTTAGAAACCTAGATTTGGAAGAAAATAAAGTATATATGATTAAAATATTGTAAATCATGAACTCAATCAGAGAAAATGTACAGAACTGGGAAGGGAGTAGAAGATGAAGCCCTGGAATCAATAACATATAGTGGACAGATAGATGGAGAAGGTGTTGGGATGGAGGACATAGGAGGAACACAGTAGAGTGCTGTGTCGTGGAAACTGAGGGAGAATACTTAAAAAAAATAACAGATTGATTTATTGTGTCCAGTAATGGCAAGAGGTGATATAGAGGATCCATTCAAGTGGACATTCCAAATTAGAAGTCATTGAATGGTAGTTTAGACATCTCTAAGCAGCATGATTACTCTTACCTGTAAATGAAAGTAGACCTATCTTAATTCAGGCATGTGGATGTCTCACCTTAAAGACATTATCTCAAGAACAGGGGATTCTCTTCTTTGTATCTCACTTTATTCTTTTGTGTTTCACTTTCAGGTTCTGTCTTCTCATGAAGGTGGTAGCCAGAGGTAGACACTGTGATAACCCCCCAGCAATGGAGAAATCATGATTTTTGTTTCTTTTCTCTCTTCCTTCTCTAAGCCATTGACGATGGCCCTTAGTAATTCCAGCTGGAGGCTACTGCAGCCTTCTTTTTTCCTGATGGGCATCCCCGGTTTAGAGGAAAGCCAGCACTGGATAGCAATGCCGCTGAGTGTCCTTTATCTCTTTGCTGTAATGGGCAATGTCACCATCATCTTTATCATCTGGACTGACCCATCCTTGCACCAGCCTATGTACCTCTTTCTGGCCATGCTCTCTGGCATTGACCTGGTGCTGGCGTCCTCCACTGCACCCAAAACCCTTGCAGTGCTCCTGGTTCATGCCCATGAGATTGGGTACACTGTCTGCCTGACCCAAATGTTCTTCATCCATGCGTTCTCTTCCATGGAGTCAGGTGTGCTTGTGGCCATGGCTCTGGATCGCTATGTAGCCATTTGTCACCCTCTGCACCATTCCACCATCTTGCATCCAGGGATCATAGGGTGCATTGGAATGGCAGTGCTGGTACGGGGGTTACTCCTCCTCCTCCCCTTCCCTATCCTGTTGCGGAGACTTATCTTCTGCCGGGCCACCGTCATAGGCCATGCCTATTGTGAACACATGGCTGTGGTGAAACTTGCCTGCTCAGAAACCACAGTGAACCGAGCTTATGGGTTGGCAGTGGCCCTGCTTGTGGTTGGGCTAGATGTCGTGGCCATTGGTATTTCCTATGCCTTCATCCTCCAGACAGTGCTGAAAGTACCAGGGGGTGAGGCCCGACTTAAGGCCTTTAGCACATGTGGGTCTCACATTTGTGTCATCCTGATCTTCTATGTTCCTGGAATGTTCTCTTTCCTCACTCACCGCTTTGGCCACCATGTACCCCATCATGTCCATGTTCTTCTGGCCACACTCTACCTCCTCGTGCCACCTGCACTCAATCCTCTTGTCTATGGGGTGAAGACTCAGCAGATCCGCCAGCGAGTACTCAGGGTATTCTCCCTAAAAGGATGGATCTGAACACATCCCAGTTATTATTTTCTGAGGCTCCTGTCAAAGGTACTGCCTGGAGTCCATGGCTGGTCTAAGCTATGTGGGTAGAGACCATTGCACAGTGAGGGGTCCTTCCAGTCCTGCTATCTCATGGCAGAGAACACCCCTGGGCACTGTTTGGACTCCCTGAATAGCTGGATTTTTTAAATTATTTTCTTATCTTTTCTTTTGCTTCTGATTCTAACATTTCTCTATTCCTCTATCAAGGGGACTTGAGAAGTGGAGAAAAGATATATTTGGACATGCCATTTTTTTCTGCCTTCACCCAATGATTGTGGAACATCATCGAGTAAGGGAATGGGAAGTCCCAGCCTCTTCTTTGTTTTAGTTTTAGAGTGTCTTCACACCCTCAATGTTATTGCTATGAGCTCTAGGTCACTCAGCTTCCATGTAGCAACAGAGTCTCTCTCTAACCATTTGATACTACCAATATGTCAGAAAACACCTTTTTATTACAGTATGACTCTTACTCACATATTTAAATTAACCTAAGTGGGGAGACATGGTAATGGGTTCTTAGAAAAATGAGATACAAACACTATTTTCAAGGAAGAAATGTATATTGTAGAGTGCATTTCTTTTTAAAAAGGTCAGTATTTTTAATTTATTCATATTTTTATTAAGGTAAAGAAGGAATAAGACCAGTATTGAATGTATGTATGTTTTGTAAGTCTTAATTTAACAAAGCTAAACACCCATATATTAATATTATTTAATAACTACAAAATGTGCTAGAGTCTGATACTGGTAAACATAGCTTTATTAATACATGTAGATGTAGTTTGGCACTTGAAAGAATTTCTATTTCTGAAATGTGGATATGGAATGATGTCAGTTAGACCCCGTCCCCACTTTTTTGGTAACAGGAACTGGGTAAAATTATAAGAAGATTGTTACAATTGGTGTATTGCATCCTGTTTGTTGGATGTTGCCCTAAAATCTGGCTTAACTCTTTTGTGTTCCTAAAAGGTAGCACATTTTGTTCTGTTCTGGAGGAAGCAAGTCACTGCTGCTTTGAGGTAGGATGCTCTGGTGTTGAGAGGGCTCTATCAATGGACTCCATAGTGGTCAAAAGGGGGGAATGGATGAGTTAGTGTTCCAGTTTCTCCTTTCTTGGTAAAATTCACTCCTAATAGTTTTCAGGTACAGAGACTTAAGTATGAAGTCTTCAGTTTGGTGCACACACATGGGTGAATTAGGGAGGAATTGTATGAGTTCTTATTGTGGGAACAATTACACTTTCTCATCACATTGGTTGTAGGCACAGGACTTGAACTCTGGTGAGTTGTCCTGAGGAAGCCCAGGCTGTGGTGTATGTTGTATCCCATTCACTAGAAAACAACTATGTTGGTTCTAGCGGTACTTTGTTTAGGTACTTTGTTTACTTTGTTTTATTCAAAGTAGCTGTTTGTTCTCTCATCCCATTTACACTATTTGTGGATTTTTGGGATGTGGGTATGATGGTGGGATCTGAAGAGTTTCTTGGGTCACAAGATGGAAACATGTACTGAAGATGGCAGAACAACACTGTAGAAGAGCCTGTGTTCCCGACGCTGTCTGGGCCACCAACCCTGACTTAAACCTGAGATAGAAACTTGTATCTGGGTTAAACCCCACTATATTTTGGAGAATCTTTTTCGTGGTGACTAACCTATAGGCTAAAAAGTAGATTTTTTTTTTTTAATCTCAGATCATCTAAATGGGGTATGTATTATGCTTGAAGGATGTCTTTTAGAATTTCCTTTTGAAAGATTTTAAACATTTTTTTGGCCTAAATATCTGTTTGTTTGCTGTCATTGAAGTTTACTATCAGAAAATATTCATATCATATCTTATTGTTTTATTTTCTACTGTGGTTATAGTATATCCCCTATTTTATCCCTAGCAGTGTTTCTTTGTGCCTTCCCTGATTTCCTTGCTCACCTGTGCCAGTATATCCCCTATTTTATCCCTAGCAGTGTTTCTTTGTGCCTCACCCTGATTTCCTTGCTCACCTGTACCTCACCCAAGGCACAGGTTTCTTGGGTTTCACACCTTAAGAAAAAGCATCCAAGGCCAAAATAAATATCAATATTATGAAAATATTTAAATGTTTAGACTCATAGCCATTCAGCTTAATGTTAGCACTGGCTTTTTGGATTTAGATTTCTTGTCACATATTGTGCAGAAGGTTTGGCACAGGTTTTCTTGGGTTTCACACCTTAAGAAAAAGCATCCAAGGCCAAAATAAATATCAATATTATGAAAATATTTAAATGTTTAGACTCATAGCCATTCAGCTTAATGTTAGCACTGGCTTTTTGGATTTAGATTTCTTGTCACATATTGTGCAGAAAAAACTGTACTGACACAGCTGCCCTGGCAATACAAGAACAATTCCCTCATCAGTTCACTAAAGGATTCCTTTCAATTTCTAAAATTTCAATTTATCAGTTCTATTGATTCCAAGCTTGTGTTATTTCTTGAATCTCTTAATAAGAACAATTCTCAGGTCTGTATCAAGCTGTAACCCATTCCTTTTCCTAACTCATAAGTCTACTCTCCACACATACATACCTACACTGGTTTGCAGATTTCTTCATTCTGGTGTTTATAAAGTTAATACAATGTGACTTATAAGTTCCAGAAATATTTGAAAATGTATGATCCAACCCTAGAACAATTCCCCAAATTCTAGTAATTTTATTGAATTATTCTTACTTTTGTGTCTTTTTAGTCATTAGATTTCAAACTACATCACAGAGCTATAGTAATCAAAACAATATGGTATTGACATAAAAACTGACACATAGATCAGTGGAACAGATCAGAGTTCCTAGAAATAAACTCATGCATATATGTATAATTTAATTATAATAAAGTAGTCACAAATATGCAATGGTAGAAGGATAATGTCTTCAATATATAATGTTGGGAGCACTGGATATTCACATGTGGGAGAATGAAACTGGATCCCTATCTTACACCATACACAATAGTCAACTCAAAATGGATTAAAGACCATTTAGGTCTGAATGTAAAACCTGAAACCATAAAACTCCCAGAAGGAGACATAGGGGGTAAACTTTTTGACATCAGTCTTCATAAAGAATTTTTGGGTTTCACACCTTAAGAAAAAGCATCCAAGGCCAAAATAAACAAGTAGTAGAACATTAGACTAACTAAAAATCTTCTGTATAGCAAGAAAGCCATCAACAAAATGAAAGGACAATCTATAGAATTATAGAAAATATTTGCAAATCATATATCTGATGATGGGTTAATATCCAAATTATATGAAGATCTTATATGACTTAATAGCAAAAAGCCAAACAGTCCAATTATAAGTGGACAGAGGTGCTGAATAGACATTTTTCTAAAAAAGTTATACAAATGTCCAAGAGGTACATGAAAAGGTGCTCAGCATCGCTGATCATCAGGGAAATGCAAATCAAAACCACGATGAGCTATCACCTCGTATCTATTAAAATGGCTATCATCAAGAAGACAAGAGATAACAAGTGTTGGCAAGGATGTGGAGAAAAGAAACTCTTGTGGACTGTTCGTGGGAATGTAAATTGGTTCAGCTACTGTGGAAAGCAACATAGAGGTTCCTCAAAACAATAAAAGTAGAACTGCCATATATTTCAGCAATCCCACTTCTAGGTATATTCAAAGGAAGTGAAATCACTATCTCAAAGAGATATCTACATCCTTAGGTTACATGTGCAGCATATTTTATAACAGCCAAGAAATGGAAATAGCCTAAGTGTTCCTCAACAGATGAATAAATAACAAAAATGTGAGATATATAGTGTTATATATGTGTATGTGTGTGTGTGTGTGTGTGTGTGTGTGTGTGTGTGTGTGTGCATGTGTGAGACATGGTATATTACTGTAGTACATATATTGTGGTATACACACATATATATATATATATTGTGATGTATGTATATATTGTGAATGAATAACAAAAATGTGGTATATATACATAGTTGTATATATACCCACACAGTAAAGTAATATTCAGCCATAAAAAAGAAAATCAGTCATTTCCAACAATGTGGATGGAACTTGAGGGCATTATGCAAAGTGAAATATGTCAGTGAAATACAAATACTGTATGTAAAATCTGAAAAAAACAAAACTCAGAAACGAGAACAAATTGGTGCTTTCCACAGGTAGGATTTGGGGGTGGGTATAAAAAAGTATGATAACTTTGAGGGGAAGGGGGAGTAAATCATGTTGTCAGTCCAATATCTTGAATCAGAACTATTACAATTTCAGTGTAATTTTGTAACATTACTTGTGTTGTATATATCCCATGTTAGACTAGACTCCAATTTACTTTTCAACTCCAAGTGTCTGACCTACTCCTCAGCATAACAAACATCCTCAATAATTATTTGTGATACTAGATTCAACCAGTGCACAAACTTCACACAGTGAATTTTTTTCCTTTTATTAATTTCTTATGTGATTTTCTGTTTAGGACTAGTGGGACAGATTTTCCATCCAAGAATTAGCTGCTCCTCACCTGAGAGAAACAGAGTGCCTCCCTGAGAGGAGAAAGCTCAGGAGTGCTGTTAAAGTTGGAAAATGCAGATTTCTCACTGTTTATCCCCTCTGCATTCCTAGCAGTGGAGAATGCCCACAAGGAATTAAAGAGGGATTAAAGTGAGAATAGTTAGGACCTAATAAATGTCATATGCTTGGCTTTCTGGTAAGTCATGATTAGAAAATGAGGGTGAGATCTGAGGACAAAAAGGAGGCCATCAATTTCATTCCCTAAATTTTAGGTCCCAACACTCCAACCACTCCCTCCCTTTGCTCAGATATGGTGAGATTTTATTTGAAAATTTGGTTCCAATGCAAATACCCAGTAATTTGCAAGGAGGATTGTAGACTCTCCATAAATTGGTTGAAGCCATAGCAGAATGTAAAATGCAAAAAGAATGGTTGCTTTCAGAATTCTGTCCATGAAAGACATCATAAGCTCTATCCAGGTGAATTTATGATACTTGGATACTAAACAAAAGAGAGTCCACTGCTGTACTTACAGATCCTCCAGGTTGGCAGTAAAACAGACAGAACATATTTCCTATGTTTGAGATGCATGAACTCCACCCACTGCTCCCAACCATTCCTGTCCAATTGTATTGGTGATCCTTCTTCCCATATGGAAAAGAAAACAAGGGAGAGGAGAGGGGGAAAGATAGAGCAGGAACTTTCACTCCTATTACTTCCGTCCTGTGATGCGATGAAGAAAAGCCTTGCTCTGGAAGTGGAGTGGAGGAAATAAAGTTCTTCCCCAATAGGCAGGAGATGACTCTTTTCATGTTCTTTGGGTGAGGTTGAAAATGTTACATGGGGGATGGGAAATGTGAGGAGGTAGAGGACACTTTCTTGGCACTGGGTCATAAATTATGTCTGAATAAATTTTGAAAGAATAAAAAACTTACACAGTATATTCTCTTACCAACATATATTAGAAAACAATAATAATAAGATGTCATGAAAAACCCCAAACACATAGACATTTTTTTATATTTACATTCATGATTTATATTAAATATAATTTATTGTCAAATTGGTTTCCATACAACATCCAGTGCTCATCCCAACAGGTTCCCTCATCAATGCCCATCACCCACTTTCCCCTTTCCCCCACCCCCCCCATCAACCCTCAGCTTGTTCTCAGTATTTGAGTATCTTATGGTTTGCCTCCTTCCCTCTCTGTAAATTTTTTCCCCCTTCCCCTCCTCCATGGACTTCTGTTAAGTTTCTCAGGATCCACATGTGAGTGAAAACATATATCTTTCTCTGCCTGACTTATTTCTCTTATCATAATACTCTCCAGTTCCATCCACATTGCTACAAATGGCCAGATTTCATTCTTTCTCATTGCCAAGTAGTATTCCATTGTATATATAAACCACATCTTTATCCATTTGTTAGTTGATGGGCATTTAGGCTCTTTCCATAATTTGGCTATTGTTGAAAGTGCTGCTATAAACATTGGTGTACAAGTGCCCCTATGCATCAGCACTCCTGTATCCCTTGGATAAATTCCTAGCACAAACACTTAGAAATTAAATAACATATATCTAAATAATTCATGGCTCAAATAAGAAATTATAGAGAATGTTAGAAAATATTTCAAACTAACTGATAATGACATATAGTAAAATTGTGCGAATGCAGGTAAAGAGAATATAGAGGAAAAATTACGTTTTTAAATGCTTATATTAGAAAATAAAGACTTAGTATCAATTACCTAAGGTGACAAGAATTTAGAAAAAGGAAAATAAATTAAGCCTAAGGTAAAAAAAAAAGTAAGGAATTAGTTAAGATTAAGACAGGATCAGGGTGCCCGGATGGCTCAGTTGGTTGAGCATCTGACTCTTTATCTTGGGTGGGGTCATGATCTTGTGGTTCTTGGGATCCAGCACCCCAGTGGTCTCTGCACTGACAGTGTGGAGCCTGCTTGGGATTCTTTCTCTCCCCCTCTCTCTCTGTCCTTCCTTCATTCGCATGCGCGTGTGTGTACACACACTCTCAAAATAAATAAACTTTAAAAATTAAAAAATATAAAAAATAAAAGTTGGATCAATAAAATTGAAAACAGAAATAAAGAAAATCAAGGAATTTTAAAGTCAATTTTTTTGCAAAGATCAATCAAATCGATAAAGCCCTAATAACACTTATCAAAGAAAAACAGAAAGGGAGATGATATCAAGAAGACAACAGAAGTTGCTCGACTTTAATTCCGTTCACAAGAAGACCAACTAGCAACTATCATAGATAAGACACCATTAATCCCGTAACCCAAGGCATCCTCCTGGACCACAAAGACCCAGAAAGACTGCATTAGAAGAGTAAGAGTAGAGGTTTCACTTTGCCTGCTTTGCCTCTCTCCCAGGGCAGCACAGCACTGCTCTGAGAAGGCCTATCCAGTTCCTCTAGTGGGAAAGGAGAGCCCAGTGTGGACATCCAGCTCCATCAACTTTGCAGGATGCTTTCTGGGAGGCCCACTCAGGTCTTGTCTCATAAGGATCATGAGTTAATCTGCATGGCTTGATCACTGGGCATCAGACAAAGATGGAAAAGGGGGCAGAGTTTTCTGGCAACCAGTGCTCAGATGCTGGAGGACAGCCTTCCTGCTGTAATGGCACCTGAGTAGAGATCTCAGGCAGTGGTCAGTCCACCTGCAAAGCTGAGCTCATGGCTCAGCTCCATCTGGCAGTGAGCTCAGTTGGCAGTTCTTCCTGATTTAGGACCCCAACCAATAGGCATTACCAGTCTTGGAGTCTATTCTATGACCCCATCCAGACAGGGGAGCAAATCCATAGCCCCACTCACTGTTGAGTATAGGTTCCAGTGCATGACCAGGAAGTCTTGTCCTGGTTAAATGATAAAAAAAAAAAAAGATTTTAAAAAGAATGATAAAATGATAAGGTGATTAAAAAATGATTAAAAAAAACCACTTTAAACAAACAGAAAGCCAGCAGACCTGTGAAACTGTTGAGTATAGCCTCTGACCTGCATAACCTAACAGTGACCCTGGGCCTAGTCTAGCCTTGGAGCCTAGCCTATTGTCTCCCTTAGCCTATGACCCTGACTGATTATTGAGCATATCCTGTGGCCTCGCCCAAGCAGGGAGCCCAGCCAGTAACTCTGCCCAGTTGAGGAGCAGGTTGAAGAGTTGAAGCAGTTGAAGATTTAGGTAGTCTGTGGGCTACCTAACCGGAAAGTCTGGACAATGGATCCGTCCAATCACAATAGTAAGCCTTGCCTGGCCACTGTTGCTACCAGCTGATCTGTCCTGTACAGAAAGCTAAGCTGATTGGTATAGGTCTTACCCTTCTGAAGCAAACCTGTAGAGTATGGAAAGGACATTGCTTACTCCAATGCACAGATAACAATGCAAGGATACTAGGATCCCAAAGAAATCTAATAAAGCTCCAATAACTGACCCTAAGAAAATAGTGATCTTACACTATGAACTGTTTGACAAAGTATTCAGAACAATCCTTTTAAAGAAGTTCAGTGAACTACAAGAACACATAGACACACAACCAATTAGATTAACAGTGCATTAACAAAATGAGAATATTAGTAAAGAAACAGAAATGATTAAAAGAAAAACCTAAACAGAAATCTTTACATTCCTTCCTTTTTCTTTATCTTTGGTAAAGGAGAAAAAAAAAATCACACAATGAATCTGAGCGGTTTTACATTAATTTAATCATCATAAACCCCAAAAGATATTCAGTAATGTTTGTGACTGGAGTAATTGCCTGCTCAGAAAAGTGGTTCTAAATACACTGGAGAGGTAGAAAGGGGTCAGATTATGTATGACCTTGATTTCACTAATTAGGTAAAAATGTGTTGATTCTACTACATTCTAAACATGGTATGAAACACCACATTAATGCGGAAGAAAACTGACATGGATCTAGCCACCCAGTTAATGTTTAGTGTTGAGTAGCCCGTATTAAGAAAGCTAGTTTAATTTTATAGGCAATGGGAAACTACTGATATAATGTAATGTGATTACTGTAAAGGAATCTTGATAAAGGCAATGACCTTGACTACTTTGTTCACATTTTTATCCCTGTGACTATCCTAGTGCTGGCCATATGTTTGATAATAAGTAAATATTTAGTGAATGACTGAGATTTGCAAAGTGTAAATTAGTTGCCCAAATCCATGCAGACACTGAACAGCAGAGTTGAATTCAGGATAATATAAAAAACAGGAAGTAGTATAGTTTCATTAAGAAATTCTGGAAAAGCTCAATATAACATTTCAGGATATTGAAAGTGTTACAATGTTTAAGAGGATGGCCTATGAAGTTGAGCAGATTGATATAGATTTGAATTTCAAGTCAGTTTCAAATCCTGTCCCTCACATCACAACTACTGGCACCCAGTAGCACCATAAGTTAAAGTGAGATTCAGGTTCCTATGAGATCCATCTCATCAGCCCCATGGTCCCAGTAATCCAAACTAAGACTGTTCTCAGATGGTTTGGAAAAGGAGGTGGAACAACGTGAGGAACTGACTGCAGATCATAAAACCTTCTAGATTTTTTCATCAGAGCCAAGGAAGCAGCTCTGGTTCTGGTTACTGGATACAGGCAGTTGACTCCTTAAGTAGGACTCAATCTGTTGTGTCACTGGTAAGTTTCAGGGTTAAGGGAGGAAAGCCCATGTCGTGCTAGGCCCACAGAGGCTGAGTCACAAGAAGAGTGAGAACAGAGGACTTTTTCCTCATTCTTTTTTTTTTTTTCATTTGTTATTTATTTATTTTTATTAAGAAAATTTTTTTAAGTTTACATCCAAATTAGTTAGCATATGGTGCGGCAATGATTTCAGGAGTAGATTCCTTACTGCCCATTATCCATTTAGCCCATCCTCCTCCCACACACCCTCCAGTAACCCTCAGTTTGTTCTCCATATTTATGAGTCTCTTCTGTTTTGTCCCCTCACTGTTTTTATATTATTTTTGTTTCTCTTCCCTTATGTTCATCTGTTTTGTCTCTTAAATTCTTCATATGAGTCAAGTCATATGATTTTTGTCTTTCTCTGACTAATTTCACTTAGCATAATACCCTCCAGTTCCTTCCACGTAGTTGCAAATGGCAAGATTAAATTCTTTTTGATTGCCGAGTAATACTCTATTGTATATATATACCACATCTTCTTTATCCATTCATCCACCGATGGACATTTGGACTCTTTCTGTACTTTGGCTATTGTTGCTAGTGCTGCTATAACCATGGCGGGGCATGTGTCCCTTTGAAACAGCACACCTGTATCCCTTGGATAAATGCCTAGTAGTGCAATTGCTGGGTCACAGGGTAGTTCTATTTTTAGTTTTTGAGAAACCTCCATACTGTTTTCCAGAGTGGCTACACCAGCTTGCATTCCCACCAACAATGCAAAAGAGATCCTCTTTTTCCACATCTTTGCTAACATCTGTTGTTGCCTGAATTGTTAATGTTAGCCATTCTGACAGGTATCAGGTGGTATCTCATTGTGGTTTTGATTTATATTTCCCTGATGATGAATGATGTAGAGCATTTTTTCATGTGTTGGTTGGCCATCTGGATGGCTTCTTTGGAGAAGTGTCTATTTATGTCTTTTGCCCACTTCTTCACTGGATAATTTGTTTTTTGGGTGTTGAGTTTGATAAGTTCTTTATAGATTTTGGATACTAACCCTTTATCTGATATGTCATTTGCAAATATCTTCTCCCATTTAGTCAGTTGCCTTTTAGTTTTGCTGATAGTTTCCTTTTCTGTGCAGAAGATTTTAATTTTGATGAGGTCCCAGTATTCATTTTTGCTTTTGTTTCCCTTGCCTCCAGAGACGTGTTGAGTAAGAAGTTGCTGCGGCCAAGGTCAAAGAGTTTTTTGCCTGCTTTTCCTCAAGGATTTTGATGGCTTCCTGTCTTACATCGAGGTCTTTCATCCGTTTTGAGTTTATTTTTGTGTATGGTGTAAGAAAGTGGACCAGGTTCATTCTTCTGAATGTCACTGTCCAGTTTTCCCAGCACCACTTGCTGAAGACACTGTCTTTATTCCATTGGATATTCTTTCTTGCTTTGTCAAAGATTAGTTGGCCATACGTTTGTGGGTCCATTTCTGGGTTCTCTATTCTGTTCCATTGATTTGAGTGTCTGTTCTTATGCCAGTACCATACTGTCTTGATGATTACAGCTTGGTAGTATAGCTTGAAGTCCTGGATTGTATGCCTCCTGCTTTGGTTTTCTTTATCAAGATTGCTTTGGCTATTCAGGGTCTTTTCTGGTTCCATACAAATTTTAGGATTATTTGTTCTAGCTCTGTGAAGAAGGCTGGTGTTATTTTGATACAGATTGCTTTGAATATGTAGATTGCTTTGGGTAGTATCGACATTTTCACAATATTTGTTCTTCCTATCTAGGAGCATGGAATCTTTTCCATTTTTTGTGTCTTCTTCAATCTCTTTCGTAAGCTTTCTATAGTTTTCAGTGTATAGATTTTTCACCTCTTTGGTTAGATTTATTCCTAGGTATTTTATGGTTTTTGGTGCAACTGTAAATGTGATCAATTCCTTGATTTCTCTTTCTGTCACTTCATTGTTGGTGTATAGGAATGCAACCGATTTCTGTGCGTTGATTTTATATCCTGCAACTTTGCTAAATTCATGAATCAATTCTAGCAGTTTTTGGTGGAATATTTTGGGTTTTCCATATAGAGTATCATGTCACCTGTGAAGAGTGAAAGTTTGACGTCCTTGTGGCCAATTTGGATGCCTTTTATTTCTTTGTGTTGTCTGATTGCAGAGGCTAAGACTTCCAATACTGTGTTGAATAACAGTGGCGAGAGTGGACATCCCTGTGTTGTTCCTGACCTTAGGGATAAAGCTGTCAGTTTTCCCCCATTGAGGATGATATTAGCATTGGGTCGCTCGTATATGGCTTTTATGATCTCGAGGTATGATCCTTTTATCCCTACTTTCTTGAGGGTTTTTATCAAGAAAGCATGCTGTATTTTGTCAAATGCTTTCTCTGCATCTATTGAGAGGATCATAAGGTTCTTGTCCTTTCTTTTATTGATGTGATGAATCATGTTGTTTTGTGGATATTGAACCAGCGCTGCATCCTATGTATAAATCCCACTTGGTCATGGTGAATAATTTTTTAAATGTATTGTTGGATCCGGTTGGCTACTACGGCTGTTATGGATTTTTGCATCCATGCTCATCAGGGAAATTGGTCTGTAGTTCCCCTTTTTAGTGGGGTCTCTGTCTGGTTTTGGAATCAAGGTAATGCTGGCTTCATAGAAAGAGTTTGGAAGTTTTCCTCCATTTCTATTTTTTGGAACAGCTTCAAGAGAATACATGTTAACTCTTCGTTAAATGTTTGGCAGAATTCCCCTGGAAAGCCATCTGACCCTGGACTCTTGTTTTTGGCAGATTTTGATTACTAATTCAATTTCTTTACTGGTTATGGGTCTGTTCAAATTTTCTATTTCTTCCTGCTTCAGTTTTGGTAGTGTATATGTTTCTAGGAATTTGTCCATTTCTTCCAGATTACCCATTTTATTGGCATATAATTGCTCATAATATTCTTATTATTGTTTCTATTTCTGCTGTGTTGGTTGTGATCTTTCCTCTTTCATTCTTGGTTTTATTTATTTGGCTCCTTTCCTTTTTCTTCTTGATCAAAGTGGCTAGTGGTTTATCAATTTTCTTAATTCTGTCAAAGAACCAGCTTCTGGTTTCATCGATCTGTTCTGTTTCTTTGGTTTCGATAGCATTGATTTCTGCTCTACTCTTTATTTTTCCTTTCTTCTGCCGGTTTTGTGTTTTATTTGCTGATCTTTTTCCAGCTCTTTAAGGTGTAAGGTTAGGTTGTGTATCTGAGACCTTCTTGTGTATCTTCTTCCTTCTTTAGGAAGACCTAGATTGCTATATACTTTCCTCTTATGACTGCCTTTGCTGCGTTCCAGAAGTTTTGGGTTGTGGTGTTATCATTTTCATTGGCTTCCATATACTTTTTAATTTCCTTTTTTTGACCGCTTGGTTAGCCCATTCATTCTTTAGTGGATGTTCTTCACTCTCCAAGTATGTGTTACCTTTCCAAATTTTTTCTTGTGGTTGATTTCGAGTTTCATAGCATTGTTGTCTGAAAATACGCATGGTATAATCTCGATCTTTTTGTACTTACTTAGGGCTGATTTGTGTCCCAGTGTATGGTCTATTCTGGAGAACTTTCCATGTGCACTGGAGAAGAATGTATATTTTGCTGCTTTAGGATGATATGTTCTGAATATATCTGTTAAGTCCATCTGGTCCAATGTGTCATTGAAAGCCATTGTTTTCTTGTTGATTTTTTGATTAGATGATGTGTCCATTGCTGTGAGTGGGGTGTTGAAGTCTCCTACTATTATGGTATTACTATCGATGAGTTTCTTCATGTTTGTGATTAATTGATTAATATATTTGGGTGCTGCCACATTTGGCACATAAATGTTTACAATTGTTAGGTCTTTGTGGTGGATAGACTCCTTGATTATGATATAATGCCCTTCTGCATCTCTTGATACAGTCTTTCTTTTAAAGTCTAGATTGTCTGATATAAGTATGGCTACTCTGGCTTTCTTTTGTTGACCATTAGCATGATAGATGATTGTCCATCCCTTATTTTCAATCTGTAGGTGTCTTTAGTCTAAAGTGGGTCTCTTGTAAACAGCATATAGATGGATCTTGTTTTCTTATCCATTCTGTTATACTAATGTCTTTTGATTGGAGCATTGAGTCCATTGACGTTTAGACTGAGTATTGAAAGATATGAATTTATTGCCATTATGATGCTGTAGAGTTGGAGTTTCTGGTGGTTTTCTCTGGTCCTTTCTAATCTTTTGTTGCTTTTGGTGTGTATATATATACATACATATATATATATGTATGTATGTATGTATATATATATATACACACATGTATATACACATATATACACATGTATATACACATATATACACGTGTATATATATATGTACATAAATATATAAAATATATATAAATATATTTACCTTTATTTATTTACCGTTTAGACTGAGTATTGAAAGATATGAATTTATTGCCATTATGATGCTGTAGAGTTGGAGTTTCTGGTGGTTTTCTCTGGTCCTTTCTAATCTTTTGTTGCTTTTGGTGTGTATATATATACATACATATATATATATATATATATGTATGTATGTATATATATACACACATGTATATACACATATATACACATGTATATACACATATATACACATGTATATACACATATATACACATGTATATATATATATGTACATAAATATATAAAATATATATAAATATATTTACCTTTTCTCCCCTCAGAGAGTCCCCCTTAAGATTTCTTGCAGGCTGGTTTAGTGGTCACAAACTCATTTACTTTTTGTTTGTCTGGGAAACTTTTTATCTCTCCTTCTATTTTGAATGACAGCCTTTGCTCGATAAAGAATTTTTGGCTGCATATTTTTCTGTTCAGCACACTGAATATATCCTTCCAGTCCTTTCTGGCCTGCCAGGTTTCTGTGGATAGGTATGCTGCACACCTGATCTGTCTTCCCTTGTAGGTTAGGGACTTTTTTTTCCCTTGCTGCTTTCATGATTCTCTCCTTGCCTGAGTATATTGTGTATTTGACTATGATATGCTTTGTTAATGGTTGGTTTTTTGTTGAATCTAATGGGAGTCGTCTGTACTTCCTGGAGTTCGATATCTGTGTCTTTCCCTGGTTAGGAAAGTTTTTCTCTATGATTTGCTCACATAACATTTCTACCCCTATTTCTCTCTCTTCCTTCTCTGGGATCCCTATGATTCTGATGTTGTTCCTTTTTAATGAGTCACTGATTTCTCTAATTCTTAAATCGTGCTCTTTTGCCTTAATCTCTCTGTTTTTGTGTCCTTTGTCATTCTTTATGTTTTTCCTCTATATCACTGATTCTCTGTTCTGCCTCGTCCATCCTTGCCGCCGCTGCATCCATCCATGATTGCAGCTCAGTTATAGCATTTTTAATTTCATTCTGGTTATTTTTAATTTCATTCTGGCTATTTTTCATTTGTTTTATCTCTGCAGAAAGGGATTCTAATCTATTTTTGACTCCAGCTAGTATTCTTATTATCGTGATTCTAAATTCTGGTTCAGACATATTGCTTGTGTCTGTGTTGGTTAAATCCCTGGCTGTCATTTCTTCATGCTCTTTCTTTTGGGGTGAATTCCTTTGTTTTGTCATTTTGAAGGGAGAAAAAGAATTAATGAGGTAGAAAAATTGAAATTAAGAAAATTAAAATTAAAAAATATTAAAATTAAAAATTAAAAACACTCCCACACCAAATCGAATAGATGATTCTAGATCCAGGTGTGTTTTGGTGTGAGTGTAGAAAGTGGTTTGACAGATTAGAGAAACATACAAACAAAAAGAATAAAAGGGGGGGAGAGAAAAGAAAAAAAAAGGAAATCGTTTGAGAATTTGAAAAAATAAATACACTAAAGTAGACTAAAATACATAAAAGTAGAGAATATAGTAGAAAAAATTATAGAAAAATATTTTTAATAAAAATTAAAAAGAAATACGAATTTTTTCATTTTCTGTGTTTAAGAAAAAAGAAAAGAAACGAAAAAGAGAAAAAAGATAAAAAAAGAAAAATGGAAAAGAAAAAAAGAAATTGTTTGAAAATTTGAAAAAGTGAATACACTGTAGTAGACTGACATAAAATGGTGGGAGTAAGATAGATTTGAAAAAATATACATAAAATCAAAAAATATAATAATAAAAATTAAATAAAAATATTTTTAAAAGAAATTGAAAGTAAAAATGAAGTTTTTCTATTTCTGCATTCAAGAAAGAGAAAAGAAATGAAAAAGAGATAAAAAGAAAAAGAATGAAAACAGCAAATTGTTTGAAAATTTGAAAAGATGAATACATTGAGGTAGACTAAAATAAATTGATGGAAGTAAAGTAGAATTTGAAAAAATTTACACAAAAGTAAAAAATATAGTAATAAGAATTAAAGACATATTAAAAAAAGATTTTTTTAACGTTTATTTATTTTTGAGACAGAGAGAGACAGAGCATGAACGGGGGAGGGGCAGAGAGAGAGGGAGACACAGAATCAGAAGCAGGCTCCAGGCTCTGAGCCATCAGCCCAGAGCCCGACGCGGGGCTCGAATTCACGGACCGTGAGATCATGACCTGAGCTGAAGTCGGACGCTTAACCAACTAAGCTACCCAGGCGTCGCAAAGACAGATATTTTTAATAAAAATTGAAAATAAAAATGAGTTTTTTCTCTTCTGTGTTCAAGAAAAAGAAAAGAATTGTAAAAGAGAAAAAGGAGAAAGAGAAAAAAAAATGAATAGATGAACCTGTTAACAGATTGAAGTAGTACTGAAATTGCTTCGTTTTCCCCTAGAGGTCAGTCCATGTAGCTCTTTATAGTCCATAGATGAAGCTGGCGGTGAGGTTTGTGTTCTTGAAGAGTGAAGTTGGCCCAGTTGGGCAGGGCCCGGTGTAACAGCTCTGCTCTCCAGTAGATGGCGCTGCTAGCCTACTGGGGTGGAGTGTTGTGGTGCATGTTGGTGCGCATGCCTGGGAGCGTTGAAAAATGGCGCCACTCAGCCACCCAGTCTGTTCTCCTGGATCAGCAGTCGCGCACTGGTCCTCCGTCTTCAGCTCTCATCCACTCCCCGCTTTTTCCACTCTCCATGACCAGTCCCCAGGCAGTACCTCTCTCCCAAGTTTTGTCTCAGATGCGGCTGTTTTCCCTGGCCCCTTAATTCCCAAGGACTGCAGCTTTGACACACTCCACCCTTCTGTGGGAGGGTCTCTCTGAGCAATGGCCGAATGAGCAATGGCCTAATGTCGGCTGCACCCAGGAATGCCTGCTGCATCCTGCTGTTGCCGGTGCCCTGAGACTGCAGCCAGGCGCCAGCCCACCCCCCCAAAACAATCGCGAGACAGTGTAGCAGCAGCATTTCAGGCACCATGGAAAATCGCCACACACATTTGACACCAGGCTTCACCCTCAACAACCTTGCTCCAGCACCAGCGAATGTGGCTGCCTTCCGGGGTCTGCTGGGACCAGGTGGCTTCAACAGTCTCTACTAAATGTCCTTCCAGCAGTGGAACCACTTTTCCCCGTGTGGCCTGAGAACCTCCTGGACCCCACTCTGTTCCTTGGGATTCACCTTTCCCACCAGAGCACCACCAGGTATTGAGCTGTGGAGTTGCAGCCTTTGGTCTCCCCTTGTTTACAGTCTTAATGGAATTTAAACCCTCTCCTTTCTCCTTTCTCCCTTTTTAGTTTAGTCCCTGCGGCTGTTTCCAATTTCCACTTTCTCTCCAGCTGCTTTTGGGGAGGGGTGCTTTTCCCATATGCTTCCCCCCTCCCCAGTCTCTGTCCTCTCTCCACCTGCAATAACAGTTCCCTACCTTTCAGGCCTTCTTGCTTCCCAAGTTCAGCTCTTCGTGTTGCATATCTGCTGAATTCTGTGGTTCAGGTTGTGCAAATTGTTGTGTTAATCTTCCAATTGGTTTTCTAGGTGTGTGGGATGGTTTAGTGTTGGTCTGGCTGTATTTCATGGACATGAGACACACAAAAAGCTTCCACGTTGTTCCACCATCTTGGCTCCTCCCCGATTCCAAAATTCTTAAAGGCATTCGAAATGTTGAGAGTACTGATTTCTTGTTTTCAACAAATATTAGCTTGTCTTTGCAATATCTCTTGACTGGTAAATTGCAAATATTGGATATAAAGGAATATACTATATAGCAGGTGGAGAGTTGGAGAACTGCTTGATTCCTTTAAGTATAAAGAGTATGAAAATGTGGTTTAAAATATTTTAAGGAAATTTTTTAAAGAATGAGCAGAACTTGATTATTAGTTGGATGTGTTGAGATGTGTGAGGAGGGAAAGATGACTATATATGCATACTGATAATTGTGTGGATTTTGTTATCTCCAGTTTTTGTTTATTCAAGGAATATTGGCATAAAGTTCTCTTCTTATGAGTAAAGATAGCAGTTGGGTTCCTTAGAGCCAAACATATTTAACCTGGTGGCCTGGTCATAGAGCTGTCCTTGCTTAACCCTGTGGAAAATAAGATTCCTAGGTACACGGTATTTCCTGAGATGCTCATGTTAATTCTGAGTATACATCCTATTGTCTCCACACACGAAGAAGAACATTTTGATAGATTCTTCCCTTAAAAATAAATCTAAGTGCCATTCTTAATCTTCAAGGTCCTGAACTAGTCACATATGTGATTTCCCACATATCATGTGTATACTACTGTCCTTCATCTAGTCCTAAAATCTATTTTCTCCAAATTCCTTAGGTGAATTTTGTAGTCCCCAAATCACTATGACCTCAGGTTCCCCCAGAGGTGCATTTTCCACTCTCCGTGACCAGTCCCCAGGCAGTACCTCTCTCCCAAGTTTTGTCTCAGTTGCGGCTGTTTTCCCTGGCCCCTTACTTCCGAAGGACTGCAGCTTTGACCTGCTCCAACCCTCTGCGGGAGGGTCTCTCTGAGCAATGGCCGAATGAGCAATGGCCTAATGTCGGCTGCACCCAGGAATGCCTGCTGCACCCTGCTGTTGCCGGTGCCCTGAGACTGCAGCCAGGGCTGCATAGTCTGCATATTGTGGTGCATAGTCTCCTAAGATACTAAGGCTTCAGTTATAAAACAGATCTCTTCTGATTTGTGGTGAGGGTATGGGGCTTATGTAGTCACACATCCAACCCTGAGCCCAGGGAAGGGTCAGAAGTTAGATGGTGCTTTCATCTGATTGGCCAACATGACTTTACATACTTGAGAGGAACTTTACCTTGTTGAAATGAACAACAAGGAGTAGATTTATCCTCTCACCAAAGCAACAACAAAACATTGGACAAAGTATATGAAATAATGGTTCTGAAGACACTGGACCTGAAGAAATGGAAGACAATGATCCCTGAGAGATAGGAAACAAATGTCCTGTTTATTGGACAAAGATTGTTACAGCTTATTGGAGAGAGATTCCAAGCCATTTTGAAGGAATCTCTTTGAAGGGTGAACTTAGGTGTAGTCTGGTAGTCTTTCTGTATTCAGGAAAAGGACATGGGAATCAGGGAAGGCCAAAGTATCTAGAGTTCACAGGGTAGAGTATCAGTGCAGAGAGAACTGCATAGAAAGAGAATTCCAAAGATCTACAGAGGGCTCTCTAACATGCATGTGTGGAAACTATTACAAAATATTTAAGGAAACAAAAAACAAAAACAAGACTCATATAATTACATAGGGATCTCTGGATAGATTTTCAGAGTTTCTATATTGAGACTTGTGTGCCAGACCCTTTTATTCTCTCATCAACTCATCTTTGGATGGGGGTTTCCCCAGGGGGAGAGCAAAACCTTGGAGAAGACAACTCCCATTGGCAAAGGCAGTGCCCCTAGAAGAACACAGCTGAATGCCCTGCCCTCATCACTGTTACTGTTCAGTGTGAAAGAGAACATCCTGACCAACACAGTAAGTCAAGGAAGAAAGAAGCGTTTTAAGGATCAGAGTAAAAATGGTTCAACTATAATTATTTTTATGTGATATAGTCAGTAAACTTAATAGAGTTTTAGAAGTAGTTATATGTTCAATAAGATGTTTAGATATAATAAACTGTAAAAAAATCAATAGTTGTCTTTATACCAACAAAAATAATCTAGATATAATAGACATTATCCGCCATTTATGTAATAGAAAACTTATTAACTTATAGAAATTGGCATCTTTAAATACACAAGAATGCTATTTTAAAATTAGGCTTAAAGTATTACAGTGAAGACCTGATTAAGTGTTGACATAAACAATGTAAATGAAAGACACATGAACATTTTAAAGATGTCTGTTTTCAGGGGTGTCAGCATGGCTCAGTCAGTTAAGTGTCTGACTCTTGGCTTCGGCTCAGGTCATGATCTCATGATTCGTGGGTTCGAGCCCCGTATCAGGTTCCGCACTGACAGTGCAGAGCCTACTTCGGATTCTCTCTCTCTCCCTTTCTCTGCCCCTCCCCTGCTTGCTCAAGCTCTCTCTTTCTCTCAAAGTAAATAAAGTTAAAAACAAAAGATGCTTGTTTTCAAATTAACTTATAGGGTCAATGCAATTTCAAGAAACATTCCAACAAAGATTTTCAGAGGATGTTTGGTACAGTTATTCTGAAATATAAAATATATATGCAAGTTAAAATTTCACCAAATGGAAGAGAGTTTTTAAAAAGATTTGTCACACCTTACCAGATAATAAACCATACTACAAACTCATTGTATATCAAATGATTGTGCCTAGGACGAAAGCATGGGATATAACACAGAGTTTATAACAGGCTCATGTATGCGAGTTATTGATATGGGATAATATCATTTACATGTATATGATCTTAATATACACATAGAAACACAGATGAAATATACACAATAGATTGTAAATACCAGTTATTTCTAATGGGTGACATTTTGCTGGACATTAAATGGTAGACAGTATTACACGATTTGAATGTTATAATGTCAGTATATTATTTCATAATCAGAGGAAAAATTAAAAACTGCCATTGGTGGGCTATATTGTTCAGAGTGAGAATTCAAAGGATGAGTATCAGATTGAGGAGAAAAACTGTCAGTTTATGTCAGTAGAAAAGAAATGTAAGAAGTCTGTGAATTCAGGGACACATTTAAAGGTCACCAGTTAGGAACTTGTGGAGAACCAGTAAAACATAAGGGTGGGAGGACTGGGAACTACAAAGCAGTTCTTTCACTTTTCATTGGCTTGATTGTAGCATCCCTTTTGAATTTCAGTTTTGGCCATCAGTTTGTTCCGGTGCTATCTTTGCATGGCCCTATTGTGTTCCAGGTGCATACTTCACAGCACAAGTGAATAGATCGATGTTATTGGATTCCCATCAGAAACAGCTCACACCCTGCTTGCCAGCTGAGTGGTTAGCTCTTTGTTCTCATTGTATCTATTTCAGATGGACCCAATCCTCCTGTGCAATATAAACCCACGGGAAGCTCCAGACTGCTACAATTACACCAATCCCAAACAAATTTATAAAGGGCACTAGGAGAATAAGTTTCTGCCCATTTTCTAATGTAAGGTAGCTTCCAGGTGAATTATGTTTATAGGTAGATCAGATGAGGCAATAGGGAAATTAAATATTTATTACCTAACTAAATTGTTTGTCTAAAATCAGTGGGAGATCATATGGGCTAAATATTCACATCTCAAATTATTTCTCTCTTGAACATATTCTTTGCTTGAAGTCTAAGCCTTTCCTAAATTCCTCTCAGATGTATCCTTTATTTAAGTAACTATACCATATGTATCTCCTTCTGTGATTATCAATTACTTTATATATATTTATTTTTCAATGGATTTTCATTGCTGGGAAAATGAAATATTTGAGGACTTACCTCAGTCTGTACTCAAAACTTAACCCTTTTTTGTTTAAACCTTCAATTTTGACATCTCATTTTTGTGGTTGATCCACCTCTAAAATACAGATTTGAAACATCTACCTTCTGACTATCACCTTCTACCTTTGGGCTCAAATTTTCGACTCTCCTTAGGACAGTCACAATTGTTGGACATCAAGAGTCACAAGCCATTGGTTGAATCCCCTTCATGCTATCTTTCATCCCTTTCTTGTCCTGACTTTATTTTTTGTCTAGCTTAGATTCTATAGCCCATCATTTAATTACACTTTTGGAAATAATATAACCTCCTTTGTTTGCTCCTTCCATTGAAGTTGTTTTAAAAAAAACTAAATTCTGTTTAAATATCTGTTTCCTCTGTGAAAGACTGAAATTTGCTAGGAAAAAAATCCCTGAAATGAACTTACAGATTTCACATTAAATTTATTATTAGAAACGTCAGATGTAATTTTAATACCCAGAAATCTTAAATGTGTGATATCATTACAGTAAATGAGCCCATATTCACCAAGTTGTCCAGGACAGAATTCTAAGATTTATATTTGATTTCTACATTAAATACTTCAGTTCTAATTCGTCATAAGTATATTGACTTGATTATTCTTCCAAAATTTGTTTATTCAAAGTCATTTCCTCTGCTACCAATATGGTCCATCCCACTACCATGTCTTACCTGGACCAGGTAATGGTCTTCTGCCTGACTTTTCTGCTTCTACCCTGTTTTCCTTCTTATTCATACCTCTTTTTGCTAAGACTTTTTTGATTTGCATTACCTAAACTAATGCTACCATGGTAATGCTCTATGATGGTACATGATAGGATTTTGTATACTTTATTTTGTATAATTACCAAAACTTTTGGCATTTCTTTGTTTTATATTTTTATCTGTATGGTCAAAAGGAAAGACTTTAAAAAATATTTAATTAAAAATAGTGTTTGTATGTGATTCAAACTTTTAAACCTTAAAAAGAATATTCAGTAAAAGAAATTCATTCTCCATTTCAGTTAGTATATTTCTGACTGCATATAGTACAAGCTCCAAATAATAGTGACCACCAAATTACGACTTTTTTTCCTTTCATGTAGAAGAGTTTCAGAGATAGACATCCAAGGCTGAAACCACAGCTTCACCAGTTTCTCTCTTACTTCTTTATCATACTTAGAATCTGGCTTTCATCCTCAAAATTGCTGATGGTTTGGGGTACCTGGGTGGCTCAGTCCGTTAAGCATCCGACTTCAGCTCAGGTCATGATTTTGCGGTTTGTGAGTTCGAGCCCTGCATTGGGCTCTGTGCTGACAGTGCAGAGCCTGAAGCCTGCTTTGGATTCTGTGTCTCCCTCTCTCTGCCCCTTCCCCAGCTCACACACACAGTCACTCTGTCTGTCTCTCTCTCAAAAGTAAGTAAACATTACAAAAAATAGTTGCTGATGGCTTAAGCTGGAAATTCAGGTGTCAATCCTGTGCCTGTTCCATGGGAAAGGAGTGAGGGCTAATGACCTTTGTTTCTCAGCTGAGTTCACATTAAAGAGTCTTCTTGGAAACCCCACCAAAGGACATCTACTAACATTCAGAATCTGAGAATCTGAGAAGTAGAGTATTTTAGCAGTATAGATGGGTACCCAAATAAAATTATGTTTTTTGATACTAAGGAAGAATAGGGGCATTGGGTAAACAACGAGCAATCTCTGAGATACCATTCTATTCTTGTCTGCCAAGCACACAATTTTCTTTCCCAGAAGCAACTGTTCTTACAAGATTCTTGTTTATCCATCCAGAGGTAATTTGAATATTATACACACACACACACATATATAAGAATACATATATTATATATAAGAATATATATAATAAAGTATGTATATATTATACATTTATTTATATGTATTCTTTGTATAGCATTAGAATTATTTTGTACACAAAGTTCATTCTCTGAAGTTTTTGCCTCTTCCTTACTTAACAATATATCTTAGAAATTATTCAAATAAGTACATTTAAAGTTGCCTGTTTTCTTTTAACAAGCACATAATTAGAATGAACTCTTGGTGAGGACTGGAACCATGTTTGCCTTATTCACCATTGTATACAGTGCCTAATACAGTTTGTGGAGCATAGGTGGTAGTTAATAGTTGTTTAATGAATGGGTCACACAAATAGCAAATGCCAGAGCCAGGGTTCAAATCTTGAAGGTTTTATCCCCATCCAGAATCTTGATGTGTTAGGTTGACAGATTTCCTTATATTGAACTCTCCTTGCATTCTTCAAAAGATAAATATAGTTGTCAGTTAAAAAAATGTTAAGTTTACTAAACTCAACTTGCTAGGATTTTGTTTAGGATATTAATACCTATGGTCATATTCATCAGTATAGTGGAGACAGTAGATAAGAGTCATTTAGAACACAGATATTGGAATCAGATTGATGTGGCTCTGAATGTAGGCTAACTGCAGTGAGTTTGGGCAAGGCTTCATCTTTCCATTTATCCCCTACCCAGTGGGGATAATAGTTCCTACTTCAGAGTTGATCATTCATATCTAAGGGAGATGATTAAATAAGAAAAAATATAAAGGAACTTAAATAGTTTATGGATTGCCTGGGTGGCTCAGTTGGTTTGAGTGCCCAACTTTGGCTCAGGTCATGTTCTCACAGATCATGAGCTTGAGCCCCTCATTGGGCTCTGTGCTGGCAGCTCAGAGCCTAGAGTCTGCTTCGGATTCTGTCTCTGTCTCTCTCTGCTCCTCCCTTCCTCTCTCTCTCTCTCTCTCTCTCTCTCTCTCAAATATAAATAAACATTAAAAAAATAACAAAAAAGAACTTAAACAGTTTAGGTTACTCAGAAATGTCATTCAAAACTTTAGAATTATAATAAAAGGGGTTGTTCTATAGCCTCTTTTCCTACAGTTTTTGACCATGTTTGCATGTCAGGTTTGTGCACCAAATCATTGGCCTCTGGGAAAGTTCTTACCTTAATTTCAAACCACTCCATTCTTCACATCCCAACTCTGTACCTGCAGGAGTACCATAAGACAGGTCCCAAAGGACTCAGCTCTTCATCCCCTAAGTCTCTGCTTCCCAAGCCATCTTTTCCCAGCTGAGTCCAAAAAAGAGAGGGTAGGAGTGGAATAGGAACTCATAAAACTCTTCAGATTTATTCAGCAAAATTCCAGCACGTTTACCAATACAGCTGATATATCACAAAGGACTCATTCTTTATAACTTCTGTAAGTTCCAGGGCCAAGAGGGGATAGGACAGACTGAATTGGATCTTGATAGTCTGATCATTACCAACCTATCCATACAAAATCTGTCGCCCTCTACCAGTCTTTCCTCTCCTCCTTGACTCTTATCCTCTCTATATCCTATTTTCTCATCCCTATTGAGTGCCCTTCTTAGCACTTTGTCCTCTTCTAGCATTGTTTGACATAATCTTCACACCTGTTTATGCTTCTTCTCAAAGGCCTTTAGTAATGATCAGACCGAGGAAATTCAAGAAAATTCCTACCAGCATGTTAGGAACAATAGAGTTGTTTTGTGTTTGTATTAAGGCAAAGGCAAAAGGTTTCTTATGTCAGATACCTAGCCCAGGGTTTTACCATTAACCAAGGAGCAGACTCTTGAGGCACACCTGTAAACAGTGGCATGAAGAAGTCCCTGAATTCCCACATGCATTTTGTGCCTTGTCCTGCCCCCTCAGTGACCACCATTAGTGGTATTGATCAGGACTTCTCCCTTCCATTCCTCAGTGTCCTCTTTAGCACACTGAAACTCTCCTAAATCTCCCCTTTTATTTTCCCTCCTTGAAATTTTCCATTAACGTTGAACACCAAAGCCCAATAATTCAAAAATCTTTTCAATAGATTTTTATTAACAGTCTGTGGGGTGTTAGAGGAATTTGGTGTGTATAAATACAAAAGTGTACCTTGTCTATCCTTAGTTACTTCACAGGGGGTGGAGGGAGACAAATAGGTACAAAACCTATATGTTAAGTGTTATAGAGAAAAATGATAATAATGGTAATAAAATTGCCTTCTCAATAAACTACTTGTTATCTTTCTTTCTGAATTTTAACCTTTCTCTAAACAATTAAGCTTGCTACAGTATGTTTCATTCCTGTCTTGCTTTTTTCTTCACTTACAAACTTGAAATGAGGCTCTTAGCTGTGTAGTCAACCCTCCCTATTTACACTTCCTCACTTATTAATTTCATTGCCCTTCCTTCTGGGTTCTGTTCCACCAGTCCAATGAACTACTCTTGTCCAGGTCACCATAAAATTTAATGGTTATTCATATTTTCATGTTATTGAACTTCTGCCGTATGTTGGCCATACATTACTTAAAATTTTCTCCCCAATTTTTCTTACATCATCATATTGTTCTGATTTTCTTCATACTTTTCCAGACCCTCCTTCTATGGCTCTTTTTTATTTTTTCACCCTTGCAATTGCCATTTTCCAAGGTTTCAATCTCAGCCTTATGCTCTTCTGACTACTTCAGCTATATGATAATGTTTTTTTGAATTTATATCTTAAGATGAGATCCTTCTAATTTGTTCAAACTGCTCATTTCCAACAGTCTAAGATAATTCTCTATATAGAATTGTAAACATCTCAGTATTGATATATACTCATACACACAAAACCTGCTAATTCTCCTGTGTTTCACATCTTGGTGATTCTATTCAAGTCAGAAAATTCTAGGCTTTTCACCTACTGTCTCTTTCATAACTGTCTATATTACCATGGGAATATGCCACTTCTTCCCATCCTCAGTGCTCAAACTTTCTTCAGACAACACTTCTCATCAGAGATATTGTGGCTTCCATTCTTTTTGCTGTTACTGTCTCTACTTACTCAAATAATCCATAGCATTGTCTCCAAAGTGAGCTTCCTATAGTCCATACCCAGTCACTTCTCTCCACTAATGAAAATATTTCTTTATATTCTCTTTATGTGTGTGTGTGTGTGTGTGTGTGTGTGTGTGTGTGTGTGTGTGTATATTCTCTTTATATGTAAGATTAATTCTAAATTCCTTAGCATAGAAAAGGTCTATCATGATCTGCTTTTCTCCCCCCCGCCCTAACATCATTTTCTGCTCTTTCTTTCAACTTCCCACCCTCTTGGCTCCAGTCAAATTAAATATTTCATAGGATCTCCCCCTGAAATTCCTCAACTTATTTCCATGCTTTTACACAACCCATTTCATATGCCTTAAATACACTGCCCACAGTTTTGGTGCACATCTAAGTTTTCCGCATCCATCAAAGCTCAGCTAAGATGTTAGTAACTTTGTGAAGGCTTCCAAACTTTTCGTCTCAGGCTGATTTAGGAAATTTTATTTTGTGTCCCTCTATCACTCTGCTCATAAAACTAACAATTAACTTATTCTACAAATATTATTTGGCACCACTTCATGCCAAGTACTGCGCCAACTGGTGAACATGGTCTCTACTGTCATGGCATGAAATGTCTAACTGGACTTGGGGGAAGGAATATTTAACCAAATTATTACATACACATCAACTGTGTTGAGGGGGTACAAAGTGCTATGAGAACATAAAATAGGAGACCTTGGTTTTGTCTGGAGAGGATTAGAGAAAACCTCCCAGAGAATGGAATATTCAAACTGAGATATTAAGGATGGAAAAAAGTAAAGGGATGTATGTGTGGAAACATAGGATGCACAGTCTTCCAAGAGAAGTGGGAGAAGAAAGTGCATGTTATATCTGAAGATCTGAAAAAAAGGATAGTGTGGCTGGGGCTCTGGAAGCCCCAGAAGAGAGAGAGAGAGATATCAGATTAGACTGGAAAATGGGAAAGGAGGCAAATGATATATTCATTCATTCATTCATTCATTCATTCATTCATTCATTTTCTTATTTATTAAATAATTTATTCAAGTAACTATGAGCACCTATAAAGGAATCTACCTATACACTGTACATATAGTGATGAAAAACATCAACAGACATGGTTTCTTCTCTCATGAACTTGTATCTAATAAAGTTAAGGATTTTGTTTTTTTGCCTATTAACAATGAGAAGCCAATAGCATATTTTAAGCTGATGAGTGGCAAGATAATATTTATATTTGAAGATATTTCTCTGATTTCAATGTAGAGAAGGGTTTTATAATGAAACCTAGAATGCATTAAGAGGCAATTCCAGTAAATTTCACTCAAGAGACAATGATACTGTTTTTTTGGCTGGTGACAGTGGTGATGGAGATGTAGATCCAAGAGCTAATTAAAAGGCATATTTGACAGGTTTTGTTGGTGGGTTTGTAATGGGAAGTACAGGTGAAGGATATGTTCAAGATGGTTTCTAGCCTATGAGTTGTGGAATAGCCCATACACATATGCTACTCAATGAGAGAAGAGATGCTAGACAACCAGGCTTGGAAGAAAAATGGTAAATTAAATTTAGAGTTGGTGAATTTTGGATATCTGCGAAAGATGCAAGTTGATATATCAAGTAGGCATTTAGGAGGTGTAGGCAAGATATATAATTTAGTAATCATCAACATGGAGATGGTAATTGAGCATATGGAAAAAAGAAATGGAAGACAGGGTAGAAGAGAATAGCACAGAGGAGAGAAGAAAATCAAAGAGAACTCAGGACTGAACCTTAAAACTGATGTCAAAGTGGTGGATAAAAAAAGACATGTAAGAGAAAATGAAGACACCAAGAGGTGTGAGATAAACCAGGAGATTGTGATGCAAACAAAACCAAATGGAGTATGTCAGGAAGAGGATCTGGTCCATTGCTTTAGCAAGATTTAGAATCGACAGATGATTTTTTAAAAAGTTTATTTATCTATTGAGAGAGAGAAAGAGAGAGCATGGAGGAGGGGCAGGGAGAGAGGGGGAGGAAGAATACCAAGCAGTCTCTCCACTGTCAGCATAGAACCCAACAGGAGGTTCCCTCTCAAGGGCTGTGAGATTATGACCTGAACTGAAAGCAAGAGTTGGGTACTTAATCAGCTGAGCCACCCAGTCACCCCAACAGGTGATCTTTTTGAGAGGCATTTTGTGGAACTAATGGAGAAGGAGGCCATGCTGATGTGAACTGTAGAATGGATGTGAGGTGAGAACTGGAGACAGTGAGTGTGGCAGTGCTTGGAAGAAATTTGGGTGTGAAGGGAGGGAGATGGAAAAATAGCTGGAAGGAAATAAAGAGCCTTTTTATTTTTATTTTTAAAAATGAAAGATACTGGACAATGTTTGAAAGACAAGGCAGATCCACTGAAGAAGGAAATATGACCCCAAATTGGGGAACAATTGATAATGTAATTGCAAGGCTAGAAGGGCTATGATTCAGTGTAGGAAGTGGAAGGTTTGATGCATTGAGTATGGGCAGATTCTATATCAATGGGGGGAAACAAGGAAAGGATGGGAGAATGTGCAAATAGGTTGGTAAGTTTTGTCTTGGGAAGTTGAAGAAAAATCTCATTGCACACCTTTTTTCTCTGCAAGGTAGTGGTTGATGTCATCTTTTGAGAGAAGAAGTAGAGTTTGAGGTTTGAACAGAATGAAGAAGTTTTGAAAAAGGTTTTGGAAGAAGGGAAAGTTGATCAGGCAAGTTTTTTAGGATGGACAGGAAGCATTGAGGTCTCATTTAAAGTTGGTAACTATATAGTAAAAGCAGCCATTTTTGTTACTTTAGGCTTATTCTAAGAGCACTTGGGATGATCAGGTACAGGTGCTGAAAGGTGAGTGGTTGTATTCAAATAGATTGGGGTTTTGGCAAAGGACTGGCTTAATCAATTTGACATTCTATTTTCTTCTAGTATACCATGAGTTTGTGGAGGGGATACAACAAAATTATCAATCCAAAATCATATTGGATATGGTAGTAGGTGAGCAGGTAATTAAAGGTTTTACATCCCACATCAATGCCAATATTATCTCAAAAACGCCTATTGAAGGATATTTTTCTCCACCATAGGTTTGATGCCACCCTCATCGTACACTAGATAATTGTAAAAACTAGGTGTGCTTTTGGCCTTTTTTATACTATTAACATTTTATTTTTCTTTTTTCTTTTTTTTTTTAATTTTTTTTCAACGTTTTTATTTATTTTTGGGACAGAGAGAGACAGAGCATTAACGGGGGAGGGGCAGAGAGAGAGGGAGACACAGAATCGGAAACAGGCTCCAGGCTCTGAGCCATCAGCCCAGAGCCTGACGCGGGGCTCGAACTCCCGGACCGGGAGATCGTGACCTGGCTGAAGTCGGACGCTTAACCGACTGCGCCACCCAGGCGCCCCAACATTTTATTTTTCTTACACTGGTATCATACTGACATAATTTGTTGCACATTTTTAATGTTGTGAGGTTATTCCTTATCACTATTCACCTTTCAAATCTTAGTTTATTCACTGATTCCTTTTCCTTCGTAGACCATAGCTTTTATTTGTTGAGTCTCACCAGTCTATCTTTATGATATTGATTGGGATTTGCCTATTCAAGAAGAGTCTCCTATATATCACTAGCTGCCTAAAGAGTAAGAGGCACACTTTTGAAGTGGACTAAAAAAAAAATTGCTTCTTGTATCTGCCCATACAAATAGTCCAGAAAAACCTCAGCTCAAGATTCATTCCATGGCATCACCCAGCAACTGCTCCACTGCTCCAGTCTCTGAATTCCTCCTCATCTGCTTCCCTAACTACCATAGTTGGCAGCACTGGCTGTCCCTGCCCCTCAGCCTCCTTTTTCTCCTGGCCATGGGGGCCAACACCACCCTGTTGACCACTATCTGGCTGGAGGCATCTCTGCATGAGCCCATGTACTGCCTGCTCAGCCTGCTCTCCCTGCTGGACATCATGCTCTGCCTGACTGTCATCCCCAAGGTCCTGGCCATCTTCTGTTTGACCTCAGGTCCATCAGCTTTTCTGCCTGCTTCCTCCAGATGTTTATCATGAACAGCTTCCTCCCCATGGAGTCCTGCACATTCAGGGTCATGGCCTATGATCGCTACATGGCCATCTGCCACCCACTACAATATCCTTCCATAATCACTGACCAATTTGTGGCCAAGGCTAATTTCTTAATAATCACACGAAATGCCCTACTCACTGTACCTATTCCTATTCTCTCTTCCCAGCTCCATTACTGTGGGAAAATGTCATTGAGAACTGAATCTGTGCCAACTTGTCTGTGTCCAGGCTCTCCTGTGACAGTTTCACCCTTAACGGCATCTACCAATTTGTGGCTGGTTGGACGTTAATAGGCTCAGATTTCATCCTCATCTTCTCCTATACCTTCATCTTAAGAGCTGTGCTTAGGTTCAAGGCTGAGGGGGCTGCTGTCAAAGACCTGAACGCATGTGACTCTCATATCATCCTCATCCTGTTCTTCAGCACCATTCTGCTGGTTGTGGTGTTGACAAACATGGCCAGAAAGAGGGTCCCCATGGACATCCTCATCCTGCTCAATGTCCTTCATCACCTCATACCCCCTGCCTTGAACCCTATTGTTTATGAGGTTCAGATCAAAGAGATAAAACAAGGAATTAAGAAATTGATGGGGACAGGGATGTGAATATATGAAATAGATCTAATTTCTTTTCTTCCTTCTCCTCAGTGATTTTGCCTAGACAGTGTATTGGAAAAAAGCTTGGTGAGTATTTACTCTATACTCTGAAGCTCACTTTATAACTGACCCAGATTTCTTCCATTACTCTCTTCACCTGATTTTGGTGAAGGTAGGCAACAGGAAGAAACTGATATTCCTTAATTGTGTTGAGCCCAGGCAATTTTATTTAAGTAAATTTAATCTTCACAACATTTCTGCAGGTGTCATTACTTCCTTTTTACATACTAGGAAAAAAATGATGCTTTTTAAGATTGGAAACTGCTAAAGACCACATTATCTGGAAAATGGCAGAGGTCAAAATCCAGACTCCAAAGCCCAGGTTCCTTCTACAGAAATTCCCCTTCAAGTGCAATTGATGCTGGATACCTGACCTCTACCTTACTCTCCTTTGCTTGTGGTTTGTCCTTCTGTATATCTATTTCCCGCCTATACCTACTTTCTTGAGAACTAGTGGGTTCTCAGAGATGACAGAATCCTGCCCAACAAAGCATCTGCAACCCTACAGGAGAAGAACGTTCATAATAACATATAGCAATACCAACTTCCTCTTCTATCTTATGCAGTCTCACCATCTTCAGGGAGTCTTAGAAATGAGGATAAGTTGGGGGAGAGAGAGATGGGGAGAAAGGAAGCCATTTCCCAGAAAATGGGGAAACTGACCAGGACGTTGGGTTGGCCACTTCCCCTAAATGTTTAAGCTACACAACCAGTGAATTGAAAATCAAGTCTTATTTGATTTGTTGACTTTTGCTCAAGAACTCTAGTTGAAAGTGAGAAGACATAGCAAAGTGTCAGGTTTCTGGATAATAGTGGGTCCGGTGAGGAGAAGAAAAGTCATACTGGTTATTTTCAGATTATTTAATGTAAGCAAATGGTTAAATGGATATTGGAAACCTAGAAACTAAAACAGGGGATACTGAAGTAATGGAGAGGTAGCACCTGTGGGAAGAACTTTACACTTGGGAAGAGTTTGGTCATTGGGCCCTAGAAGGTTGGAAGTGGGCCCATGGGGCTGTGTCTCACAACGCTGAGGAAGGTGCTGCCTTGAACTGGTACTAGTGTCACAGGAGCTTAGAAGAGGGGCCCTCAGAGCTGGGACTCGGATCTCTGAGGATGGATCCCTATCCTGCTGCTACCTCTGAGGGAGCTCAGTGAGGCTGATTTGACCCTGGGAGTTCCAAAACCAAATCCAAACCAAATCCAAACCAAACCCAAACCCAAATAAAACTGAAACTCAATATCCAACCAACCAACCAACCAACCAACCCTGGAGACTAGAATCAATTCCACTGCCAGGTGAAGAGCCAATGCTTGGGGATACTGACAAGAACAGACAGGAAGAAGCAAGTATCCCTTGCCCTGCTTCAGCCTTCCAGTCTTTTCCTGTCGTTCTCTCTGGGCGGAAACTAACAGGGAGCCAGGTGTGTAACTAACAGAAGAGTCCCAGTGTCCAAGTCCCAGATCCCACAAGATCTGCATCCCAAAGCAGATCTGGATGGGTAGGTTTGAGGCTGAGAGACAAGAGTTAATGATTACACAACTCTTGTTGGTTCTGAGTCTGAGGGCTTGTGACTTGCCAGTGTTCACTGGCTCCCAGGGACTGGACACAGAATCAAGTTCTCCTGTTCAGGTACACGAAGAGACATGACAGTATAACATAATATTACAGGGGAAGCTTTCATAGCTGTGAAAGAATTTGGAGTTAGCTGTCAGCAGGAATAGAGAGTGATTGCATCACATTATGGGGATTCCACAGAGTAACTGCATCTCAGTGCTGCTGTGGGCTCCAGGGCGGACTCTTCTACATGCAGTAACAGCAGGAAAGGAAAATGACGTCCATTTGTCTACAAGAAGGTACTCTTTTTTTTTTTTTTAATTTTTTTTTTGTTTATTTATTTTTGAGACAGAGAAAGACAGAGCGTGAGCAGGGGAGGGGCAGAGAGAGAGGGAGGCACAGAAACCGAAGCAGGCTCCAGGCTCTGAGCTGTCAGCACAGAGCCCTATGCGGGGTTTGAACTCACAAGCAGTGAGATCAGGACCTGAGCTGAAGCCGGTCGCTTAACCGACTGAGCCACCCAGGCGCCCCAAGAAGGTACTCTTAATGTCCTTAGACTTGGCTCTCATTTCCTCAAGTCCAGCCACAGGTGTGACTCAGTATTTGTCATTTTCTACAAGAGAATTCTCTCTTAGGGCTCCCTCCATCTCATGGCTGTTAGAAGAGTTTTATACAGCACCACCTTCCTACTGTCCCTCAGAGGACAGAGGGCCAACTTCAAACACTGTGGCCTAAAATTTTACTAATAATCCCAATGTTCTTATATACTGATAATAGCGATAGTCATGACAATGAAAATAAAAGCTCAAATGTTTTGAGCACTTGCAATATACCAGTATCTGTGCATGATTCTTCTGTGGATGATAATAAAAATTCTTTAAGAAATCTAACAGAAAGGATATAATTCATAGGAATAGGACAGATTGTCATGTGATATTGTCCAGCATTTGGTCCACTCTGTTGGTCTCTCTAGGAGTGCTTTGTCTACCTCTGCTATGCTTCTCCCAGGTGCAAACCCAGAAGGGACTCAAAGAGGAATCGCTGTTAGTTGGTCATATTCAGATCTTAATCCCTTCACTAGGCTTTTCTAGATCAGTGCAAATCGCCAACATAATTATAAGTGGGTATACACAGTTACAGAAACTACAACTTGTGTTAAGGATTTGTAAGGGATTGGGGGCCAGCACACCTGTTGTCATTACTCACAGTGACAAGCACATCTTCTGGTACATCAAACGAGTTAGGAAATATCCCCTTGCTTATGCTACTGAAGTGGCTAAGAGAAGAGTTAATCAATAGTGTTTACAATGCGTCTTTAGTTCTAAGTAGTAGATTTCTCAACATAAGAATGGACAAGATATATGCTTGAGGTTGGCTCTCAATTCTGGTCTTTGAGAGGTTAAGAGGACCACAATTTTTCATAGAATTGTCAAGCCCAGTGCAGGTGGCTTAAGGAACTGGACACAATGGCTCTAAGACAGATTTGGGCTGAGTCCTCATAGATAAAGGGGATGGAGGAATAGGATTACCCAAAGAGCCAGATCTTGAAGGGCAGACACAACTTTGCCATGAGGCTCCTGTAGCAAAAAATGTTATTGAACATGTCTTGAATGGATAGACTGAAGTAGCAGAAACTAAAGGCATTTAAAAATTTTTTTTTCAACGTTTATTTATTTTTGGGACAGAGAGATACAGAGCATGAACGGGGGAGGGGCAGAGAGAGAGGGAGACACAGAATTGGAAACAGGCTCCAGGCTCTGAGCCATCAGCCCAGAGCCTGACACGGGGCTCGAACTCACGGACCGCGAGATCGTGACCTGGCTGATGTCGGACGCTTAACCGACTGCGCCACCCAGGCGCCCCTAAAGGCATTTTAAATAGGCATTTTAAAGGTACAAGCTTTCAGTTTTAAGATAGATAAGTACTGGATATGTAATGTATAACACGATGACTATAGTTAATACTGCTGTTTGGTATATTTGAAAGTTGCTAAGAGAGTAGATTCTAAAAGTTCTCATCACCTGCAAAAAACATGTTTTTCTTCTCTTTTTTTGTATCCATGTGAGACACTAGATAATTTGTGGTAATCATTTAATCGTATACGTAAGTCAAACCATTATGCTGTATACCTTAGACTTATATAGCGCTGTATGTCATATCTCAATAAATTGGAAGAAAAAAAATAAGGTCTTTCATAAGTTAACTGAAAAATCTGTGGAGTAACTTTGCTAACACAGACTGACTATGGTCCAGTTGTACTGGAAAGGGTGTATTAATGAGAAGGGGACAGGAGGAAGCCAACTGATAGCCACTCACTACACTCCCTGGTTTGAGGGTTAGTCACATTTGCAAGAAGAACACAGAGCCTTTTGGAAAAGAATATCTGAAGCCATTGAACACTGATTTTCAGGACCAGAGAAGATTTAAATCTAGAGCCAATAGCAAGAAAGAGCAGTGTATCTCCTGGAATTAAATTACCTCGAGGAAAAAGATGACCAATGCTCAAAGCAATGAAAGAACAAAACTACATTTTCTGCATATAATAAAGTGGAGTTTGGGAGCCTCTTAGTACATATCTATCCTGATACACTGTTCCTCAGATGTTTTCTAAGTCTTTGGGTGTTAACAATGAGAGATGTGACCTGAGAGGCCCAGTGTGGGACATCAAAGCTGTGCAGCCAGGGAATCTACAAAGGCTGAAGTTATTGCCAGGAGTAAATAAATGCTTCATAGCCTGCAAGTCAACACTGCTCTCTTGTGGCTACCAGCGGGAATAGCAAAACTATGGTGATTGCAGCTCTCCATCTCTACTTGATGTTTGAAAGGGGACTGACATCTCCGTGTTGTGAAAATTCCTGGGATCTCCAACACTTAGAAAGAGGTAGGGAGTGGCTTCAAGTAGAAGATATTGTGCTTCTTGCTTATTAGCCATATGGGGATTTAAATGATTAATTAAAAAAATAAAAGGAATATAACAATGTATACTCTGATTTTCTTTTCTTCAGTGACATCCAAAATAAAAATCAAATCAATGACATGAATCAGGTATTCATAAGTGTAGAATGTATTTCAGTATTTAATAAGAAGTTACATTAGCAATATTGGCTAAGGACTGTATATAATAATAACATTTATTCCTTTCTTCATCTACTCAACCAAAAATTAGTTGAGTGCTTTGTGTGTCGTTAACATGTTAGTAATTAGCATAGATAGTTACCAAGAGGTAAACTACTTTTAGAGAAATTATGATTATAATTTTGGGAATTATCATTATTCCCAATTTTACAATTGAGCAGAAAGGTAAAAATACTAATGGTCATTGAACTAACAGAATCAAGAGAGAAATCAGGCATGTTTGGTAACTAAATCCATTTTTTCTATCACTTTGTCTAGGGATTAAGATATATTTTTAGACTTCTCCTGGACAGCTATGTAGTTTTCTGAAGTTTTTGTGCTCCAGATTACAGATAGCAAAGACAGTGCACGTCAAAACCCACCATATATAGAATTAATCAAAGCTAGTAAAGTTAGTTATTACAACAAAGATATCACAGTAATTTAATACAAAACTAGCTTACTTCTCTCATCTAAACCCATTCAAATATGGGGGCTTTGCTTCATGTCAACATTTAGGGCCTGAAGCATCTTTCATTTGTGGATTCTCCATGTATTAATCTCTCAGGGATCTCCAACAGGTACTTCTGAATCTGACTGACATACAAGCAAAGAGAGAGAATGTTCAAGATCTTGTAGGAGGTTTTAGGGGCTCAATCTGGGAAAGATTTACATCATTTTTTCTATCATCCCATTGGCCACATTCCTCACATAAATCCAACTGCCTACAGGAGAGGCTGCATCATTGAACATTCACCTCTTAAAAAAAAATTTTTTTTAACATCTATTCATTTTTTTTTTTTTGAGACACAGAGACAGAGCGTGAGCATGGGAGGGGCAGAGAGAGAGGGAGACAGAGAATCTGAAGCAGCTCCAGGCTCTGAGATGTCAGCACAGAGCCCAATGTGGGGCTTGAACTCAAAAACCATGAGATTATGACCTGAGCTGAAGTTGGATGCTTAACTGACCGAGCCACCCAGGTGCCCCTGAATATTCATTAAAATTTTTTTTAAACGTTTATTTATTTTTGAGAGACACAGAGAGACAGAGAATGAGCAGGGGAGGGACAGAAAGAGAGGGAGACCCAGAATCTGAAGCAGACTCCAGGCTCTAAGCTGTCAGCACAGAGCTCAATACGGGGCTTGAACCCATGAGCCGTGAGATCGTGACCTGAGCCGAAGTCAGTTGCTCAGCCGACTGAGCCACCCAGGCGCCCCATGAATATTCATCTCTTAAGAGAAATGATACTAGAGAGACTCTTGCATGTAATATATACTTAACTTCTTCCCAAGGGAGACCACCCAAGCTCACATGCAGTCACTGTGTGCCACACAAAGTCCAAGATCTTGAGCAGTGTCTTCTCCATCAGGTCCTGATATGATTCCTCACAGGCCATTTTCCTCCTCCTACCACATATGTAATGGTGGAGCAGACACTAGTACCAGTCATTAAGATTCCCAGCTGGAAGCGAGGCATGGAATTCATTTAGCAGGAACTTGTTCATGGTAATGCTGGAATATTTTGGGGGCAGACACTGCAACATTTTTACCCACTGAAGTGGTGGAAGTTCTCTAACTAGACACTGGTTATGTTCTCTGGGTGAAACTCTCCATTGTATCTACGACCTCTAGTTCTGTCTTTGGGGGGTTGCGTCTTCATCATTGTTCTCCATGGCATTATATCACACAGGCATTGGAATGTGTGACTTCTTTTGCATTACCGCTTTTGGAGGCTGCTTCTAGCTCATAAAATATTAAGATCAATAATTGTATTAATTCTTGATAAAAAGCTTTCTTTAAAAGCAAGCTCAGGTATCTTTGGCAATAAACATCCTCAAAAAACAAACAGGTGTCTGATCTATTTGTATCAGGGCAGTTCCATGGACTAGTAATCACACCCACATATTTTCCTAAGCATAATTTAAAATTTTTCTTTTGTTTCCTTATTGTCTTTTCCATGCCACTCCTTTGTAGGTAATAGTGTCTATCTAAAGCCATTGGACATGAGTAAGACAACTGTACACATAATCTACTCTCTTCTCAGTGCTGGTTTCTATGAGTCTTTGTTTTTTAAAGACTATCTAAAATTTTCTCTGAAACTTTGACCTTCCAAGCAGTAGGACAGTTCTTCAAAACTCCACATCTATGGACTGTCTCTATCAACAGTAATATATGCTTGAAGACTGGCCAACTTTCTGCTAAGGTCATCTACTTACCATAATAACTTGTCAATGGGATCAACAATTGCAAGCACATACAATTATTGTCAATTGTTCCAACCTTTCCCCTAGAATTACCATTTAGTAGCCATGTCAGCTTTCCTTGTTGTGTAATATTTCTAGTATTGGATGTCAGTTTCCTCATTGTCTGAAGCATTACTCAGGATCACTTGCCAGCTGTTGAAATGAACAATTCCAATGTGTCAGTGGTTTAACACATACAACTTTATTTTTGACAACATCCATCCAATGCATGTGGAGGGAGGCTCTCTTCCATGCTGTCTTTTAGGGACCTAGCTTCCTCCATTGTATGATTACATCTTTTCTAGGGCTTCATGTTTTTAGTGGATTACGTGCAACTGGCCAGAGGTGGGGCACACCAAGGAGGCTATAAAGGTTGTACCTGGAAGAGGTACATGCTATCTTTTTGGCCAGGCTCAGTTGTATAGCCCCATCTAACTATAGGTGATCCTGGAAAATGTAAATTTATCTGTGCATCTGGGAGGAGGAAGAACTCTAGTAAACTTAGCCTTGTCTCTGTCATTTATATACATTGATTGTCGGCTGAACTCCAAGCTGTGTAGTGAGAAGGGTGAGAGTGGTAGGAGACTTCTGGAGATCTTGTGGCTCTTCTGGTCTCTCTGAGACATTGTCAGCCCTAGAGCCTGGTCTGCTGTTTGTTTGCCTCCACCAGAAGCCTCGTTAAGTAGATCATCAGGTTTTATTTTAGGCTCATAAAGAGAAGAAAAGAGGACCTTTGAGGTCCCTTGCATGTTTTCCAGTCACCCCCATATCAGTGGTATGAATGAAGAAAGGGACCTTGATATGCTGGATCAGTGGATGGGTACAGGGATTTGAATACCCACGCCTCCAGATCCAGTCCTCAGGACTGGACTGTCCAAACATATTCCTGAAAACTGCCCTGAGATTTACTAGGATGATATCAGGAGCCTGACATGGGACTCAAATGAGCAGGGCATTTTCTGCTCAGTCCTTGAGTTTATGCAGAGTTCTTGTGGCCTGTCAAGAGACATTGCTGTTAGGACACAGGGGGAGGGGGACCTGATGAGTTAATATTCCAGGGAAGGATAGACTTTGGTGGATTTCCTCCACAAAGTTACTAAATTTATTGTCTTTACTTGTATGTTTATAATAGAATTAAGAACTGTGTCCTGTTTGAGAAAGAGGCTGCGAGTTTCCTTAGACCTGTGATTGCTTCTGAAAAAGTAAATATTGATTTGTCTGTAGATGGAGCCAAAAGAAGTCTGTTTATGGTCCATGTGCTGTGTTTCCACAGAGCTGGGTGAGAGCAGTTTCCTTGACTTCCAGGCGTGCTACTGCCTTTGGAGGAGTCTGAGGAAGTCTGTACACTATGTCTGTCCAGCCAACCACTATCAGCTAGAACATTTTTCTGAGACTGTAAGATTGCACTTCTCTACATGTCTTTTTCCTATTGTGGGACAAATACTGCCTTGGTTAGTATCATCACCTTCACTTTCCTTTTGTACCAACATCTTTTTTTCTCAGCCAAAGAAATTACATAGTTCACCTATCCCCCTCCCCATCCTGCAGCCACTAGCTTTTCTCCATATTTGAGTCTATTTCTCTTTTATTGTTGTTTGTTTGTTCATTCGTTTTGTTTTTTTTAGATTCCACATATAAATGAAATCATATTGTATTTATCTTTCCCTATATGACTCATTTCACTTAGTATAATACTAAGTCTGTCCATATTGTCACAAATTGCAAGATTTCATTCTTTTTAAAGGCTAAGTAATATTCTATTGTATATATAATATATATGCCACATCTTCCTTATCTATTTGTCTATCAGTGCACATTTAGGTTGCTATCATATCTTGGATATTGTAATAATGCTGCAATAAACATATGGGTGCCATAATCTTTTTGAATTTTAGTGTTTTTGTTTTCCTTGGGTAAATACCCAGAAGTGGAATTATTAAATTATATGGTATTTCTATTTTAATTTTTTTAACACCTTGCATAATGTTTTGTACAGTGGCTGTGCCAATTTACATTCCCACCAACATGAGGATTCCTTTTTTCTCTATCCTTCCAGACACTTGTTATTTCTTGTCTTTTTGATACTAGCCATTCTGATTGGTGTGAGGTGATATCTCATTGTGGTTCTGATTTATATTTTCTTGATTATTAGTGACGTTGAGCATCTTTTTTTTGTGTCTGTTGGCTATCTGTATGCATTTTTTGAAAAACTGTCTAGGCAGATCCTCTGCCCATTAAAAAAATTTTTTTAATGTTTTATTTATTTTTGGGACAGAGAGAGACAGAGCATGAACGGGGGAGGGGCAGAGAGAGAGGGAGACACAGAATCCGAAGCAGGCTCCAGGCTCTGAGCTATCAGCACAGAGCCCGATGCGGGGCTCGAACTCACGGACCGTGAGATCATGACCTGAGCCCAAGTCGGATGCTTAACCCACCGAGTCACCCAGGCGCCCCAAGAAGTGGTTTACATATACAATGGAATACTACTTGGCAATGAGAAAGAATGAAATATGGCCTTTTGTAGCAACGTGGATGGAACTGGAGAGTGTTATGCTAAGTGAAATAAGTCATACAGAGAAAGACAGATACCATATGTTTTCACTCTTATGTGGATCCTGAGAAACTTAACAGAAGACCATGGGGGAAGGAAAGGGGAAAAAAATTTACAGAGAGGGAAGGAGGCAAACCATAAGAGACTCTTAAAAGCTGAGAATAAACTGAGGGTTGATGGGGAGTTGGGGGGAAGGTAAAGTGGGTGATGGGCATTAAGGAGGGCACCTGTTGAGATGAACACTGGGTGTTATATGGAAACCAATTTGACAATAAATTTCATATTAAAAATAAATAAATAAAAATAAAAATAAAAAAAAGAATTTGAAGTCTTAAATAGCCTTAACATTATCTACATATTAAATTTTAGATACATTTTGAGTCAAAATAAAATTAATGCACAAAAAAAAATAAAGATGTTTTCCTTCAATGTGCAAAAGATTTGTAGTCCCTGTTTATTTTTACACTTGTTTCCCTGGTGTAGGCATATATATATCCAGAAAAATATTGCTGATGTTAATGTACAAGAGATTAATGCCTATGTTCTTTGGTAGTAGTTTTATGCTTTTACATAAAAGGTCTTTAAACCATTTTGATTATAGTTTTGTGTATGATGTAAGAAAATGGTCCACTTTTTTTTTTTTGCAATAGTTGTCCTATTTATTGAAGATACTGTCTTTCCCTGTGGTATATTTTTACTTCTTTTGTTGTAGATTAATTGACCATATAAACATGGGTTTATTTCTGGGCTCTCAAATCTATTTTTTTTTTTTAAATCTGCACACATTTGCTAACATTCCAAAACCCTAAAGATGAAGTCTTCTGAATAGATCAAAAGAGATGATTCATTACTTACAAAGGAATACCAATTGAGCGTTCATATACTTATCAATAGCAACAAAAGATATCAGAAAGCTGTGTAAATATACATACAGTATAGATATAACATATATAATATACTATTTAATTTGTATGTATATAAAATACTTGTTAATATTCATGTTTTTACCCAGTTAAAATGTCACTAAAAAAAAACCAAACCTGCTTGAATTTAAAAAATAGAGAAATATTTTTGAAAGTACTGAAAAGTTAAGGAAAGGTCAAAATCTAGAAGGTAAAAGCTGAGAGAGAAAGCCAGGGTTTAAAGCTACTTCTGCTCTGAGGACTTCAAATCCTGAAGAAATCATTGTGAAATGGAGGAAAAAATTGCAATTTTCTGCTTTGAGGAGACAAAACTCAAGGCCTGGGACCCACTAAGAATAGGGTCTGATAACTATCCACCCACACACATTCCAAACTGGACCTTGGGATGTATTCTCGGGGTTGTTGAACTAAAGTTCATCAGTCTTTGTGTTAACTGGTAGCTCTTAATTTGATTAGAACTACAAAGATCTTATTCCTGTATAAGGTCACACTCACAGGTACCTGAGGGTTAGGACTTCAATATATCATTTTGGGGGACACATTAAAATCCAAGACATGTATTTTTTTATTCCTTATTGGGAATTGGTAACTATAGTTGTTGCCTTTTGTAATATGTGTCTCATTAGGTTGTTATAAGCATTAAATGAAAAATCAGGTAATATTCAGAGTAATATGACACATTAAGAACTCTGAAGATTTGTTTTTATTGTTACAAGCATTATCCTTGGTGTGGCTGTATGTAAAGTCTTGGTTTCCCTCTCTAAAGTGGAAGAAACCATTCCTTGATGTACATATTTCAAATATGTAGTACTTTGTCAAAGTAGGGTAAAAGTGTTTGTTCAATGAAAAAGTAAAAGTAATTTTTATCCTTGCAACAAATCTGTTTTGGAAAGTTTGGTATGCCTATATTTCAGGTAAGGATATTGTTGTTCTGAGAGCTAATGAAACTTCTTCAAGGAAAAGTAACCAGAAAAGGGTTCAAATGTAAGAAACGTAGAACAAGGGTTCAAACGTAAGCTTCCAATGATCTTTCCCAATATCCCTATAATCTGACAGTGAAGAGGGATTATTAATTTATAAGAAACTCAGGGACCAGGGTGTTTTGCCTAGAGGAAATGGTATTCTCTAGCAACATTCTTTCATTGAACGATAATTCAGTAATGAAAGAGTTTTCTTCATTTAGCACATCTATCAACTCTATTTGATGCTGACAAGGTCCTTGGCACTTTCCCCAGGACCTTCAAGAAGCAAGGCAGAGGTGGGACCAGGAGAGTAGTTAGTGCATTTAGGGAACAAGATTATTTTCCAGGTACATTCCTGCCCTGATGTCTTCTTCAGCAGTTGTGGGTAGGAAAGTGTGAGACCTAGAACCAGACTCCACTTGCTCTCCTCTTTCCAAGATTGCTGTGCCCCAAACCCCAAAGATCCTACATTTAGCTGGAAAGTCCCTATCCTAAGACGCATCTGGGAAGGTCCACAGGAGAGGCTATTTTCTAAGTCCTACTGTGCATCAATGCAAAGTGGTGGCTGCACTGGTGAAAGTTCCACTTGTTCCCCAAGGAAGCAATGCCAAGTGTTGCCCTGTGGAAGGTGAAGAGTGTTAACAGTTGAACTTTCTGCAACCATACTTATGTGACAGAGTTTAAACCAAGCACAGCCATGAAGGTAAAATCTTGGCCATGAGACCACATGTGTGTAAACAGGACCCCTCCCAGGGATGTGCTTGTGTCAAGACCACTGGTGCTCCCACTGCAGGAGAGGGGCTCACAGGGAAAGTGCTCCTTGGCCCCTGGTTGCCCATGGTCCATGCTCCTCTGAGGCCAATGCTCCTTTGATTGCTGGGGATGTTCCTCTGTCACCTCCTCCATGGAGTTATAGGGCTGAGGAGAGTTTACTCACTTCTTCCCCTCAGGTGCATCCGTATAAATTTTCCCTGAGAAGATTCTCATCATGCAGTTTCCTTACCCTTCTTTTCCCAGAGCTTCTTTATTTAGACTCCCCAAGAGCCCCCTGCCCTTACTTTATTGAAAATGCTGAATTAAGCCTTTTACAATACGTTCTCTTGGGAAATAGACCATAGGGCCTGAGGGCCCAAGTGTTTAACAAGGGCACCGACTCTGGTGAGCAATGGAAAGAGAGGGGGCACAGTGGAGCCAGAGTTCATAAAACCAGCCTCCAGAACTCATGGAGGGGTCAGTTTAGTGCTTTCTCTGGCAGCCAGAAACAGCAGCAGTGCAGCTTTCTGAAATTGGTGAGTCTCAAGCTGGACCAAGCAGGAAAACTGTGAGGAAGGAGATCATGAGAGGAGAGAGAAATCCAGGAACCTAGTACATAAAGGAAAAGGAACTCTTTCAATAGGGTCTGGTGTACATGCTGACCCTGCTAAGATGCTTAGATCTGGTGTAAGGCTGAGTGGCAGGGACTGTCCTCATGCTGTTATTTCATTCAGGGATGAGGCTGAGTCATTTTGTGTCCATAAGGGTTTGCAAACTTCCGTAGACTCCAAGGCCCCCTCCCATACCATGGCTGGGTGACCAAGGCCCTGTGCCTGGCTGGGTGAGAATCTTCCTTTCTGTCCTCGTCTAAATTCATCTATGAGTCAAGGTGGTCACTCCGTTTTCCAGTCTTGGCTTGAGTCTTCTCTTGTAATTTTGTTTATTCAAGACTTGTCTGACCTTTACAGACTGTCAGTATATCATCATCACAGACCATGTTTGGTCAATAGCACTTAGCACAAGGATCACCCCTTTGTAAATGTCAGTCCATCAGTACTGGAACTGGATACTGAATATCAGAACAATGTCCCAGATGCCCAGCAAGTCCTCATTGCTCACATTAGGAGGCCTCAGTTTCACTGAGGAGAATACAGAAAGAGAGGAAAAATGGTCCCAGCTCTTATGGAATTTACTAAAACAGAGCCAAAAGTATATTGCTACCTGGGAGAAAATACCAGTGTTATAGGAGGTCTGAAAAGGACATTTTTCTCTGTATCACTAAAAGGTGCTTGGCGACATTCTGGACTCCAGTCTCTCTGCCTGCTCATCCTTTCTTTCACTAAATCCTGTAGTTTTCCCCACACCTCGAATACATCCTTCTTCTCCACCTACATGGCCTGCATTCAGATCTTCATCACTTTTCCTTTGTACTGTTCAGGACTCTCTGAAAGCCTCCCTCCCTGCTGTGTGATTCCCTGTGTCCCATCTACAGCACATCACTTCCCTGTTTCAAGTTTTCTGTGCTTCCTTACAGTGTATGTGATAATGCCTGCCCTCAGGTGGACTTCACAGGGCTGCCCCTGCACACCTTAACCATGTCTCCTGACCCTCTGCTCTCCTGCTTGCTTCCCCCAAAGAACTTAGGATCTATCACCCCCTAGCACCTCACCACCAATCATACTGATCATCCACATTGATGTTTCTTCTCTTACCATTCCCTACACAGAGAGTCCTTCTTCTCCCCCAGGTGGATTTGCCTCATTTTTGTATCCTTCTCTGATGCTCTCAACTCCTTGTGTCTCTGGGCCTAACAGGACCTCAGGAGATCATAGCCCCTTTTTCTCTCCACAACATCTGAAGTTAAATATTATTTATCTATTTCATAAATGAGGGATGTATATGTCATATAGTTTAAATTTTTGTAATGTTTATTCTTGAGAGAGAGAGAGAGAGAGAGAGCAAGCATGAATGGGGGAGGGGCAGAGAGGGAGAGGGGGAAACACAGAATCTGAAACTGGCTCTCATCTCTGAACTATCAGCACAGAGCCTGATGTGAGCTCAAAGTCTGAACCATGAGATATGTCCTGAGCCGAAGTCACTTGCTTAACCGACTGAGCCACCCAGGCGCCCCTATCATAGAGTTTAAATAGCTCACAGAATCATACAATGAGTATAAGAGCCAGACTTGGAATTCACTTGTCGGAGGCCAACTTTGAACCATATCACATTGCTTCATTCATCTGTGCTTTTGTCTCTTTCCCACTGTTTGTAAGATCAACTTTATTAGAGTCACAACTATAATGTCTTAAAAGGGTTGTTAAGTCAATTTTCCTCTATTAATTAGGATACCAGTGTTTGGTTAATCCATGCCATACATTTGTACGCGTAATATTAAGACCAGGTACAGGGAAGGCACTGAGTATTTTCTTGCTTATTCAAGTAGAGTGGGTCACTCTGAGGGTATAGAACTTGAGGTTCATGGAAAGGACAAGCATTTTCTAAAAATGTAACTATGTTTTCTTTCCTTTTTAAATTTCTTTTGTTTTAATTTTTTAATGTTTATTTATTTTCGATGGGGGAGGGGCAGAGAGAGAGGGAGATGCAGAATCAGAAGCAGGGTCTGAGCTGTCAGCACAGAGCTTGACATGGGGCTTGAACCCACAAACTGTGAGATCATGACCTGAGCTGAAGTCAGATGCTTAACTGACTGAGCCACCCAGGTGCCCCAATCCTTCTTAAATTTCTGATTCACATTGAGAGTCATTTTCCTTATCCCATATGAAAATGAAGGACAGAACTGATACATAATTGTTCCTTCTATAGTTTTAGCTCCTGAATCCTTGGCTTGTTTTAAAGCCCTATAATCAGTAGAATGTGTGTGTGTGTGTGTGTGTGTGTGTGTGTGTGTGTGTGTGTATTATATAATCTACATTTGGAAAGTCTGGGATTTTTGGAGTGAAATTCCTTGGATTTTATATTCTTTGGCAGCTAGTCTAACACCTTCTCTCACACAATTTATTCTTTCTGAAGATATTTGTCATATAGGACAGATGAGCAGGGTCAATAATCCCACTTGATTATATTGATTATTTGCTGCCTGAGCTCTTTCTTTTAGTCTGTCTTAACTAGCTGACTCCCTTCTGCTTCTTTGGCTATGACAGCCCTTACTGTCAGTCTTCTTAGTACTTGGCCACTCTGTTCTTTGTTTAGCAGTGAGGTAAATAAGATGGTACCCAACAAAAGAAACAAAAAATCAAAGTATATGAGCATACAGATCACAGATTCCATATGGATAGGATAATTGGATTTTGGCTATAAGGAATCACAGACAATGCTGCTTACCAGATAAATAGATCCTGTATAGGTTTATATACTTGAACCATACTTATTTATCTAGCTCATAATCTACCTTTGGTGAACCTACTGGGGTATCCTCAGTACACCAAAATATGAAATACATAGGCGTTTCTTTTTAAAAATTGTTTAAAACATTTATTTACTTTTGAGAGACAGAGAGATATAGAGCTTGAGAGGGGTAGGGGCAGAGAGAGAGGGAGACACAGAATCCAAAGCAGGCTCCAGGCTCCAAGCACAGAGCCCAACACAGGGCTTGAACTCACAAATGGTGAGATCATGACCTGAACCCAAGTCAGACTCTTAATGTACCCCTGAAACTGTAAGACTTTTCTAAGGAATCCAAACAAAAGAAAGCATTCTTGAGAGCGCAAAGCACAAAGAGAAACACAGGAAATAACCTAGTAAGAGTGATAAACACTGTGCTTTTAAAAGTGAAATCCTGGGGCACCTGGGTGGCTCAGTTGGTTGAATGTGGGACTCTTGCTTTCGGCTCAGGTCATTATCTTATGATTTGTGGGTTCGAGCCCTGCATTGGGCTCCATGCTAGATGTGAGGCCTGCTTGAGATTCTCTCTCCCTCTGTCTCTGCTCTTCCCCCACTCCTGTGCATTCTCTCTCTGTCTCGAAATAAATAAATAAACTTAAAAAAAAAAGTGAAATCCTGTTTGGTACTAGAAGATATTATTCTTCTTGGGTGGAGTACAAGGGATGCCCTACCTCCATTCCAATATTTCCTAAAGAATAAAAATTGGAAACCCTGAAGTCAGGCCCTGTCCAAGTATATGGATTAGGGGGCTGGGCTTTTCTAGGACCTCCATGTATTCTGCTGAACAGAGCTCTCCATAAGCTAGTCCTAAACTCTGAAGGAAAGTGGGGCTTAGTAAGTAATTGTGCTTGTTGAGGCTAAACAATGTATAGTGGCTGCAAGCAGAGACTTTAGAGTCAGACTCTTTTGTCACAGACTTGGCTTCAGTACTTACTGGATGTATAATTTTTATCAAAAAAGTTTGCCCCTCTTTGTTCCTTTTAATTATCTGGAAAATTAGGATAACAATATTATTACTCTTAAGTGTTTATTTAAAGGACTAAATGTGCTATTGAATATAAACATTCGGCGTAATGTGTAGCACATGGTAACTGTTCAGTTAATGTCAGCAAATATTGATATGGTGATGATGATGATGGTGATGATATTGATTATTCAAAAACTTCATTGAGATAGGTTAAGAGACCCATGGAAATCTGAATTTTACTACATATAGAACACATATTTTTTTTTTTTTTTATTTATTTTTTTATTTTTTTATTTTTTATAATATATGAAATTTATTGTCCAAATTGGTTTCCATAGAACACCCAGTGCTCATCCCAAAAGGTGCCCTCCTCAATACCCATCACCCACCCTCTCCTCCCTCCCACCCCCCATCAACCCTCAGTTTGTTCTCAGTTTTTAATAGTCTCTTATGCTTTGGCTCTCTCCCACTCTAACCTCTTTTTTTTTTTTTTTTTTCCTTTTTTCCTCCCCCTCCCCCATGGGTTCCTGTTACGTTTCTCAGGATCCACATAAGAGTGAAACCATATGGTATCTGTCTTTCTCTGTATGGCTTATTTCACTTAGCATCACACTCTCCAGTTCCATCCACGTTGCTACAAAAGGCCATATTTCATTTTTTCTCATTGCCACGTAGTATTCCATTGTGTATATAAACCACAATTTCTTTATCCATTCATCAGTTGATGGACATTTAGGCTCTTTCCATAATTTGGCTATTGTTGAGAGTGCTGCTATGAACATTGGGGTACAAGTGCCCCTATGCATCAGTACTCCTGTATCCCTTGGATAAATTCCCAGCAGTGCTATTGCTGGGTCATAGGGTAGGTCTATTTTTAATTTTCTGAGGAACCTCCACACTGTTTTCCAGAGCGGCTGCACCAATTTGCATTCCCACCAACAGTGCAAGAGGGTTCCCGTTTCTCCACATCCTCGCCAGCATCTATAGTCTCCTGATTTGTTCATTTTGGCCACTCTGACTGGCGTGAGGTGATACCTGAGTGTGGTTTTGATTTGTATTTCCCTGATAAGGAGCGACGCTGAACATCTTTTCATGTGCCTGTTGGCCATCCGGATGTCTTCTTTAGAGAAGTGTCTATTCATGTTTTCTGCCCATTTCTTCACTGGGTTATTTGTTTTTCGGGTGTGGAGTTTGGTGAGCTCTTTATAGATTCTGGATACTAGCCCTTTGTCCGATATGTCATTTGCAAATATCTTTTCCCATTCCGTTGGTTGCCTTTTAGTTTTGTTGGTTGTTTCCTTTGCTGTGCAGAAGCTTTTTATCTTCATAAGGTCCCAGTAATTCACTTTTGCTTTTAATTCCCTTGCCTTTGGGGATGTGTCGAGTAAGAGATTGCTACGGCTGAGGTCAGAGAGGTCTTTTCCTGCTTTCTCCTCTAAGGTTTTGATGGTTTCCTGTCTCACATTCAGGTCCTTTATCCATTTTGAGTTTATTTTTGTGAATGGTGTGAGAAAGTGGTCTAGTTTCAACCTTCTGCATGTTGCTGTCCAGTTCTCCCAGCACCATTTGTTAAAGAGGCTGTCTTTTTTCCATTGGATGTTTTTTCCTGCTTTGTCAAAGATGAGTTGACCATACGTTTGTGGGTCTAGTTCTGGGGTTTCTATTCTATTCCATTGGTCTATGTGTCTGTTTTTGTGCCAATACCATGCTGTCTTGATGATGACAGCTTTGTAGTAGAGGCTAAAGTCTGGGATTGTGATGCCTCCTGCTTTGGTCTTCTTCTTCAAAATTCCTTTGGCTATTCGGGGCCTTTTGTGGTTCCATATGAATTTTAGGATTGCTTGTTCTAGTTTCGAGAAGAATGCTGGTGCAATTTTGATTGGGATTGCATTGAATGTGTAGATAGCTTTGGGTAGTATTGACATTTTGACAATATTTATTTTTCCAATCCATGAGCAGGGAATGTCTTTCCATTTCTTTAAATCTTCTTCAATTTCCTTCGTAAGCTTTCTATAGTTTTCAGCATACAGATCCTTTACATCTTTGGTTAGATTTATTCCTAGGTATTTTATGCTTCTTGGTGCAATTGTGAATGGGATCAGTTTCTTTATTTGTCTTTCTGTTGCTTCATTGTTAGTGTATAAGAATGCAACTGATTTCTGTACATTGATTTTGTATCCTGCAACTTTGCTGAATTCATGTATCAATTCTAGCAGACTTTTGGTGGAGTCTATCGGATTTTCCATGTATAATATCATGTCATCTGCAAAGAGCGAAAGCTTGACTTCATCTTTGCCAATTTTGATGCCTTTGATTTCCTTTTGTTGTCTGATTGCTGATGCTAGAACTTCCAGCACTATGTTAAACAACAGCGGTGAGAGTGGGCATCCCTGTCGTGTTCCTGATCTCAGGGAAAAAGCTCTCAGTTTTTCCCCGTTGAGGATGATGTTAGCTGTGGGCTTTTCATAAATGGCTTTTATGATCTTTAAGTATGTTCCTTCTATCCCGACTTTCTCAAGGGTTTTTATTAAGAAAGGGTGCTGGATTTTGTCAAAGGCCTTTTCTGCATCGATTGACAGGATCATATGGTTCTTCTCTTTTTTTTTGTTAATGTGATGTATCACGTTGATTGATTTGCGAATGTTGAACCAGCCCTGCATCCCAGGAATGAATCCCACTTGATCATGGTGAATAATTCTTTTTATATGCCGTTGAATTCGATTTGCCAGTATCTTATTGAGAATTTTTGCATCCGTATTCATCAGGGATATTGGCCGGTAGTTCTCTTTTTTTACTGGGTCTCTATCTGGTTTAGGAATCAAAGTAATACTGGCTTCATAGAATGAGTCTGGAAGTTTTCCTTCCCTTTCTATTTCTTGGAATAGCTTGAGAAGGATAGGTATTATCTCTGCTTTAAACGTCTGGTAGAACTCCCCCGGGAAGCCATCTGGTCCTGGACTCTTATTTGTTGGGAGATTTTTAATAACCGATTCAATTTCTTCACTGGTTATGGGTCTGTTCAAGCTTTCTATTTCCTCCTGGTTGAGTTTTGGAAGAGTGTGGGTGTTCAGGAATTTGTCCATTTCTTCCAGGTTGTCCAATTTGTTGGCATATAATTTTTCATAGTATTCCCTGATAATTGTTTGTATCTCTGAGGGATTGGTTGTAATAATTCCATTTTCATTCATGATTTTATCTATTTGGGTCATCTCCCTTTTCTTTTTGAGAAGCCTGGCTAGAGGTTTGTCAATTTTGTTTATTTTTTCAAAAAACCAACTCTTGGTTTCGTTGATCTGCTCTACAGTTTTTTTAGACTCTATATTGTTTATTTCTGCTCTGATCTTTATTATTTCTCTTCTTCTGCTGGGTTTAGGCTGCCTTTGCTGTTCTGCTTCCATTTCCTTTAGGTGTGCTGTTAGATTTTGTATTTGGGATTTTTCTTGTTTCTTGAGATAGGCCTGGATTGCAATGTATTTTCCTCTCAGGACTGCCTTCGCTGCGTCCCAAAGCGTTTGGATTGTTGTATTTTCATTTTCGTTTGTTTCCATATATTTTTTTATTTCTTCTCTAATTGCCTGGTTGACCCACTCATTCGTTAGTAGGGTGTTCTTTAACCTCCATGCTTTTGGAGGTTTTCCAGACTTTTTTCTGTGGTTGATTTCAAGCTTCATAGCATTGTGGTCTGAAAGTATGCATGGTATAATTTCAATTCTGGTAAACTTATGGAGGGCTGTTTTGTGACCCAGTATATGATCTATCTTGGAGAATGTTCCATGTGCACTGGAGAAGAAAGTATATTCTGTTGCTTTGGGATGCAGAGTTCTAAATATATCTGTCAAGTCCATCTGATCCAATGTCTCATTCAGGGCCCTTGTTTCTTTATTGACCGTGTGTCTAGATGATCTATCCATTTCTGTAAGTGGGGTGTTAAAGTCCCCTGCAATTACCACATTCTTATCAATAAGGTTGCTTATGTTTATGAGTAGTTGTTTTATATATTTGGGGGCTCCGGTATTCGGCGCATAGACATTTATAATTGTTAGCTCTTCCTGATGGATAGACCCTGTAACTATTATATAATGTCCTTCTTCATCTCTTGTTACAGCCTTTAATTTAAAGTCTAGTTTGTCTGATATAAGTATGGCTACTCCAGCTTTCTTTTGGCTTCCAGTAGCATGATAAATAGTTCTCCATCCCCTCACTCTCAATCTAAAGGTGTCCTCAGGTCTAAAATGAGTCTCTTGTAGACAGCAAATAGATGGGTCTTGTTTTTTTATCCATTCTGATACCCTATGTCTTTTGGTTGGCGCATTTAATCCATTTACATTCAGTGTTATTATAGAAAGATATGGGTTTAGAGTCATTGTGATGTCTGTATGTTTTAAGCTTGTAGTGATGTCTCTGGTATTTTGTCTCACAGGGTCCCCCTTAGGATCTCTTGTAGGGCTGGTTTAGTGGTGACAAATTCCTTCAGTTTTTGTTTGTTTGGGAAGACCTTTATCTCTCCTTCTATTCTAAATGACAGACTTGCTGGATAAAGGATTCTCGGCTGCATATGTTTTCTGTCTAGCACACTGAAAATCTCGTGCCAATTCTTTCTGGCCTGCCAAGTTTCAAAAGAGAGATCAGTCACGAGTCTTATAGGTCTCCCTTTATATGTGAGGGCACGTTTACCCCTTGCTGCTTTCAGAATTTTCTCTTTATCCTTGTATTTTGCCAGTTTCACTATGATATGTCGTGCAGAAGATCGATTCAGGTTCCGTCTGAAGGGAGTTCTCTGTGCCTCTTGGATTTCAATGGCTTTTTCCTTCCCCAGTTCAGGGAAGTTCTCAGCTATTATTTCTTCAAGTACCCCTTCAGCACCTTTCCCTCTCTCTTCCTCCTCTGGGATACCAATTATGCGTATATTATTTCTTTTTAGTGTATCACTTAGTTCTCTAATTTTCCCCTCATACTCCTGGATTTTTTTATCTCTCTTTCTCTCAGCTTCCTCTTTTTCCATAACTTTATCTTCTAGTTCACCTATTCTCTCCTCTGCCAACACATATTTTCTATGTTAATGTATTTTGTGCTACATTTTAAGGGACTCTGGATTTTTAACTTGTACAGAATACTTTACATGGCCTCACCCAGCAACTACTCCAGTGCTCCGGTCTCTGAATTCCTCCTCATCTGCTTCCCTAACTACCAGAGTTGGCAGCATTGGTTGTCTCTGCCCCTCAGCCTCCTTTTCCTCCTGGCCATGGGGGCCAACGCCACCCTCTTGCTCACCATCCAGCTGGAGGCCTCTCTGCACGAGCCCATGTACTACCTGCTCAGCCTCCTCTCCCTGCTGGACATCGTGCTCTGCCTGACTGTCATCCCCAAGGTCCTGGCCATCTTCTGGTTTGACCTCAGGTCCATCAGCTTTTCTGCCTGCTTCCTCCAGATGTTCATCATGAATTGCTTCCTTGCCATGGAGTCCTGCACATTCATGGTCATGGCCTATGACCGCTATGTGGCCATTTGCCACCCACTACGATACCCATCCATAATCACCGACCATTTTGTGGTTAGAGCTACCATATTTGTTGTGGCCCGGAATGGCCTCTTTTTCCTTCCTGTTCCAGTCCTTTCTTCCCGACTCAGATATTGTGCAGGGAACATCATCAAGAACTGCATCTGCACTAACCTGTCTGTGTCCAAACTCTCCTGTGATGACATCACCTTCAACCGGCTCTACCAGTTTGTGGCAGGCTGGACCCTCCTGGGCTCTGACCTCATCCTTATTGTTCTCTCCTACTCCTTCATCCTGAAAGCTGTGCTAAGGATCAAGGCTGAGGGTGCTGCGGCCAAGGCCCTGAGCACGTGCGGTTCCCACTTCATCCTCATCCTCTTCTTCAGCACCGTCCTGCTGGTTCTGGTCATCACTAACCTGGCCAGGAAGAGAATTCCCCCAGATGTCCCCATCCTGCTCAACATCCTGCACCACCTCATCCCCCCAGCTCTGAACCCCATTGTTTATGGTGTGAGAACCAAAGAGATCAAGCAGGGAATCCAGAAACTACTGAGAAGGTTCTAAGAGGTAAAATGGATAACACCTAACCCAGGGAATAGAAATTGATAATGGGTAATTGTTTTTATGATGCATAGGGACTTTATATTTTTTTAATTTTATTTTTAATTTTTGAAAATTTACATCCAAATTAGTTAGCATATAGTGAAACAATGATTTCAGGAGTAGATTCCTTAATGCCCCTGACCCATTTAGCCCATCCCCCCCTCCCACAGCCCCTCCAGTAACCATCAGTTTGTTCTCCATATCTATGGGTGTCTTCTGTTTTGTCCCCCTCCGTTTTTATATTATTTTTGTTTCCCTTCCCTTACGTTCATCTGTTTTGTCTCTTAAAGTCCTCATATGAGTGAAGTCATATGATTTTTGTCTTTCTCTGACTAACTAATTTCACTTAGCATAATACCCTCCAGTTCCATCCGTGTAGTTGCAAATGGCAAGATTTCATATGTTTGATAGCCGAGTAATATTCGATTCTATATATATACCACATCTTCTTTATTCATCCATTGACGGACATTTGGGCTCTTTCCATACTTTGGCTCTTGTTGATAGCGCTGCTATAAACATGGGGGTGCATGTGTCCCTTCAAAACAGCACACCTGTATCCTGTGGATAAATGCCTAGTAGTGCAATTGCTGGGTCGTAGGGTAGTTCTATTTTTAGTTTTTTTGAGGAACCTCCATACTGTTTTCCAGAGTGGCCGCACCAGCTTGCATTCCCACCAACAATGCAAAAGAGATCCTCTTTCTCTGCATCCTCGCCAATATCTCTTGTTGCCTGAGTTGTTAATGTTAGTCATTCTGACAGGTGTGAGGTGGTATCTCATTGTGGTTTTGATTTGTATTTCCCTGATGATGAGAGATGTTGAGCATTTTTTCATGTGTTGGTTGGCCATCTGGATGGCTTCCTTGCAGAAGTGTCCATTCATGTCTTTTGCCCATTTCTTCACTAGATTATTTGTTTTTTGGGTGTTGAGTTCGGTAAGTTCTTTATAGATTTTGGATACTAACCCTTTATCTGATATGTCATTTGCAAATATCTTCTCCCATTCTGTGGGTTGCCTTTTAGTTTTGCAGATTGTTTCCTTTGCTGTGCAGAAGATTTTTATTTTGATGAGGTCCCAGTATTCATTTTAGCTTTTGTTTCCCTTGCCTCCAGAGATGTGTTGAGTAAGAAGTTGCTGCGGCCAAGGTCAAAGAGGTTTTTGCCTGCTTTCTCCTCAAGGATTTTGATGGCTTCCTGTCTTACATCGAGGTCTTTCATCCATTTTGAGTTTATTTTTGTGTATGGTGTAAGAAAGTGGTTCAGGTTCATTCTTCTGCATGTTGCTGTCCAGTTTTCCCAGCACCACTTGCTGAAGAGACTGTCTTTATTCCATTGGATATTCCTTCTTGCTTTGTCAAAGATTAGTTGGCCATATGTTTGTGGGTCCATTTCTGGGTTCTCTATTCTGTTCCATTGATCTGAGTGTCTGTTCTTGTGCCAGTACCATACTGTCTTGATGATTACAGCTTGGTAGTATAGCTTGAAGTCTGGGATTGTGATGCCTCCTGCTTTGGTTTTCTTTTTCCAGGTTGCTGTGGCTATTCAGGGTCTTTTCTGGTTCCATACAAATTTTAGGATTATTTGTTCTAGCTCTGTGAAGAATGCTGGTGTTACTTTGATAGGGATTGCATTGAATATGTAAGTTGCTTTGGGTAGTATCGACATTTTCACAATATTTGTTCTTCCTATCCAGGAGCATGGAATCTTTTTCCATTTTTTTGTGTCTTCTTCAATTTCTTCCATAAGCTTTCTATAGTTTTCAGCGTATAGATTTTTCACCTCTTTGGTTCGATTTATTCCTACGCATTTTACGTTTTTTGGTGCAATTGTAAATGGTATTGATTCCTTGATTTCTCTTTCTGTCACTTCATTGTTAGTGTATAGGAATGCAACCGATTTCTGTGCATTGATTTTATATCCTGCAACTTTGCTGAATTCATGAATCACTTCTAGCAGTTTTTGGTGGAGTCTTTTGGGTTTTCCATATAGAGTATCATGTCATCTGTGAAAAGTGAAAGTTGACCACCTCCTGGCTGATTTGGATGCCTTTTATTTCTTTGTGTTGTCTGATTGCAGAGGCTAAGACTTCCAATACTATGTTGAATAACAGTGGCAAGAGTGGACATCCCTGTGTTGTTCCTGACCTTAGGGGGAAAGCTCTCAGTTTTTCCCCATTGAGGATGATATTAGCATTGGGTCATTTATATATGGCTTTTATGATCTCGAAGTATGCTCCTTCTATCCCTACTTTCTTGAGGGTTTTTATCAAGAAAGCATGCTGTATTTTGTCAAATGCTTTCTCTGCATCTATTGAGAAGATCATATGGTTCTTGTCCTTTCTTTTATTGATGTGATGATCACGTTGTTTTGCAGGTATTGAATCAGCCCTGCATCCCAGGTATAAATCCCACTTAGTCGTGGTGAATAACTTTTTTAGTGTATTGTTGGATCTGGTTGGCTACTATCTTGATGAGGATTTTTGCATTCATGTTCATCAGGGAAATTGATCTATATTTCTCCTTTTTAGTGGGGTCTCTGGTTTTGGAATCAAGGTAATGCTGGCTTCCTAGAAAGAGTTTGGAAGTTTTCGTTCCATTTCTATTTTTTGGAACAGCTTCAAGAGAATAGGTGTTAACTCTTCCTTAAATGTTTGGCAAAATTCTCCTGGAAAGCCATCCAGCCCTGGACTCTTGTTTTTTGGCGATTTTTGATTACTAATTCGATTTCCTTACTGGTTATGGGCCTGTTCAAATTTTCTATTTCTTCCTGTTTCAGTTTTGGTAGTATATATGTTTCTAAGAATTTGTCCATTTCTTCATATTACACATTTTATTGGCATATAATTGCTCATAATATTCTCTTATTATTGTTTCTATTTCTGTTGTGTTGGTTGTGATCTTTCCTCTTTCATTCTTGGTTTTATTTATTTGGGTCCTTTCCTTTTTCTTCTTGATCAAAGTGGCTAGTGGTTTATCAATTTTGTTAATTCTTTCAAAGAACCTGCTTCTGGTTTCATTGATCTGTTCTACTGTTTTTTTGGGGGGGGGTTTCTATAGCATTAATTTCTGCTCTGATCATTATTATTTCCTGTCTTCTGCTGGTTTGGGGTTTTATTTGCTGTTCTTGCTCCTTAAGGTGTAAGGTTAGGTTGTGTATCTAAGATCTTTCTTCCTTCTTTAGGAAGGCCTGGATTGCTGTATACTTTCCTCTCATGACTGCCTTTGCTGCGTTCCAGAGATTTTGGGTTGTGGTGTTATCATTTTCATTGGCTGCCATATACTTTTTAATTTCCTCTTTAACTGCTTGGTTAGCCCATTCATTCTTTAGTAGGATGTCTTTAGTCTCCAAGTATTTGTTACCTTTCCAGATTTTTTCTTGTGATTGATTTCGAGTTTCATAGCATTGTGGTCTGAAAATACGCACGGTATGAGCTTGATCTTTTTGTATTTAGGGATGATTTGTGTACTGGTATATGGTCTATTCTGGAGAACTTTCCATGTGCACTGGAGAAGAATGTATATTCTGCTGCTTTAGGATGATATGTTCTGAATATATCTGTTAAGTCCATCTGGTCCAATGTGTCATTCAAAGCCATTGTTTCCTCGTTGATTTTTTTTCAACGTTTTTTATTTATTTTTGGGACAGAGAGAGACAGAGCATGAACGGGGGAGGGGCAGAGAGAGAGGGAGACACAGAATCGGAAACAGGCTCCAGGCTCTGAGCCATCAGCCCAGAGCCCGACGCGGGGCTCGAACTCACGGACCGCGAGATCGTGACCTGGCTGAAGTCGGACGCTTAACCGACTGCGCCACCCAGGCGCCCCTCCTCGTTGATTTTTTGATGAGATGGTATGTCCATTGCTGTGAGTGGGGTGTTGAAGTCTCCTACTATTATGGTATTACTATCGATGAGTTTCTTGATGTTTGTGATTAATTGATTAATATATTTGGGTGCTGCCACATTTGGCACATAAATGTTTACAATTGTTAGGTCTTCTTGGTGGATAGACCCCTTGACTATGATATAATGTGCTTCTGCATCTCTTGATACAGTCTTTATTTTAAAGTCTAGATTGTCTGATATAAGTATGGCTACTCAGCTTTCTTTTGTTCACCATTAGCATGATAAATGGTTGTCCATCCCTTATTTTCAATCTGTAGGTGTCTTTAGGTCTAAAGTGGGTCTCTTGTAAATGGCATATAGATGGATCTTGTTTTCTTATCCGTTCTGTTACCCTATGTCTTCTGATTTGAGCATTGAGTCCATTGACATTTAGAGTGACTACTGAAAGATAGGAATTTACTGCCATTATGATGTTTGTAGAGTTGGAGTTGCTTGTGGTGTTCTCTGGTCCTTTCTAATCTTTTGTTGCTTTTGGTATTTATTTATTTTGTGTGTGTGTGTGTGTGTGTGTGTGTGTGTGTGTGTGTCTGTATGTATGTATGTATGTATGTGTGTGTGTGTGTGTGTGTATATATATATATATATATATATATATATATATATATATATTTATCTTTTCTCCCCTCAGAGAGTCCCCCCCTTAAAATTTCTTGCAGGGCTCATTTACTGGTCATGAACTCATTTAATTTTTGTCTCAGAAACTTTTTATCTCTCCTTCTATTTTGAATGACAGCCTTGCTGGATAAAGAATTCTTGGCTGCATATTTTTCTGATTCAGCACACTGAATATATCCTGCCACTGCTTTCTGGCCTGCCAGGTTTCTGTGGATGGGTCTGCTGCAAACCTGATCTGTATTCCCTTGTAGGTTAGGGACTTTTTTCCCCTTGCTGCTTTATGATTCTCTCCTTGCCTGAGTATTTTGTGAATTTGACTATGATATGCTTTGTTAATCGTCGGTTTTTGTTGAATCTAATGGGGGTCCTCTGTGCTTCCTGGATTTTGATGTCTGTGTCTTTCCCCAGGTTAAGAAAGTTTTCTGCTATAATTTGCTCACATAACCCTTCTACCCCTATTCTCTCTCTTCCTCTTCTGGAACCCTTATGATTCTGATGTTGTTCCTTTTTAATGAGTCACTGATTTTCTAATTCTTAAATCATGCTCTTTTGCCTTAATCTCCCTCTTTTTTTTCTGCTTCATTATTCCGTATAAGTTTGTCATCTATATCGCTGATTTTCTGTTCTGCCTCATCCATCCTTGCCGCCGCTGCATCGATCCGTGATTGCAGCTCAGTTATAGCATTTTTAATTACATGCTGGCTATTTTTTACTACTTTTATCTCTTCAGAAAGGGATTCTAATCTATTTTTGACTCCAGCTAGTATTGTTATTATCGTGATTCTAAATTCTGGTTCTGACATCTTGCTTGTGTCTGTGTTGGTTAAATCCCTGGCTGTCGTTTCTTCGTGCTCTTTCTTTTGGAATGAATTCCTTCGTTTTTTTCATTTTGAAGGGAGAAAAGGAATTAATGAGGTAGAAAAATTGAAATTAAAATTAAAAAAATATTAAAATTAAAAATTAACACACAATTTTCTGTATTCAAGAAAAAAATGAAAAAGAGGAAAAAGATAAAAAAAAGAAAAAAAAGAAATCGTTTGAAAATTTGAAAAAGTGAATACACTGTAGTAGACTAAAATAAAATTATGGAAGTAAAATAGAATTTGAAAAAATTGCCATAAAAGCAAAAATACCGTAATGAAAATTAAATAAGAATATTTTTAATAGAAATTGAAAGTAAAAATGAAGTTTTTCTCTTTCTGCATTCAAGAAAAAGAAAAAAAAGGAAAAAGAGAAGAAAAAAGAAAGAAAGAAAAAAAGGAAATTGAAAATTTGAAAAGGTGAATAAACTGAAATAGACTAAAATAAGATGATGGAAGTAAAGTATAAATTGAAAAAAATTACACAAAAGTAAAAAATATTGTAATAAAACTTAAAGAAATATATTTTTAATATCTTAATATTTTAATAAAAATTGGAAATAAAAATGAATTTTTCTCTCTGTATTCAAGAAAAAGAATTGTAAAAGATAAAAAGAAAAAAAAGAAAGAAAATTGAATAGATGAACTTGCTAACAGATTGAAGTAGGACTGAAATTGCTTTGTTTTCCCCTAGAAGTCAGTCATTGTAGCTCTTTATAGTCCATAAATCAAGCCGTCAGTGAGACTTGTGTTTGAAGACCAAAGTTGGCCTATTTGGGTGGGGCTGAGTGTAACAGCTCTGCTCTCCACTAGATGGCGCTGCTAGCCTACTTGGGTGGATTGTTTAGGTGCTTGTAGGTGCATACGCGCATGCGTGGGAGTGGTGAAAATGGCGCCACCCAGCTACCCAGTCTATTCTCCCAGATCAGCAATTGTGCCCTGGTCCTCTGTCTTAAGCTCTCATCGACTCTCTGCTTTTTCACTCTCTGTGACCAGGCCCCAGGCAGTACCTCTCTCCCGAGTTTTGTCTCAGATGCGGCTATTTTCCCCGGCCCCTTACTTCCGAAGGACTGTGGCTTTGACCCGCTCTGCCCCTCTGTGGGAGGGTCTCACTGAGCAATGGCCGAATGAGCAATGGCCGAATATTGGCTGCACCCAGGAATGCTTGCTGGACCCTGCTGCTGCCCATGCCCGGAGACTGTGACCAGGTGCCAGCCCACCCCAGAAAAAGTTTGCGAGACAGAGTATCAGCAGCGTTGCAGGGTTTATGGAAAATCACAGCACACATCTGGCACCAGGCTTCACACTTAATGACCTTGTTCCAGCACCAACGAATGTGGCCATTTTCTGGAGTCTGCTGGGACCAGGTGGCTTCAACAGTCTCTACCAAATGTCCTTCCAGCAGTGGAACCGCTTTTTCCGTGTGGCCCGAGAATCTCCTGGACCCCACTCTGCTCCTGGGGATTCACCTTTCCCACCAGTGCACCGCCAGGTATCGAGCTGAGGAGTTCCAGCCTTTGTGCTCCCCTTGTTTACAGTCTTAATGGAATTTAAACCCTCTCCTTTCTCCCTTTTTAGTTTAGTCCCTGCGGCTGTTTCCAATTTCCACTTTCTCTCCAGCTGCTTTTGGGGAGGGGGTGCTTTTCCCGTATGCTCCCACCCCCTCCCCCCCAGTCTCCATCCTCTCTCTGCCCACAAAAGCGGTTCCCTACCTTTCGCGGCTTCACTCTCCCCATGTTCAGCTCTCTGCGCTGCGTACCTGCTGAATTCTGTGGTTCAGGTTGTGCAGCTTGTTTTAATCCTCCAATCAGTTTTCTAGGTGTGTAGGATGGTTTAATGTTGGTCTGGCTGTATTTCATGGACGCGAGACACACAAAAAGCTTCCATGGTGTTCTGCCATCTTAGCTCCTCTGGGACTGTAAACAGTTACTGCAGGAATAAGTTTGGATTTCACATTCTCCAAATTTTCAATTGAATTATGGGGTATTCATATCCTGGGTCCTGTTTTCTCTGAACTTACTGGAACCTTAGTTTTGCATTATGGAGTTTCTGGCAGTTTCTTGGCCTCACCTGTGTGAGAAGGATGTGTCCAGCCATAATTACAGGACCTTAATTAGAACGATACTGTTTTCCAAGTAAAGAAGAAATGGTATTCCACTCACATTCAGTGCTTCTGAGTTTCCTCAATTGCTTAATACTTAGATATGTATTATTTCTCTTGTTTCTACCTGACACAGTTCAAGCTGGTTTTGTGTCATGAATGGGTCTCCTGTGGAGATACAGAAGTTGGCTCCAGAACTTTGAGGGAATAGTGAGGGAATGACATGTGTCACTCACTGCCTTCTCTAAGCCCTCCCAGACATTGTCCATATACTTACTTAGTGCCACTTCCCTGGAGTATGAATTTCCTGTAATTCTCTCCTTTAATATTTGATGAATTAAAACATTTTAACATGACTCATTTTTGTGAGTTTGTGCTTTGTTTCAAGTGAAAGTGTGTCTCCTGTATTCAGATGTGCTTCACTAACTTTTGTCTTCATCCTCTCGTATATGACTGCCATCAGCCTTCAGGCACTATCTGCATCCCCACTTTTTTTCTGTTTATCTTAGTTATACAGGTAAATTGACTTATTCAGTCTACTTTCAGCTCTGTTGTGTCAATCCTCACATCCTGTGCTGGTGCCAAAATAGTGTCCTCTGGGATCCAGACATCCATATTAGTGGGTTATTTGAACAAGGATAAGTGTGTTTCATTCTTTGCAATTCCCTTCCTGCTTATGCCCTGAAAAATGGTAGGGACCCAGATATTGGCCAGTGTTTCCTGGGATTAATTTACCTTGGCAACAGATCCCCCTTTTGGATACTGAGAGTGTCACATATAAGAGCCTTTTGAGAATATCTTCTAACATACCTAGCTGATCTATGATGACGGTAGTTATTTGGGGGGAATTTATTAAATAATTTATCATTCTTATAGCATTATCTTTCACCAAAGTAGTAGCTTTGATCCACTCTCTCTTCTCTGTTCCACAGGTCCAAAGATTGATCCTAACCAAAGTATGAACTTCTCAAGCACTGTCCTATTCGCCCATCATTTCAGTTACTCCTAGCTCATTATTTTCAGATTATGCCCACTGATATTTTTTCTTAAAGTCTATGTTCAAGAATCTTCTCCCACATAGAAAACCAGTACGTGTCTTCATTTGACAAACTGTAATTTTCAGTGGAAACTCCACCTACTTTTACAATCCTTCCCTTTATTCACCCCAGCAGAATTAATCTATTTTTAGCCACGTGTGTATCTCCCTCTGATACTAGATTATTAATTCCTCTGAGTTTGTTGAAGAGTTTTATTTGTCTTCTTAACTTTATGTTCTTAGAGCTGGTAACACAATTATTTACTTATTTGTTATTTTGTTGAACTACAGTGAATAATTCATATGAATTATGTTTTTATTATTTCTTCTGAAAACTTCTTAGGGGAAGATCAAGTTGTTAATATAATGTATTTTTCAAAACACTTTACAAAAAACCTTATATAGCTCACAGTTCAGTGTGGTGTTATATACCAAAGAACTTAAGACTATTTCTCTTGGGATAAGATAAGAAGGAATCTTTATTTATTTGAATCTCAGGTATACCAGTCTGGCCACTGACTAGATGTGTAACTTTTTACTAACTGATCTGAGGTCTCGTTTTCTCATGTAAGAAGAGTGATGACTGACCTTTTATTATGTGATTTATCAGATTATTGGTTGACAATCTATGGAAAGCTTTTCAACCATATACTTAAACATGCTAATAACTTTTAGATGGCAACTCATTTTATCATTTTCCTATAAACATTGATTTCTCAAATGTCTTCAGAAGAAGATGCTTTTCATTATTTTATATACCACAATGCATTTCAGAGATGCTTTGCCTTTCCCTGTATGTCATTCCTCTTCCCCAGTGCAATTTCTTGATTATTGTGCACGACTGTCTTATAAAATCCTTTCCTTACTTAAAGCTCAGGGTCATGTTGTACCATGGCACCCTCAATCGTTTCTTGTTCTAACTCATCTTTTTTTTTTTTTTTAACATTTATTCATTTTTGAGACAGAGAGAGACAGAGCATGAACGGGGGAAGGTCAGAGAGAGAGGGAGACACAGAATCCGAAACAGGCTCCAGGCTCTGAGCTGTCAGCACAGGGCCCGATGCGGGGCTCGAACTCACAGACCGCGAGATCATGACCTGAGCTGAAGTCGGACGTGCAACCGACTGAGCCACCCAGGCGCCCCTAACTCATCTTTTAAAATCTTGGTCTTGCTGCCTCAGTTTAGATGTTGGCAGTTTCTAATAGTCTGGTTGGAATGGATCCAGACTAAAAGCACCTCTATTCATAATGAAAGAATCTAGGCTGTACATGAACAGAGAACAGAAACAATTTAAAAAATGATATGAAGTTACCCAGTGAGGAGCATATGCTCACAGAGTCGCTACATATATTTCTACAATTTTTTATGTTACTATTTTTTTTTTTTTAATTTAGAAAGTTTTAAATTTTTTGTAATTTACCTCTTAAAGCACACAAAAATGTTTGGTAGATTGTCCACATTGGCCATCACTTTTTTTTTTTTTTTTAATTTCTGGATACCCAGAATTTCATATCTATAGGGATTTTAAAGTCACCAAATCTAGAGTCCTCTTGGAATTTCCACTAAAGACTATTTGATAAATAAGAATTCAAGATTTGTTTAATTTTCTCATTGATAAGAAACTGTCTTCTACCACTTGGGACAGAAAGCCTCGATTTCTGTTTCGGATTTTAAAAAGAGGCCCTCTCACTTGCCTGCAGTTTTTCCTTGGGCCCATATGGAAACTTTCTGGTGAATTAAATTTCTAGTACTAGCTTCAGTCATTTTAACAATATTCCATTTGGGAGCTTGCAGAACTGATAGTTCTAAAACAGGTATAATATTCACTCCCTTTCCACATAATTTCTCATTTCCTTATACCGTGCTTTCTCCTATATAAGTCCTATTAGGTTACTGATTGTTGCTCACTTTTGCATTTCCTACTGAGTCAAGCAGAATAATAAACACATAAAAGATGTTTAGCAGATGCATATGAGATAGATTAACAAAATGTGAAATGCAGTAAAATGAGAGAATGAAATGATATGTGGAATGAAGTATATAATAAAATGGAATGTGAGAGGTAAATTTTATATTTAGGAGTGTGGTTCAAATGACTGGTATCTCTAATACAGTCAAACACTCCAAGCATGGGATTCTCTGGGCACAGTGCTACAAACCTCTGTTTTTTCTTTCTTTTTGTATTTAAATGCATACATCTTTCTTTCACCTTTGAAAGTATGTAGGTTTATGTAAGAATGTGTGTAGGCTTAGGCAGGTAGGTATGTTTGTGTAGGATGTAATACTTCAAGGAACCATGAGGACAGGAAACTCAAAGTATCTTTGTTATCTTTTGACTTGCAAGAGAGGCAACATTATATCTTTAGCAATTTCAGGGAGTCCAGCAAAGAACATAAGGCAAGAAGTTGAAGAGTCACATACTGGCAGCTGACTACTAAATGAATAAGACCTCCACTTAGAGAAAACTTTACATAGTACCTTCAAAATATCCATTTAAACGCTTAGCACAAGATGAGTCAGTTAGAGAAAGAAAAGAACTGTATGTATCACTTACATGTAGAATCTAAAAAATATCAAACCTGTAAAAAACAGAAAGTAGAATGGTAGTTGCCAGAGGATGGAGGGTGGAGGGATAAGATTGATAGTGTTTAAGGGTACAAACTTCAAATGAGTAGTAAATAGGCCATAGAGATCTAGTGCACAGTATAAGGAATACAGGCAATAATATTATACTGTAATTATGTAACATGATAAATATTGCTACAACAGCAATCATATTACAATATATAAGTGTAGCAAAGTAATACTTTCTGTACACCTTAAATTTATGCAATAGTGTGTGTCAAATTTATTCAATATGAAAACAATTTTAGGAGAAGTAATACTTTTATCTTAGAGTTTTCATTCCATCTTGTGTATAAGAGAATGAGAATGTACACCTTAGATATTCATGTTTGAGAATCCAAAGACGCAGAGATTAATACCCACCAGACTATACATTATTCTAACAGGTACATCATTCCACTAAACATAATTTTGGTGGAAGGTCTGTGGGTTAGCCCAAAACATGTAAAGTGTAGTTGAGATGTGCATTTAGAAGCGATGCTGAATGGAGAAACTGAGAGAGGAAAATCATTAAACCAAATTTGAGATATAAGTATCTGGCTTTTTTTTTTTCTGTGTGAGGTGATGAATGTTCAAAATGTCTAAGACTTTGATATTTTTCCTCATGAACTTTTATATTACCAAGGAAGATGTCAGTTGCACTAAGAACTACAGCTCCAAGTAGAGAGACAAAATTGAGAAAAGGATAGCTGTAGAGTTTAAACATTGATTGGAGGAAAGGGTCGTCCAACTCAAGGGAATAGGGACAGGGAGATGCTAGTGTTCATGCCATTAGAACACTGGAAAGTCTGATGTCTAACACTGAATAAAGTTGTGTCCAGACCTGTGCTAACTAAGGGGGAGGATTGCGTTAATCTGAAATCAGAGCCCACATGCAGAGATTTGAGGAAAGGGAGAAGTTACTTTCCTGATGAGAAAATTTGTCTCTTATTTTAAGACTCTCCTCTTCTCCCCACAGCTGTGGTGGAATGGAGCTGTGTAGAAGTCCTCCCCCACCTTCCATAAGAGGCGTCAGTTGGCTTGTTCTTTGGGGGGAAACATGGCAGAATTAGTAATTCAGGATGATGGATGGTCCAGGAATCATCCAAAGAGAACTAAAGCACCAACTTGAGTTTATCTGGGCTCTTCAACATTTCACTTGTTAACCTAAAAAATAAAACAGAAAGTTATTTTACCAGCCAAATGAGTTTATCAGGAATAGCAGAGAATTGCAATGCAGGACGTGCTATGGCAAAACCATAGGCAAACCCAACAAACAAAGGAGAGGACCATTATTTTATGGAGATGAAGGAGGAAGCTGAGATAAGTTGTTTTGAACAAAAGTCCATTGGTGAAAGGCAAGAGTTCAGAGTGATGACAATTTCTCATTGGCTGAGTTGCCAGAGAAACTGGGGTGCCAGTTTCTCCTAGGAGATGCAATGTAGATCTTTCCCTGTTGGGAAATTGACATTTCTTCCTCTACTGATGTTGAATGGTATGGCTCCCCCTTCTGGCTACTGCGCTCTATTTTCATGAGGTTTCCCTTTATTAATTTTCACATACCAAGCATCCTTTTATGGACAACTGGCCATGTCTGCTCCTGTCTCAAAAAGCGTACACTCTTACTCTGCATCTTTTACCCTGAAAGGGCCAAGCATTTAGAATAGCATCTCCCAAATGAACAAAGTGAGAGATTGAACACAAGCAGAGTGAGTTTGGATTTGGCCTCAATACCACTCAGTTTTATCCTGTTGCTCTGTACTGACGATAGGGTTTAGCTTTCCATCCAAGAGAATTTTCAGAAAGGCGAGGTGAGACGTGGAGCAGAGGCTTGAAACTGGTGACCATTAGAAGACTGATAAAATAGATAATGGATTTAATAGTTTGTGCTCAAGGTTTTAATGGGTACAGAGGAGCAACAGACAAGGACAGGAACCTGACTTTGTCTAGGACTATGATATCAGGGAATATGTAACACTTAGACAAAATGAGACAAAAGGGTTTAGGAAAATGAAACAGGGTAGATTTTCTTTTTTTTTTCTTTTTTATTAATTTTTTTTAACGTTTATTTGTTTTTGAGACAGGGAGAGACAGCATGAACAGGGGAGGGTCAGAGAGAGAGGGAGACACAGAATCTGAAACAGGCTCCAGGCTCTGAGCTGTCAGCACAGAGCCTGACGCGGGGCTCAAACTCATGGACCGCGAGATCATGACCTGAGCCGAAGTCGGATGCTTAACCGACTAAGCCACCCAGGCGCCCTGAAACAGGGAAGATTTTCAATGAGGGAAGAATGTGTGTAAAGTCACAGGGGTGAGGCAAAGCATAAAATTATATACTGGTGTAGCTGAATTAATGTATTTGTTGAAACAGCAAAATTTGAGCTTAAGAGAGTTATTTTCTGTTAATTTTTTAGCCAAAAACTCGTGGGAACCACAGATGGATGTTTGAAGGGCATGATATAAATTACATTTTATTCTAGTTATTCCGAAAGAAGCATTTCAGAAGTATTTGAGGGGGTAGACTAGCAGCAGATGGGTAATTCTAGACTATCGAAGGAATCATACACCAAAGAATGAAATTGTATCTGTGGTATTTCAGCTAGACCTAGCCCTTCCTTCTCCCCACTGGTGATGGTGCTATTTTCTAAAAACACAGGGACCCAGGTGACCAAGATCTTGAGTTACTTATCAGGGATACAGGACATGCAGCACTGTCAATCTATTCTCATGACCTGGCTCGTAATTTTGTCCCTTGGAAATAATTTTGTGCTTTAGGGACCCATAAACTCACCATTATCTCCCTCATTGGATATTTCTCCTGCCCCCAAATTAAACACCCTTGAGACCCTCATCGAAGGCACTAGATTTTATCTTTAACATTTAGAAAGGAAGTCCATCTGCGATATTTGTATATAGTGGATATCCAGTTAATTCGTTTAACATTTGTTGAAATGACTATTTCTCCCGAGGGCCCATTTAGTTTGCTTTTCTCATCAATCAGGTGGCCATATATATATATACCTGGGCCTATTTCTGGGCTATCTAACTCTTTAATTGCCTGGATTGTCTACCCTTGTGTCAATAGCACACCATCTTAATTCCTAAAGCTCTGTAATATGTTTTGAAATCTGGCAGTCAATATAAGTCATGCAGTTTTGTTCATCTTTAAGACTGACTTTTTCAATTCCCATATGAAGTTTTACATAGGAGTTTGTAAAAAAATGGTGGAGGAGAAACTGCTGGGAATTTGACTGGGATTGCATTGAGTCTAGAGATTAACTTTGCGGGAGGGTTGACATCCATACCATATTAAGTTTTCCAATCCATAACCTCATTTCTGTACGTTATTTAGGTTCTAATTTTGTATCTTTCAGGATAAATATTATGTAATCTTTGTTTAAACTTATTCCTAGATATTAATTTTTCTGATGCTATTGTGAATATGTTGTTTTCTGTTTATTGTCATACACAGCTAAATTGTGTTTTGCCCATGTTTTGGATGATAACTCTAATCATGTATTAATTCTAGTATTCTACTTTTGGGTTTTTGAAGTACATAATTATATGCTTTGCAAAATGACAGTTTTATTCCTTTCTTTTCAATCCTGCTGCTTGCTATTTGTTTTTTCCAGATTTACTCACTGACTTGACTCTCCAGTGCCATGTTGAAAGGGAGTGGTGATATTGGACCTTTTTGTCTTTTATTTTGTTTCTTATTAAAGGACAAGTCTTTAGCATTTAACCATTGATTGCTTGTGACTTCCGTAGGTGTTTTGGAAATATCCTTTATCAGATCAAGGAAATTCCCTCCTATTTTAATATGCTAAGATTTTTAAATGGGTATTTACTTTGGTCAAATGCTTTTTCTGCTTCTCTTGAGATATTCACATAGTTTCATTTGTTATTCTGTAAATGGAGCAGATCACATTAGTTTTCAAATATTATATTACCCTTGTTTGTGGTCATTTACCATTTTCATATGTCATATGTCATTGCACTCGATTTGCTAATGATTTAAGAACTTTTATATACATGTTCATGTGAGAGATTGATTTCTTTTTTAAGGGTTTCATTTTTATATCTTCAATTTTTTTTTATTTTCAAAGATTTTTTTCCCTTTCTTTCTTTCTTTCTTTCTTTCTTTCTTTCTTTCTTTCTTTCTTTCTTTCTTTCTTCTTTCTTTCTTCTTAGTAATCTCTACATCCAGCATGGGGCTCGAACTCACCACCCGAGGATTAACTGTTGGATGCTCTTCCAACTGAGCCAGTCAGGTGCCCTTATATTCTTTTCTTGTAATGATATTTCTTCCTCCACTCTTTCATTTTTTAACCTATTTTTGTCTGTATATTTGAAGTGGTGTTTTCATAGGTAACATGTAATTGGGTCTTGCTTTTTATTCAGACTCATATTTTTGGCCTTTCAATTGGGTTGTTTAATTTATTTGCATTTAATTTTATCATTGATATGGTGGGATTTAAATCTACCACCTTGCTACTTGTTTTCTATACATCACACCTGTTATTTGTTCCATGTTTTCCTGTTTTTATGCTTTATATTGGACTGAGTATTTCTTTTCACTGTGATTCTTTTTCTCTTTTGGTTTATTAGTTATAACTTTTTGTTTTTTTAATTTAGTTGTTGCTTTAGAGTTTACAGTATGCATCACTAAGTTACCACAGAGTGCCTCAAGTGATATACCATTTCATATGTAGTATGAAAATCTTATACTAGTTTGCTTATTTATTTACCTATGTAATTATCATATCTGGAACTGTTTATTTCTTTCTGCACATCCAGATTTTCATCTGGTATCATTTTCTTTCTGCTCCAAAGAATTCCTCTAATATATTTTGCAGTTCAGGGCTCCCGATGGTGAATGATTTCAGCTTTTGTATGCCTGAAAAAGTATTTTTCTCTCTTTAATTTTTGAAAGATATTGAAATTATTCAGAATTTTCTGAATGTTCAGAATGTTCTGTTTCACTAAATATAGAATTCCAAGTTAACAAAATTTTTTTTGGTACTTTAAAGATGTTGCTTCTCCATATTCTGACTTGAATGGTTTCTAACAAGAAATCTGCTGTTATCCTTAACTTTCTCTCTTTGTATGTAATGTCTTTTTTCCTGTGTTTACTTTTATGATTTTCTCTTTATCATTGATTTTAAGCAATTTGATCATGATATGCCTTGGCATAGTTTTCTTCAGGTCTCTTATCTTTGGGAAATCTTTCTGATGTCTTAATTATTGCTTTCCTTCTACTTTTTTGATTAGTTCTTTTTTTTTCAGATGGCATATTTAATCATTGATTTTTATTCTTCTTTTCATTCATATATAATATATTCCATTTTATCATATGTAATACTTTAAAATATGTTAAATGTAATATATAATATACATATATGTATATATATTTGACTATAGTTTTATTTTTATGTATTCTTTTATGTTTTATATTCATTATCATCAGTTCAAAATATTTTCTACTTTCCACTTTGATTTTTTTCTGTTACTCGTAGGTTATTTAGATATGTATAATTTGTATGAAGTATGGGATTTCCAGATACATTATTATTGCTTCATAGCTTAATTTCACTGTGGTCAGAGAACATTCTGAAAAATTTCAATAGTTTGAAATTCATTGAAAATTTTTTTTATGTTTCAGCATTTATTTGATTTTGATAATGTTTTATTTACTTAAGAATATTAATACTGTTGTTACTGAGTACAATGTTCTGCACATGTCATTTGGGTAAACTTTGTTAATTACATTCTTCTAATGTTTCATATCTGTATGGATCTTCTTTTTATCAGCTGTTCTATCATCTTTTAGGAGAGTCATGTTGAAATGTCACTGTGATTGTGTATTTCACCTTTTGTTTGTGTTAATGTTTTTGCATTATTTTAATAGAAATTGTGATATTGTTACACTTTCCAATTCATCATTATAATCACTTCATTATTATAAAATGTCCTTCATTATCTCTGGTTATGCTTCCTGCCTTAATGTTTGCATTAATCAGATTAGTATAGCTACTCACATTCTCCTGGTTAGTATTTTCCTGATATATTTTTTCCTTTCTTTTGTTTTCAGTGATTCTGGTGTTTATATTTAAAATTTGTCTTTCAGAGGCACCTGGGTGGCTCAGTTGGTTAAGCATCTGACTCTCGATATTGGCTCAGATCATGATCTCATGGTTTGTGGGGTCAAACCCCTCATCAGGCTCTGTACTGATGGCATGGAGTCTACTTGGGATTCTCTCTCTCTCTCTCTCTCTCTCTCTCTCCCTCCCTCCCTCCCTCCCTCCCTCCCTCTCTCTGCCCCTATCCCACATGCGCTTTCTCTGTCTCCCTCAAAATAAATGAATAAACATTTAAAAAAATAAAATGCATCTTTTGTAAGTATTATGGATATATTTAATCTGATAGTCTTAGTCTTGTACTTAAAATATGTGCTCTATCTACATAAATGCAATTGCTGATTGCTTTATAGCTACCATCTTATTATTTGTATATAACCTCAAATATATTAATTTCCTTCTACTTTCTTGTCTTATTTTGGATTAATGAAATTTTATGCAATTTTTTTAGTATTATTTTGGTGACGATCCCAGCATAAAATCAGTCAAGATGATATTCTTGACTTACTAGTCTATTTAAGTATACTGTTTGAAGTACTCAGGATTCCATATAGTTGTTTTCCTTTCAGTGACATATTTTCCCTGTGTGAAAAACTTAATATAAATTAATGATAAAATAAATCATCATAAAGTACTCATTTTAAAAAAAATTTTTCTAGAGTGTAGCTAATATATAAGATGAAGTCATTTCATAAGTCTGATGTCATTTGTCTTTCTCAAGGGTCTTTTAGTTACATCCTCTGAGTCCCTGATTGATATTTCTTTCTATTACAAGTAATACATCTCAGTTCATGTAACTTGCAGATAACTCAAAAGAAACTATGAGCCAATCAATGCTCTTTCACTTCATCTGAGTACAAATTCAGAAATCTCTTTTTACATTAGAAATGTGTGTGTGCATCTGCACAGAGGCAGGAACCCATGGGAGCAGGATGCCCAAACAAACTCTTCATGTTTCCAGCCACAGGAGAGTGGCTGTTATAGAGACATCTTTATAAAGTCGTCCAGGGGCCAAAGCCACAATACTTTGGTTTCTCTTCAGATCACATAAATATCTCCTGTTTTACCAGAGTCATATGCAGTGGGCTAGTGAGAGGTTGAGAAGTCACACTTTGGCTGATAGCAGCTGGATGATCAAACTGCCATTTGGGGCAGAATTTCTCTGTAGGTATTTTGGAAACAGTATGTTGGAAAGCCAAGCATAAGTGACACTTTTGAGTTTGCACTTCAGTTTAATTCACTGATCATATAGAAGAATGTCATTGTATCCTCAGATGTTGGTATGTGAAGACCTGAAGATCAGCCAATGTGTGAGCATGAACACATTAGGTTGTGGGTCAGCTGAGCTCACAGAAGGTCAGCTCAGCTTTGTCTCTGATTTGATTATTTGAGGCATATTTTAAGTGTCTGGATTTGTGCCAACTGCCACAAAGAAAAATGATGCGTACCTTTTTCTTGGCTTTAATGAGCTTTGGTCCTCCTAGGAAAGGTGCCTAAGAACTATAGATCCAGGCAGAGGGATAAAACCATGAAACAGGAACCTATAGAATTCCCAGGGTGTCCCTGGGAGGAAGATAACTTTAAAATTGGGAGATCAGAGATTGGCCAGAATTGTGGTCAAATTTAAGTAAAGATAATGGGAGAAGCAGTCAATGTGATGTCTGAAGCTGAGCAGAGCTGAGGCTAGGGCTGGCTGAACTGAGGTGGCAGTCTTGGATTAGGGTTAACCTAAATCAGTGGTTAGGCCAGTTAATGACAGTTGGAAGTAGCTTTATCATTCTCAAAGTATTGTCCCTGGAAAAGCAGCATAGGCATTACCTGGGAACTTGTTAGAAAGGTGAATTCTTGGCTTTTTCCCCCAAACTACAAAGTAGGTAACTCTGGAGATTGGTATCAGCAATCTGTGTTTCAACGAGCTCTCCAGGTGATTCTCATACACACCCACATTTGAGAACCACTGTTCTAGATAAAAGAAGAGCCTGATAAGAAGCCCGCACTATATATTGAAGAAAAAAAAATGGAGAGCTCTAAATATCGATTTGGAGGTGTGTGTGTGTGTGTGTGTGTGTGTGTGTGTGTGTGTGTGTTCAGGGGCACCCAAACAACATGCGCCAAAATTCATCTGTAAAGGATGGTGGGATGGTTTTTCCTCTGCCTCAGAGGAGAACAACAGCAGAACCTGGCAACTTCTTCCCATCAGGGTCCAGGATGGTTAAGAAGATCCTTGAAGAGAACTGAAGCTCCAGTTTGTGCAGCATCCTGTCCTTGGGCATGTTTATTCCTTTAGTTCTTCTCTTGTTCTTGAAGCCTCATTTCCTTATTTTTTCTCCTTTACCCAGGAAATATAATGGTTTTTATTTTATTATTTTTAAGCAGCTACTTACCGAATGCAGATGCAAATAAGATACTAACAGGTAACTTTTGTATTTATTGTTTCCACCCCTAGGTTTCACCAGTAATTGTTTTTTTTTTTCTTTCCCATTCTGCTTTGTTCTGCTTTCTAGTGAGTATTAAGCAAGACTGCCAGTGGTTCACAGTACATCAAGATATGGAGATGCTAAATTAAAAGAGTCAAGGATATTATGATGCTTTCAACAATCTGTCAGTTTCATATATCTGACTTGTACTTATTGAGTGCCTTTTATGTCAGCAGGTGCAGGGCGCTTTTCTCTGTGCTATTATAAAAAGATAAGATTTCATTGCTGACAAATGGAGCACAGACTTTTTGGCAGACGAATAGGACATACCATTTGTATAGGAGAGTGTTATTAATGCTTTAATAGCAGCATGCTCAGGAAGTTAAAGGATCATAGGGAAACAATGGAAAGGGGAGGCATATAACCATGGATGCAGAAAGAGTAACAAGAAAAACCATTTCTAAGAGCTATAACTCTTGTTCCAGATAGAACGCAACAAGGAGTAGTTAGTTATTTGAGGGCAAGAGAGTTGATTCTAGGAGAAGGAGATGACATGTAAAAACACAGAGTTGAGACAAAGAGCAAAGCATGTTCTGTCAGTGGCTGGGTTTATGTGTGGAGTTAAAATATACTCGTGAAGGGAGTTATTTTTTATTCATAAGGTTATGAATGCTAAGGACATAGTTTTAACAAAGAGTCACTTGTACAATTTAAATTGTAGACATATTTCATGTCAACAGAATTGTGGAGAAACATGACAGCCTAGAAAAAAAGCAGATACATCAGTTGGGAGATTGTTAATGAAACAGTCAAACCCTGAATTCATGTCTTTCCTTTCAGCCAGTTGCAGGCCCACCTGCCAGTCATGGTACTATTTCTCAACAACACAGGCACCCAGGTGACTGAATTCCTGATGATTTGCTTCCCAGGAATGCAGGAAACACAGCACTGGCTATCTGTAGTCCTTGCTCCCCTCCTGGTTTTGGCTTTGGGGGCCAACTTTGTGTTATTACTCACCATTCAGCAAGAGACATCTCTGCACGAACCCATGTACTACCTGCTTGCCATCCTCTCCGTGCTGGATATCATCCTCTGCCTCACTGTCATCCCCAAGGTCAGACCCCTTCTGGATTGACTTCCAAGCATTCAGTTATTTTTCTTTAAATGGTAGTTTGTTTTGCTGCTATAAATCCTACTACTCCTGAAGGACAATCCTCAGTGAGTGGTCCATACCATCACACAGGGTCTGTCACAGCTCCCAGATATGTCCCCTCTCATTCTCAGTGTCCATTTTTAAAATTTTTAAATTATTTTTAAAAATATTTTATTGTCAAATTGGTTTCCATATAACACCCAGTGCCCATCCCAACAGGTGCCCTCCTCAATTCCCATCACCCACTTTCCCCTCCCTCCCACCCCCCATCAACCCTCAGTTTATTCTCAGTTTGCATCCTTCCCTCTCTGTAACTTTTTTCCCCCTTCCCCTCCCCCGTGGTCTTCTGTTAAGTTTCTCAGGATCCACATAAGAGTGAAAATATATGGTATCTGTCTTTCTCTGTATGACTTATTTCACTTAGCATAACACTCTCCAGTTCCATCCACGTTGCTACAAAAGGCCAGATTTCATTCTTCCTCATTGCCAAGTAGTATTCTATTGTATATATAACCACAACTTCTTTATCCATTCATCAATTGATGCACATTTAGGCTCTTTCCATAATTTAGCTATTGTTGAAAATGCTGCTATAAACATTGGGGTACAAGTGCCCCTATGCATCCGCACTCCTGTATCCCTTGGGTAATTTCCTAGCAGTGCTATTGCTGGGTCATAGGGTAGATCTATTTTTAATTTTTTGGGAAATCTCCACACTGTTTTCCAGAGTTGCTGCACCAGTTTGCGTTCCCAGCAATAGTGCAAGAGGGTTCCCGTTTCTCCACATCCTCTCCAGCATCTATAGTCTCCTGATTTGTTTATTTGAGCCACTCTGACTGGCATGAGGTGATATCTCAGTGTGGTTTTGATTTGTATTTCCCTGATGAGGAGTGACGTTCAGCATCTTTTCATGTGCCTGTTGGCCATCTGGATGTCTTCTTTAGAGAAGTGTCTATTCATGTTTTCTGCCTATTTCTTCACTGTATTATTTGTTTTTCGGGTGTGGAGTTTGGTGAGTTCTTTATAGATTTTGGATACTAGACCTTTGTCCGATATGTTATTTGCAGATATCTTTTCCCATTCCATCAGTTGCCTTTTAGTTTTGTTGATTGTTTCTTTTGCAGTGCAGAAGCTTTTTATCTTCATGAGGTCCCGATAGTTCATTTTTGCTTTTAATTCCCTTGCCTTTGGAGATATGTCAAGTAAGAAATTGCTGCAGCTGAGGTCAGAGAGGTTTGTTCCTGCTTTCTCCTCTAGGGTTCTGATGGTTCTGTAGTGTCCATTTTTTAAAGATTTAATTCTTTCCCAACTGACAGGCCCTCTCTCAATGTCTGAGTCAATGATATTCCAAGTTTTTACATTCTTTTTACTTCTAGGGAGATTTTCCTTGACTCAGAATGATCCCACCTTTACATCCAAGAGCTGTAGAATTTACTTTCTAAAGTGTAACTGGATGTATGTTTATGTCATATACTGAGATAGGAAGCAGAATTGAAAAAGATTTCTTATATGTCTAGAGAAGGTGGAGAGTATCCAAATGTAAATATTGAACTTACTGAGTTTGGTGTTCTTGTGATGCATTCAACTGGAGTTTGGGTAAGAAATCTGGGGATCAAGAGAAGACAGGCTAGAAGTAAACATTAAACAAGAGGCATGGTCTATAGATGGGGAGAAAGGGGTATAAATAAGGCTCTACTTGGGATGTACATAGAAGGTATTTGAAATTAAGATACTGTCCCAGCTGGGATTATAGGGCTGTGGTTTGGGGATACAGATGGTTGAAGCCATTGAAAGTTTCCCCCAAGGTTAGGTACCGTAGGGTGGGAATGAATGCAGTTTTTGAGAATAATGATTCTGGCAGGTCCTGCTCATCTTCTGGTTCAACATGAAGACCATCAGCCTTGCAGGCTGCTTTCTTCAGATGTTCATCATGAATACATTCCTTCCTATGGAGTCTTCCACCTTCCTGGTCATGGCCTATGACCGCTATGTGGCCATTTGCCATCCTCTGCACTACCCGTCCATCATCACTGAAAAATTTGTCATTTATGCAGCCATCTTCATTGTCTTCCGCAATTTTCTGGCCACACTACCCACACCAGTTCTGGCTGCCAGGCTCAACTACTGTGCCAGTAATGTGGTGGAGAACTGTATCTGTGCCAACATTTCTGTAGCAAAGCTCTCCTGTGGGGATATTCACCCAAATAAGCTCTACCAATTTGTGAGTGTTTGGTGTCTACTGGGTTCTGACCTAGTGCTCATCTTACTATCCTACTGCTTCATCCTGAGGGCTGTTAAACGTCTGCAGTCAGGAGGTGCAGCAACCAAAGCCTTGAGTACTTGTGGTTCCCATCTCATTCTTATACTTTTCTTCTATACATTGCTGCTTGTCTTCATCTTCACAAACAAGGCAGAAAAGAAGGTGCCCTCAGAGGTACCCATTCTTCTCAATGTCTTGCACCACCTCATTCCACCAGCCCTGAACCCCATTGTTTATGGAGTACGAACCCAGGAAATCAAGCAAGGTATTCTCAAACTATTCAAGTACCAGTTTTGAGAGATAGGAGTCAAAGATCCAGGATTATGAAAGTCTGTCTTAGTGATAGATTCATCTAAATGCCCGAGGAACACATATGACATCCATGCTGCTACCCTCATCTTGAACTTAAACCTTCTGCAGACACTGTCATAATATTTACCCTCATTATCGCCTCCTCAAATCCTCACTGAACATATGTTTAGGCAACAATTACCTTTTTATTCTAACCCGTTGCCATCATGATCCTTCAATACCCATTCATTAAATAATTATTTAATACCTTCCACATACTTCTTAGTCTTTACATTCTGAGTAACTGTCACATTTAATTCCTAGGGCAAGGATGAGACAGCACTTTAAATATAACATGGGGGATGTGGGTAGGAACAGGGGAACCAATGAAGACAATATTTTCTTAAATGTTTTATTTATTTTTGAGAGAGAGTGTGTGTGAGCAAGGAAGGGGCAGAGAGAGAGGGAAAGAAGATCCAAAGTGGGCTCTACACTGAAAGCAGTGAGCCTGATGTGGGTCTCAAACTCATGAACCTGTGAGATTATGACCTGAGCCAAAGTCAGACACTCAATTTACTGAGCCACCCAGGCACCCCACTCAACCCACTGAGCCTCCCAGAGACCCCAAGACTTAATTTAAGTAATCCAGGTGAAATGTAATAATGGCTTGGATTAAGGTGATGAGTAAAAATTGAAGTTATGGGTCAAAGATTTGCTGAGAGTCCATAAGTAGGATATAAAAGATGGAGAGAAGTAAAGGATGACTCCAAGCCTTTATTTTTCTTAAGTTTTTATGTAAATTCCAGGTAGTTAACATTCAGTGTAATATTAGTTTCAGGTGTACAATATAGTGATTCAACACTTCCATACAACACCCCAGTGCTCATCACAAGTGCATTCCTTAATCGCCATTACCTATTTCACCCATCTGCCCTCCCCCACCTCCCCTCTGGTAACCATCAGTTTGTTCTCTATAATGAAGAGTCTGCTTCTTCAAGGCTGTTTGCAAAACAGTTGGAAAGGCAGAATTGCCATTAACTGAGGAGCCAGTTTTATATGTGATATCAGAAATTTGGCTTTGGACACCTAACTCTATTTCCATACCAAACTCCTCCAAATGACTGTACTTTTAAAATGACTGTTAAATATCCAAATAGAGAAGTAAAAGTAAGCAACTGTACATATGGCACTATTCAGGGACCAGATCTAAGCTAGCGACAGAAGTTTGAGTCATCGGAGTATATAGGTAGGATTTAAATCCTATTTAGATGAGTGATATGAATTATGTTGATGAATTATCCACTTATTTCTATACCTTTCTTCAAGAAACTTATTGATGTGTTGGGTATCCTGGATCCATACTTGTTTGCCACTCCCAAAAGAATACAATCTCATTAAAATCAGAAGCTCTTTAATTCTTCTTTGTATCTGGCATTTTGTCTGGCACATAGTAGGTGCTTTTTCAGTGAATAATTTTGACTGTCTCAAAACTTTTGATCACATTATGTGGCATCTGGGTTATGGAATCTTGATCTAAAAATAGTACTATTTTGGGTGCCTGGGTGGCTCAGTCAGTTGAACATCTGACTCCTGATTTTGGCTCAGGTCATGATCCCAGGGTTGTGGGATCAAGCCCATGCTCATCATACAGTCTGCTTAGGATTCTCTTTCTCTCTCTCTGTCTTCCTTATTCCCTTCTCCCCCACTCAGGCATGCTCTCTCTCTCTCTATCTCAAATAAAAAAAAAAAACAAAAAGCACAACCCACCCCCCAAATAGTACTATTTGTTGATGAAATTTCATATGCTGGTTTCAGCAAACATTAAAAGTTATGTCATTTTTGTTAGAATAAAAGCATTCATTAACATAATTTAGCAGAGTAATGGACTTCTTATATTCAAAATAGAGGATATAACTTTGTATTTTATTTTTTTAAATGTTTATTTTGAGAGAGAGACAGTGTGAGCAGGGGAGAGGGTCAGAGATGGAGAGAGAATCCAAAACAGGCTCTGCACTTATAGTGTGGAGTCCAATGTGGGGCTCAAGCTCATGAACCATGAGATCATGATCTGAGATGAAACCAAGAGTCACTTAACTGACTGAGCTACCCAGGCACCCCAGAGGATACAACTCTAACATTTAAAGAGTTGCAAAAACATAAGCAGTAAGTTCCTTGACATCAGTCTTGGCAATGGTGTTTTGGATCTGATACCAAAAGCAAAGGCAACAAAAGCAAAAATAAACTATTGGGACTACATCAAACTAAAAAGCTTCTGCACAACAAAGGAAATCATTGACAAAATGAAAAGGCAACCTATTAAATAGGAGGAAATATTTGCAAATCATATATCTGATAAGGGGATTAATATTCAAAATATATAACAAACTCATACAACTCAAAAGCAAAACAAAACAAAACAAAGCAATAACATCTGATTAAATAATGGACAGAGGATCTAATAGACATTTTTCCAAAGAAGACATACAGATGGCCAACAGGTACGTCAAAAGGTGCTCAACATCACTAATTATCAAGGAAATGCAAATCAAAACCACAATGAGATACCACCTCACACCTGTTAGAATAGATATTGTCAAAAAGGTAAGATTTGTAAGTGATGAATCACTGGGTTCTGTTCCTGAAACCAATGCTACACTGTATGTTAATTAACTTGAATTTAAATAAATAAATTTAAAATAAAAAAGATAAGAAATAACAAGTGTTAACAAGGATGTGGAGAAAAGGAACTCTTATGTACTGTTGGTGAGAATGCAAACTGGTGCAGCCACTGTGGAAAACAATATGGAAGTTCCTCAAAAACTTAAAAATAGAACTACCCATGGGGCACCCTGTTGGGTTAGTTGGTTAAGTGTTGATTCCTGATTTTGGTTCAGGTCATGATCTCATGGTTTGTGAGTTTGAGCCCCATATTGGGCTCTGTGCTGGAAGTGTGGAGCATGCTTGGGATTCTCTCTCTCCCACTCTTTCTCTGCCCTTCCCTCCCCCCAAATAAATAAATTAAAAAAAAAAATAGAACCACTCAATGATCCCTCGATTCCACTGCTGGGCATTTATCTGAGGAAAATGAAAACACTACCTGGAAAAGATAGATGCACTGCCATGTTCATTGCAGAATTATTTATAACAGCCAAGAGATAGAAACAACCTAAATGCACATTGGCAGATAAATGGATAAAGAAAATGTGATACATATACACACACACAATGGAATATTATTCAGCCAAAAGCAATCTTGCCACCTGTGACAACATGGATGGGCCTTGAGGGGATTATGCTAAGTGAGATATGTTGGATAGGGAAAGACAAATACCATATGATCTTACTTACATGTGAAATCTAAACAAACAGCAAACAACTCCTCCCCTTCCTGAGCTTATAGAAACAGAGAACGGATTGATAGTTGCCAAAGGTGGGGGGAATGGGTGAAATGGGTGAAAGGGGTCAAAAGGTACAAACTTTCAGTTATAAAGCAAGTAAGTCATGGGCATGTATGGTTAATAAAACTATATTGTATATTTGAAAGTTGCTGTGAGTGAAGATCTTAAAAGTTCTCATCATAAAAAAAATGTAACTATGTATGGTGATAGATGTTAGGTAGACTTGCCATAGTGATCATTTCGCAATATATACAATATAAAATCATTATATTGTACACCTAAAATTAATATACTGTTATGTAAATTGTACCTCACTAAAAATATAAATTAAATAAAGACATTAATACAGCAAGATGTTTTTAAATATGTAGTCAATAGAAAACTTGAAACCACTCGGTAGCCAGGCTGAATGTGCCGCTGTCCCTGCCACCCCATCTGAGATCCTGGAATACCTGGTAAGGTGTATGGGAAAAGGTAATTGTTTTAGGTCTCCTTTATTTACAGCTACCCTAGCCAGATTTAATAATGTTCTCTTCAGCTCAGATCTGCCTCCACTGGCGTCCAGTCTAGGAGTAATGAGGATGAAATTATGCAATCAATCAATATTTAAAGAAGATGCTTAATGTTGAGCACCACTCCAATTAAATTTTCCCAAGATATAATGTTCTCTGTGCTGTAGCATTCCATCTATAGTACCATTATAATAATAGGTCCAGAATTTGAACTCCAGCCTCTTCTCCTGTATGTCTCTGGTTTGTAGGATTGTGTCCCTGCTGTGGTTCTGATGTGAGTTCCCATTTACTAGCTCTACATTGATCTCTAGTCCTTTGCCAGGTCTTGACTGATAGCCACCTGTTTTCTTTCTAAATTTTATTTTTTAACTGTTTAAAGTTTATTTATTTGTGTCTTTTGAGAGAGGGAGAGAGAGGGAGCAGCTGGGGGAGGGGCAACTGGAGAGAAGCACCGGCAGTGCAGAACCCCAATGCGGGGCTTGAACACATGAACCACGAGATCGTAACCTGAGCGAGTCGAATTCTTAACTGACTGAGCCACCCAGGCATCCTGATAGTCACCTTTTAATAGCCATTTGTTCTTTGTCACAGGCCCTGCTGCTTGCAGATCTCCCCTGTGGCCACTGCCCTGGGCTTCTGCCCCACCCTGTCTATGGCTGTATTCCACCTACCTGTTAGGGGAGGAGGCAAGGTGTCGGAAAAGCATGGAAGTTTTTTTGCATCTCTTGTCTCTGAAACGCAGCCAGATCAACACTAAACCATCTTGCACACCTAGAAAACTGATTTGATGATTAACCGAGCCAGGTACGCGGCTCAGAGAGGTGAACAGGGGAAGAGAGAAGCCGTGGAGGGCAGGGAGCTGTTTTTGCTTGTGGATAGAGGATGGAGACAGGTGGGTGGGGGTGGGTGGGTGTGGGGAGAGTATGGGAAAAGCACCCCTCCCCACCTCCCCATCCCCCAAAAAAGCAGCTGGAGAGACAGTGGAAAAGTGGAAACAGCCACAGGGACTGAACAAAAAAAGGGAGAAAGGAGAAAGGAGAGGGTTTGCCTATCTAAAGGCAAAACATGGTTTCATAGACTCTTAGAACAAGCAATACGTTTTAAAATAACTAGTTCACTGTCTTCATGTAACAGATGAAGATGCTGAAACTCAGTGAGGCTACTGATTTGTTTCCAGTCACAATCTTGTATGTGGTTGTGCAAGTACTAGAGTTCAGAACTTCTAACTCACCATCTCAGGAATTTTCTCTTTTGTAAGTTGCTTACTGTGCTTATTTATACCTCATTTCTTTCCACCTCCTTCTATGTAGAAGAAAATATTTCTTCAACTTTATAGGGCCTAGATTGCTTTATATTCTGTCTAAAAAATAGCATATGCATTCCTCAATGATTGCATATTTGTTCTGTGCATCTTTGTGCCCTCAAACTCTAACAAAGTTTCTATACCAGAGCAGTTGCCTAGGAAATCTTTGCTTAATTAATAGTAGGCCCTAAAAGCTTAAAGTTTCATTGCTGGGACATCTTCTGATGCTGTGACATGTTAGTACACCAAAGCAGAAACCTATACGCACATTGCAGAGTGAGTCTTCGAATTCTGAAGATGAAGCTTCAAGCACAGACACTGGTGTGAGGACACCAAAGAGGAGGCTTTGTGTGATAGCTTCTCTGAAACCCAGTAAATCTCATTTCTCCACATGTGAGCAATTCTTGCAAGAGCTCTAGCCCTCTGAGGGTTGCCCCAGAAAAGGCACAGTCTTTGCTTGGGCAAAGATGGGAAGAGAAGAAAATTACTGGCTTAGTTGGAGGTAATGGAAAGAGATTTACTTATGGACTCTAGCTATTATTCATCATTCAGAGCTGACATTTAAATACTGTGGTCTTTTTCAACGGCATCATGCAACTAGGTTAAAAACAGTAATAAATTAATAACAATGTTACAACCAAGGGCATTAATACCCACAGTTTTATATTTAAAAAATTACTTGTATAGAAATAGTAAATACAGTATTAACTGGGATTTATTTCTCAACTATAGAGTTCATCCTCCTGAGTTCTCATATTTTAGACAGAATAGAACTCCAAAGATTGGGAAAAATTTTTAAAAAGTCACAGAAATGAGAGATTTTTCTTGGGGGAACATTAGGATTTGAAGCAGAGGGATAGAGTCAAGAAATTGTTTCAGATTTAAATTTACTTCTTTCCTTGAACTTACTATCTCAATTTATTTGAGCTATGAGTTTCAACCCAATTTTCCATTAACTGATTTATAAGTCATCATGTATTAGAAATGCAGAGATCCTGTTGTCCTTATTACCACCCTTTCTTCAGTAATCTCTGGATTCCTTGCTTGATCTCCTGGGTCCGCACTCCATACACTATGGGGTTGAGGGCTGCGGGGATGACATGGTGGAGGACGTTGAGCAAGACTGGAACATCAGGGGAGACCTTCTTCTTCACCACATGAGTGAGCACGAAGACCAGAAGGATGGTGCTGAAGAAGAGGATAAGGATGAAGTGGGAGGCACATGTGCTCAGGGCCTTGGCCACAGCACCCTCTGCCTTGAGTCTCAGCACCGCTCGCAGTATGAGGGTGTAGGAGAGGAAGATGAGGATGAGGTCGGATCCTAGCAGTGTCCAGCCTCCAGCAAACTGGAGGAGGCGATTGATGGTGACATCATCACAGGAGAGCCTAGAGACAGACATATTGGCACAGATGCAATTCTCAATGACATTTCTCCCACAGTAATGGAGCCGGGCAGAGAGGATGGGAATGGACATAGTAAGAAGTGCATTCCTGGCCAAAATAAAGACAGCAGCCTTGACTACAAATTGGTCAGTGATGATGGATGGGTACCTCAGTGGGTGGCAGATGGCTACATAGCGGTCATAGGCCATGACCACGAATGTGCAGGACTCCATGGCAAAGAAGCAATTCATGATGTACATCTGGAGGAAGCAGGCATAGAAACTGATGGACTTGAGGTCAAACCAGAAGATGGCCAGGACTTTGGGGATGACAGTGAGGCAGACAACAATGTCCAGCAGGGAGACAATACTGAGCAGGTAGTACATGGGCTGGTGTAGAGAGACCTCCAGCCGGATGGTGATTAGGAGAATAACGTTAGCCCCCATGGCCAGGAGGAATAGGAGGCTGAGGGGCAGGGACAGCCAGAGCTGCCAGCTGGGGGACCTGACAAAACAATTCAGGAGAAAGTCTGAAACCCTAGTGGAGTCATTTCCATGAGTTGTCATCTTGTGGATTCTGTTTCTACAGATTTTCTTTGATGATCTAAAAAATTAGGATCAAAATTAACCTCTGACTGTGGTTAAAATGAAAGAAAAAAATTCGACTTCATTGGATGTAACTTATGGCTCCAGCAGGTTATTTTGCCTTAACTGGGGATTTTGCATGTTACATACAGAAAAAGAAATTCATTTAAATCTTCAGCAAATTTTGTTTCTCCTCATTTCCTGAATATTTCTAATTTCTTAATGAAACAATCTTATAAAATCGAACTAGTAATTTCAGTTAGCTAGGAGCAGCATCTTTACTTTTGAACATTGTGATAAAATAGACTCCCTGATTTCAGCAATGTGAAGGTGGTGAGATTGGTCTTCAGTAATTCCTCTCTCAATCCCTCTACCCAGTTGCCTAGAGAATGTCCCCAATTTCCACAGCACGTACTGCTCAGTGTTGTCACTCCTTTTTTTCTGTGTGCTTTTTATTTACCCTTTATATACAGGAGACACAAAGATTATCTTTGTTCTCAAGGAAGTGACAATCCACTGGGGGTGATAAGGTTAGATAAATATAAAGACAATGATAAGAATCATGACAGAGCAGTGTGCAGAATATTTTGAGAGGGGGTAGGTGAAGATGAACTTCATTCACATGAAAGTGAAGTGTTCCCAGGACTCCTCTCCTGCTGACTTTTAAAAGCAAGTCCAAAGAAAGCCATGAAAAAGAGTTGCCTGTTGCAGTGAGAGATGCCTGCAACATGTTTGAGATCAGCATATCTGGAGTCTTAAAAATCATGCTGTGTAGGGTCCCTAGATTTGTCCACCTGGTACTGGTGTTCTGTTCAGATGTCATCCATGTGTGGAAATTACTCTGCTTCCTCAGTATTTAAACTTAACTGTTTTGCATTTGTTTAGCTAGCAAGAAAATAAAAATGTCTGCAGTGTATTCAATGGATTTTCAATACTTACTAGGCACTGTGTTAATATATATTTGGAGCATTATCTCACTTGAGATTAAAACAACTATGTGAGGTATGTCTTACCTGACTTTACAAATGAGGGAAATGAGGTGAAGAAAGGTTGAGAAAATCCCAAGATCACTTACAATAATACTCAGTCTAGATGCAAAGTTCTATTTCATTTAAAACCCAATTTTTAGCCATCTATACTGTACTACTTCTAATCAGCAAAGGAACATTGGTTAGATAGTCTGTCAGAATTCCTGAGTCGTATAATGCCATGATATTGTGTTTGGTTCTTCAATCTCTGTAAAAAGAAACCTATCCCCCTAGGGTAACAACAATTTTTGAAAGTTGATTATCATAGTAGAGAGGCATTTTTGGAATGGAGGCTGAGTTGATAAGAAAGGATTTTTAATAGAAGTATGAACCAAGAACTGAAACTAGTTTTCAATGATCGGAAGCCATTGGATGTAGCTGTTAAAATGACACATTTGTTTTCATCTGTGTATGTCCTTGCTCCCACACTTCCCGTCCTGATCACTTTGTTTTTTGTTAGACCTCCACCCTTCTTACCAATGGCCCTGGGAATTGCTGGGTCAGAGAAAGGTAGTAGGAATTACCCTCGGCTTTCCCAACTCCTCTTCATTCCTTTTGATGTTCTGCTTCAAAACCAAGGGAGTGCTGTCCTATTAGCGTCTGCCAGGAACTGTGTGTCTGTCTTGGGAAGCAAAAGTAATTTCAAAACAAGCTCCCACTCCTTTTCCTGTTTTTAAGGACAGCATATGTTAACAATGCCTTGGTAAATTTCAGAGTGGTTTGAAAGTTGTCTCATCTGTGTCAGTGAAACACTATATACAAGGTAGACTTGCTGTTATACCAGCTAATTTTATCCCAGCACATGCAACTTCCTCCTGTCAGGATTTGTCTTTTGCACTTAATTTTTTTATTCCAGCTTCTCCTCTGCTCACATCTTATGTAGTAGCATTATAGCACTATAATTCTTAGCTCGGCCTCAAATCTCACCGTAGTTAAACTGGATGTAGGATCCCTGCTTGATTTCTAGAGAATCCAGCCACATGGAAGCACCTCTGCTGCAGGAAAAGAGGATCCATAAGGAAACCTAGAAGAAGCAGATTTTTTTTTTCTGAGCAGTCTTGGAAAGCTTATTTCCAGCACTAAGATAGAATTCCTGGAGAGCACAAAGGAATAATTTTCCATCTTATTTTTAAGTCCTTTTTTTTTTCTATTTTTCTCCTTTCTCTTTTTTTTCCAACCAGTAATTTATTCAACAAGCAATGAGTATCTACTCAGCTCTAGGGCTAAAGTACTTGGATATACATATATATTTTTCTTTTCCTTTTTCAATCTTCCTCTGCAATGAGAGACTCTCTGTGGCAACAGTAAGACTGAGGCCCCAAAGCTAGTTACTTCTTGCTTCCATCAGGGACAGGCTGAGGAAGCCAGTTGAAGCTGGAGACCAGTGCAGGGAATTAACTCAGGCTCTTTCCCCAGTCTCCAGGATGGAACTATGTTATGACACCCTGGAAACACAGACTTGGAGTTTTGGAGGGGATGAAAAGGATTGCCTAGCCTCATGGTATTTGGATAAATTTGTGAAATATTCCCACCAGTCTATCTTTCAAATTTAGACTGGATCCAGAGACAGAAAGAAAAGCATCCCCCTGCTCCCCGCCCCGGAAGCTTTTTCTAGTATTAGCATTTCAGCTTTTAGAATATATTGAATTAAGTTATTCTCCCTCTCTTCACTCTTATACACATCTTTGTTTTCTGATCTTTGTCATGACATAGAGTGAGTTTATTTCTCCCCCTGATGAATCAAGTATATATACACAGATTTTCTCTTGTGTGGCCTCTAGATTTCCAGACTTCAGACTGAAAAATCGATTCTTTTTTTGGGGTGCCTGGGTGGCTTAATCTGTTGACAGTCCGACTTCGGCCCAGGTCATGGTCTCACAGCTTGTGAGTTCGAGCCCCATGTCGGGCTACGTGCTGACAGCTCAGAGCCTGGAGCCTGCTTCTGCTTCTGTGTCTCCCTCTCTCTCTGCCCCTAACCCACTCTCATTCTGTCTCTGTCTCTCTCAAAAATAAATAAACATTAAAAAAATAAAAAAAAATCTATTCATTTTACAGCTATCCTAAGACATTGATTAATTTTCCATAGATAAGCGTCAGTTTAACTATATCCCTGGTACATGAAATCCCCAGATGTGGTCAAGGCAATTAAGAAGGATCCTTTTGTCACACAGGACACAGGCTCTACTACCTCTGTTTAGACCACTCAAGCACCCTTGACTCAGGAAACAACAGGGATACACATCTGGACTGAAGAAATAAGGCTCCTGCCTTCTGGCAAATCTTGGTGTCTTTGCCCTGCATGTCCCTCTCTGGGATTTCCCTCACAGACTCACTTTCAGAGGATGCTACAGCATGGGTTCTGGCTCCATTGGTATTGGAAATCTGAACAGTAAAGCTGAGACTCTTACAACCTCAGTGGCCTTAGGGATGCTGCCTTGGGGGAACCTGTCCATTCCTGTTCCCTTGAGAGGGAGATGGAAATCAAGAATATCAATCTCATGAGGCCCTTCTAGAACAGATAGGCATATAGTTAAGGAAGAGGATGGTTATCTCTACCTGAGAAAAAGAGCCTTTGGGAGACCAGCCCTATGAGGCACTATATTGTTTATATGCCTGAGGTGGGTTATTTCTCTGCATGTCAAAGACTTACATATACACCTGTGCATTCATTCGTGTACATATATGCTATCATCTCCCTCCAAGGATGCACTAACTTTGTCTACACATTCTTGTGGATTCCAGGCACATGCTCAGTGAAGGACTGGTATTGCCTGTCCATGTTGTTGAATGGTTAGATAATCACTTATGGTGACTTTAGCCATGACATTATAATGATAAAAGTGAAATGAACAACAGTTTTACCTATTGAGAAATGAAACGCATTTTCCAGAGAGGATACCCATGTGAAAGTATTTTTGTTACAATGAAACCTTACAAAATGTAATTTGATTTTAAATTAATAATTGTTGTGAAACATGAAGTCTTCCTTTATTTTCCTTTGGGGACTTTGGTGCCCTGAATTGAGATAGCCACACTTTTCACATTATTATATACTAATATCATGCCCTTCATATAGCTTTATGCTAATGCTTTTATTTATTAATATTAATAATAAAATCATTTATTATCAATGTGCTTGAACTCGTGAATTGTGAGATCATGACCTGCGCTGAAATCAAGAGTCGGATGATTAACTGACTGAGCCACCCAGGCTCCCTGCTTAGTGTTTTTTAAATAAAGTTTTTAGTCATTTTGGTTTTCCTTTCTCTGAATTATCTACTTATACTTTTTACTCACTTTTGCTCTTCTTTTTTCTTGATAATGTACATAATTTTATATTAAAAATTTTAAGTTTTAGAACATTTAATTCTTGTTTTAGACATTGCTAACATCCTCTCCTAATCTGTCACACATTTGTCTATTTTTGAACATGATGTACTTTTTTATTTCAATTTTTATTCAAGTTCTAGTTAGTTAATATATATGGTAAAATTGATTTTAGGTGTAGAATTTAGTGATTCATCACTTACATATAACACCCAGGGCTCATCACAACAAATGCCCTCCTTAATACCCATTGTCCATCTCCCATCCACCTTTGCCCATCAACCCCAATGTATAGAGAACATTGTCCTTTGTTCTCTGTAGTGAAGAGTTGCTTATGGTTTGCATCCTTCTCCTTCTCTTTTTTTCTATTTCTCTATGTTCCTCTGGTTTGTTTCTTAAATTCCACACATGAGCAAAATCATATGTTTGTCTTTCTCTGACTTATTTCCTAGCTCCATCCATGTCATTGCAAATGGCAAGATTTCAGTCTTCTTTTTTATTTTAATGTTTATTTATTTATTTTGAGAGAGAGAAGGAAAGAGAGTGGGGAGGGGTAAAGAGAGAGGGGCGGATAGAGAATCCCAAGCAGTAAGCATGGAGCCCAATGTGGTGTTCAATCTCATGAACCATGAGATCATGACCTGAACCAAAATCAAGAGCCATACACTTAAGTGACTGAGCCACCCAGGTGCCCCAAGGTTTCATTCTTTTTTGATGGCTGAGTAATATTCCATTGTATATACCTATGTTTATATCATCTATATCGTCTATATCTATATCTGTATCTCTATAATCTCTATCTATCTATCTATCTATCTATCATCATCATCATCATCTATCTACATGTATCTATCTATACCACATATTTTTCCATTTATCAGTCAATGCACATTTGGGCTCTTTCTATAATTTGGCTGTTGCTGATAATGCTGCTGTAAACATCAGGGTGCATGTGCCCCTTCAAATCAGTATTTTTGTGTCATTTGAGTAAATACCTAGTAGTGCAATTGCTGGGTCATAGGGTAGTTCTATCTTTAACTTTCTGAGGAATCTTCACACTGTTTTTCAGAGTGGCTGCACCAGTTTGCATTCCCACCAATAGTGTAAGAGGGTTCCCCTTTCTCCACATTCTCACCAACATCTGTTGTTTCCTGTGATGTTAATTTTAGTCATTCTGACAAGTGTGAGGCAGTATCTCATCATGGTCTTGATTTGTATTTCCCTGATGATGAGTGATGTTGAGCATCTTTTTATATGTCTTTTGGCCATCTGTATGTCTTTGGAAAAATGTCTGTTCATATCTTCTGCTCATTTCTTAACTGGATTATTTGTTTTTTAGATGTTGAGTTTGATAAGTTCTTTCTTTTAATTTTTAAAAAAATGTTTATTTTAAAAAATTTTTAATGTTTATTTTTGAGAGAAAGAGACATGGTGTGAGCGAGAGAGGGGCAGAGAGAGAGGGAGACACAGAATCAGAAGCAGGCTCCAGGCTTTGAGCTGTCATCACAGAGCCCAACGAGGAGCTACAACTCATGAGTGGTGAAATCATGACCTCAGCTGAAGTCAGATGCCTAACTGACTGAGCCACCCAGACACCCCATTAAGCTCTTTGTAGATTTTGGATACTAACCCCTTTTCAGATATGTCATTTGTGAATATTTTCTCCCATTTTGTAGGTGGTCTTTTAGTTTTGTTGATTGTTTCCTTCACTGTGTGGAAGGCTTTTACCAATAGTTCATTTTTGCTTTTGTTTCCCTTGCCTCTGAAGACATGTTTAGTAAGATGGTTCTATGGCTGAGGTAAAAGATGTCACTGCCTGTGTTTTTCTTTAGGATTTTGATGGTTTCCTGTCTCACATTTACATATTTCACCCATTTTGAGTTTATTTTTGGTATGGTATAAGAAAGCGGTCCAATTTCATTCTTCTGCATGTCGCTGTCCAGCGTTCACAACACCGTTTGTTGAAGAGATTTTTTTCCATTGGATATTCTTTCCTGCTTTGTTGAAGGGTTGTGGGTCTATTTCTGGGTTTTCTCTTCTGTTCCATTGTTCTATGTGTCTGTTTTTGTGCTAGTACCATACTGTTTTGATGACTACCACTTTAATAGAAATCTTTAATTTTGCTATAGGCAACCCTGTCTAGATCTCTCCTGATACTGCCTACTGTTGACTCTTGTTTAGGAACTCTTTCCCCATCTCAAGGTCCCAAAGTTGTTACTCTATATTTTCTATAAGCTCTTAAGTCTTATCTTTATTTTTATGTCTTTATGGTTTGTGCTGTCTATCATGGGGCTGATATCAAGTTGTTTACTCTGGTATAGTCATTTTGGTCATTAAGACACTTAGTTGATAAAAATCTGCATTCTGATGTCTCTGGGTGACTGTCCCCTCCACTACCCTGGTGTCTGTTATGTATTTAGGATCAAGCAATTAAGGGTTACATATTTGGAAAGCTGATAGTTTTTAGTTATGTGTCACGATGCCAATTCACTTTGATCAGTTAGTGTCATTTTGTTATACTAGTTATTAAATATTTTAAATATTACCTGTGATTTTTCTGAAGTATTCAATCAACTTTGCTTTCTGCAAATGGGAAACCCATTTTATCAACACAATTTACTGAATAATGGTTAGTACTGGTTAGAAATAGATATCTAATAATACTGATTTGTGTGGTCAACTATGAAATTTCTTATATTCTCATATATAAGAATCTATTGTTCTTCACATCATTATCTAAGTTAGTGTATTTGACCATTTTTAAATCAGTTCTACAATGTTTTTGTTACAATTGCCTTGTGAAATATATTAACCTCTGGAAAGGAGAATTGGACTTTATTCTGTTTCCCAAAATTGTTTTAGTTAAAGTGAAAAGTTACAATAAATGATTTTTGAGTGGTAAACCAACCTTGCATTTCTGAGATAAACCCTGCCTGGAATACTATATTTTCCCTTTAAATGTACATACTTTATTTGCTAAGATTTTGAAATTAGTCTGAAAAGTTCTTGTAATATTTTTTTCTAGTTTTGATATCAGGTAGTTTTGGTCTTATAAAATGACTTAGGACTTTTTTACTTTACTCTGTTTTTCTGAGTTTTTGAAAAACTAGTACCATTTCTTCCTTAAATGTTTATTAGAATTCACTATGGACCTCATGTGTGACGAAATTTTTTTTGTGTGTGTGGAAGGGTTGTAAAATAAAATTTCTTAATAAATGAAACTTTATTCAGATTTCCTTTTTCTCTTTGTATTAGTGTATTAGCTAGAGTTAATCAATCAATTTATTAAGAAATTGGCTCACATGGGTATAGAGAGGCTGGCAAGTCCAAAATTGGCAGGGTGAGTCGGCAGGCTTGAGATCCAAAAAGGCTAATCTTCCACTTTAAATCTGAAGGCCATCTGCTATAGAATCAGATAAAGCCAAATTAGATGAGTCAGTCTGCTGGAGAATTCTCTCATGCTTAGCACCACACCAGTCTTTTTGTTTCATTCAGGCCTTCAACTGATTGGATGAAGCCCAGCCATATTATGAAGGGCAATCTGCTTTACACAGATTCCATTTATTTAAATGTAAATCTCATCTAAAAGCATTCTCACAGAAATATCCACAATAACATGTGATCAAATTTCTAGGCATTTGATGGCCCATTCAAGTTGACAAATAAAATTAAACATCATAATCAATTTTGATAATTTATGCCACTCATGAATTTGACCGTTTTGTATAGTTGTAAAATTTATTGGCACAAAGCTGCTGATAATTTTCTTTTATTATCTTTTTACAGTCTGTATACCCTGTAGTGATATCTTTTTTTCATTCCAGATATTGGAAATTTGTGGGATTTTTTTCCTTTTCCTTTTTTTAAACTGTAAAATTCAATGGCTTTTAATATATTCAGAGTTATACAATCATCATCATAATTTTGGAACATTTTGTCACCCCAAAAAAGAAACCCCATATCCATTACCAGTCCCTGTTTTTCCCAAGCCCCCCAACCTACCCACCCCCTAAGCAACTACTAATCTACTCTTTGATTCTACAGAATTTCTTATATGGACATACCATGTAAATGGAATCATGAAATATGTGATCTTTTGACACTGGCTTCTTTCACTTAGTGTGATGTTTTCAAGGTTCTTCCATGTTGTAGTGTGTGTATCAGTATTCCATTTGTTTTTATTGCTTAATAATATCCTATTATATTGATATACCACATTTTATTGATCCACTCATTCATCAATTAATGGACATTCGGGTTGACTCCTTTTTTGTCTATTATGCATAATGTTGCTATGAGCATTTGAGTAACAGTTTTGTATATATATATATATATACATATATATATATATAGTGTGTGTGTATGTGTGTGTGTATATATATATATATGTATATATATATATATATATATATATATATATATATATATATATATTGGGGTGTATACCTAGGAATAGAATTGTTGGGTCATACGGTAAATCTTTAAAACCTTTTGAGAAATTGTCTGACTGTATTCCAAAGTGCCTTCACCATTTTACATTCTGCAAGCAGTGTATGAGGATTCCTGTTTCTTCACATCCTCATTAACACTTGTTATTGACCTGCCTTTTTGATTATAGCAATTCTAGAGGGAATAAAATGGTATGTAATTATGGTTTTGATTTTCATTTTCCTGATGGCTAATGATATTGAGCATCTTTTCATGTTTAGTGGACATATGTATATCCTCTTTGGAAAAATGTATATTCAGATCCTTTACCCATTTATTAATTGGATTGTCTTTATATGTTGAGTTGGAAAAATTCTTTATATTTTCTAGATACAAGTCCTTTATCAGGTACATAATTTGCAAATATTTCTCTTATTCTGTGGGTTGTCTTTTTTTAAAATATGGTTGATATGCAATGTTACATTAGTTTCAGGTATACAACATAGTGATTCAACAACTCTATATGCCCACTACGAGTGTAGCTACTATCTATTACCATGCAATGCTATTAAAATACCATTAACTATATTCTCTGTGCTTTACCTTTTATTCCTATGACTTATTGTTTCCATAACTAGAAGTTTGTATCTCCCACTTCCTTAACTGATTTTGCCTACCTTCCCACCCCTCTCCTTTCTGGCAACCATAAGTTTATTTTTTGCACAGGTCTGATTCTGCTTTTTGTTTATTTGTTTGTTTTGTTTTTTAGATTTCACATATAATTGAAATCATATGGTATTTGTATTTCTCTGTCTGATGAGTCTGGCTAAAGGTTTTTAAATTTTATCTTTTCAAAGAGTGAGCTCTTGGTTTCACTGATCTTTCCTGTTGATTTTTTTTTTAAAGGTTATTTATTTATTTATTTATTATTTTTTTTATGTTCTTTTAATTTTTTTTCAATATATGAACTTTATTGTCAAATTGGTTTCCATACAACACCCAGTGCTCATCCCAAAAGGTGCCCTCCTCAATACCCATCACCCACCCTCCCCTCCCTCCCACCCCCCATCAACCCTCAGTTTGTTCTCAGTTTTTAACAGTCTCTTATGCTTTGGCTCTCTCCCACTCTAACCTCTTTTTTTTTTTTTCCTTCCCCTCCCCCATGGGTTTCTGTTAAGTTTCTCAGGATCCACACAAGAGTGAAACCATATGGTATCTGTCTTTCTCTGTTCCTGTTGATTTTTTAGTCTCTGTCATTTCTTTCTTTATTTCTTTATTATTTCCTTTTTCCTACTGACCTTGGGCTTTCTTTGTTCTTTTTCCAACTACTTTAGGTGTAAGGTGAGATTATGTGAGCTTTGTCTTGTTTCTTGAGGTAGGCCTCTGTTGCTATGTATTTCCTATTTATTTATTTATTTATTATTTTTAAATTAAAAACTTTATATTTTTTTAATTTTTATTTTAAATTTTGGTATAGTTAACATGCACTGTTACATTAGTTTCAGGTACACACATTTAAAAGTTCCATACAACACCCAGTACTCATCATGACAAGTGTACTCCTTAATCCCCATTGCCTGTTTACCCATCTTCCCCCCACCCCGCCCCTCCCCTATGGTAACCCTCAGTTTGTTCTCTATAGTTAAGGGTCTGTATTTTGGTTTCTCTCTCTCTCTTTCTCTCTCTCTCTCTCCTTTGCTCTCTCTCTCTCTTTTTAGTTTCTTTGTTTCTTACATTCCACATGAGCGAAATCAGAAAAGCAAAGCTGTAGGTAACACAGTTTCAAACTTCAAGTTATATTACAAAGCTGTGGTAATCAAAACAGTACAATACTGGCACAAAAATAGACACATAGCTCTCTGGAGCAGAATAGAAAACCCAGAAATAAATCCACAGTTGTGTGGACGATTAATCTTTGACAAAGCAAAAAGAATATCCAATGGGAAAAAAGACAGTCTCTTCAAATAAGTGTTGGGAAAACTGGACAACTACATCCAAAAGAATGAAGCTGCATCACTGTCTTTCACCATAAGCAAAAATAAATAAAAAAAAATGGATTAAATATATAAATGTGAGACCTGAAACCATAAAAATCTTAGGAGAAAGCACAGGCAATAATGTTTCTGAAATTGGCCATAGCAACATTTTTTTAGATGTGTCTCCTGAGGCAAGGGAAACAAAAGTAAAGAAAAACTATTGGGACTACATCAAAATAAAAAGCTTTTGCAGAGCAAAGGAAACAATCAACAAAACTAAAAGGCAACCTTCAAGATGGAAGAAGATATTTGCAAATGACATATCTGATAAAGGGTTAGTATCCAAAATATGTAAAGAACTTTATATGGTTCTCAACTCACCGTCCCCCAAAATAATCCAATTAAAAATGAGCAGAAGACATGAACAGACATTTTTCAAAGAACACATGCAGATGGCTAACAGACACATGAAAAGATGTTCAACATCATTCATCATCAGGGAAATGCAAATCAAAACCACAATGAGATATCACCTTACACCTGTCAGAATGGCTAAAATAAAATATAAGAAACAAGTGTTGGCAAGGATGTGGAGAAAAAGAAACTCTCTTGCGCTGTGGCTGGCAATGCAAACTGGTGCAGCCACTGTGGAAAATAGTATGGAGTTTCTTAAAGAATTAAAAAAAGAACTACCCCTATGATCTGGTAATCACCTACTGGATATTTACTGCCAAAACCCTAATTCAAAGGGATGTACACTGCTATGTTTATTGCAGCATTATTTACAACAGCAAATTGTGGAAGCAGCCCAAGTGTCCTTTGATAGATGAAGGGATAAAGAAGATGTGGTATATATACACAATGGAATACCATTCAGCCATTAAAAGGAATGAAATCTTGTCATTTGCAATGACATGGTTGGAGCTAGAGAGTATAATGCTAAGTGAAATAAGACAGAGAAAGACAAATATATTTCCCTTTTAGAATTACTTTCATTGTGTTCCAAAATTTTAGGACATGTTTTTTGATTTTCATTTGTCTCTCTATATTTTTTTTATTTCTACTTGGATTTTTTTGTTAACCCATTCATTTTTTAGTAGTATGTTTACCCTTCTTGTGTGTGTTTGTGTGTTTTCTTGTAATTGATTTCTAGTTTCATACCATTGTGGTTGGAAAAGATGCATGATATGATTTGAGTCTTCTTAAATTTACTGAGAATTTTGTGGCCTAACATGTGATCTATCCTGGAGCATGTTGTATGTGTGCTTGAGAAGAATGTGTATTCAGTTGTTTTTGGATGGAATGTTCTGCATATATCTATTATGTCCATCCGATCTAATGTATCATTCAAAAACATTGTTTCCTTATTTATTTTCTGAGTGATCTATCCACTGATGTAACTGGTATATTAAAATCCTATTCTGGGGAGCCTGGGAGGCTCAGTTGGTTCAGTGTCTGACTCTTGATTTTGCTTCATGTCATGATCTCATGGTTCATGAGATTGAACCTCGTGTTGGGCTCTGTGCTGACAGTGCAAAGCCTGCTGAGGATTCTCTCTCTTCTCTCTCTCTGTACCCCCTGCTCTCTCTCTTTCTCTCTCAAAATAAATAAACATTAAAAAAATTCCATTCTATTATTGTATTACCATCAATTTCTCTCTGTATGTTCATAATATTTGCTTTATGTTTTTAGGCGCTTCAGTGTTTGGTACATAGATATTTACAATTGTTATATCTTCCTGGGTGGTTACCTTTATTATTATGTAATGCCCTTCTTTGTCTATTATTATAGTTTTTGCATTATTATTATTATTATTATTTTTTTGTTTTGAGGCACTTGGAAACTTGCTCACCCAAGAGCAATGTTCACCAACAACGGTAAGAAAGGACAAGAATTAAATTAATATTCATAATTTTAAGCCTCTTCCACTGGCTTTTACTAGGATGAATTTTTCTTTTCTTTTTATTTATTTTTTCTAAATATAATTTATTGTCAAATTAGCTAACATACAGTGTATACAGTGTGTTCTTGGTTTCAGGAGTAGATTCCCATGATTCATTGCTTACATACAACATCAAGTGTTCATTCCAGGAAGTGCCCTCCTCAATGCCCATCACTCATTTTCCCCTCCCTCTCATCTCCTATTAACCCTCAGTTTGTTCTCTGTATTTAAGAGTCTCTTATGGTTTTCCTCCCTCTCTGTTTGAAACTATTTTTCCCCCTTCCCTTCCCCCATGGTCTTCTGTTAAGTTTCTCAAATTCCACATATGATATCTGTCTTTCTCTGACTGACTTATTTCACTTAGCATAATACCCTCCAGTTCTATCCACATTGTTGCAAATGGCAAGATTTCATTCTTTCTCATTGCCAAGTAGTATTCCATTGCGTATAGAAACCACATCTCCTTTATCCATTCATCAGTTGATGGACATTTAAGCTTTTTCCATAATTTAGCTATTGTTGATAGCACTGCTATAAACATTGGGGTACATGTGCTTCTATGAATCTGCACTCCTGTATCCTTTGGATAAATTCCTAGTAGTGCTATTGCTGGGTCATAGAATTAAAAATTCTATTTTTAATTTTTTGAGAAACCTACACACTGTTTTCCAGAGCAGCTGCCCCAGTTTGCATTCTCACCAACAGTGCAAGAGGGTTCCCATTTCTCCACATCCTTGGCAATATCTGTTGTTTCCTGAGTTGTTAATTTTAGCCACTCTGACTGGTGTGAGGTGGCATCTCAATGTGGTTTTGATCTGTATTTCCCTGATGGTGAGAGATGTTGAGCATCTTTCATGTGTCTGTTGGCCATGTGGATGTCTTCTTTGGAAAAGTGTCTATTCCTGTCTTCTGCCCATTTCTTCACCAAATTAATTGTTTTTCAGGTGTTAAATTTGGTAAGTTCTTTATAGATTTTGGATAGTAACCTTTTATCAGATATGTCATGTGCAAATATCTTCTCCCATTCTGTCGGTTGCCTTTTAATTTTGTTGATTGTTTCCTTAGCTGTGCAGAAGCTTTTTATCTTGATGAGGTCCCAATAATTCATTTTTGTTTGTGTTTCCCCTGCCTTCAGAGATATGTGGAGTAAGAAGTTGCTGTAGCTGAGGTCAAAGAGGTGGTTGCCTGTTTTCTCCTCTAGGATTTTGATGGTTTCCTGTCTCACATTTAGGTCTTTCATTCATTTTGAGTTTATTTTTGTGTAAGGTGTAAGAAAGTCGTCTGGTTTCATTCTTCTGCATGTTGCTGTCTTGTTCTCCCAGCACCATTTGCTAAAGAGACTGTCTTTTTTTTTCCATTAGATACTCTTTACTGCTTTGTCAAAGATTAGTTGGCCATGCATTTGTGGGTCCATTTCTGGGTTCTCTATTCTATTCCATTGGTCTATATGTCTGTTTTTGTGCCAATACCATACTGTCTTGATGATTACAGGTTTGTAGTAGAGGTTAAAGTCTGGGATTGTGATGCCTCCAGCTGTGGTGTTCTTTTTCAACATTACTTTGGCTATTTGGGGTCTTTTGAGGTTCCATGCAAATTTTAGGATTGTTTGTTCTAGTTCTGAGAAGAATGCTGGTGCAATTTTGATTGGCATTGCATTGAATGTGTAGATTGCTTTGCGTAGTATAGACATTTTAACAATATTTGTTCTTCCAATCCATGAGCATGGAATGTTTTTTCCATTCTTTTGTGTCTTCTTCAATTTCTTTCATAAGTTTTCTATAGTTTTTGGCATACAGATCCTTTATATCTTTGGTTAGGTTTATTCCTAAGCATTTTATGGTTCTTGGTGCAATTGTAAATGGGATCAATTTCTTGATTTCTCTTTCTGTTGCTTCATTATTGGTGTATAGAAATGCAACTGAATTCTGTACATTGATTTTACATCCTGCAACTTTGCTGAATTCATATATCTAGCAGCTTTTTGGTGGAGTCTTTCTAGTTTTTCACATAGAGTATCATGTCATCTGTGAAAAGTGAAAGTTTGATATCTTGTTTGCCAGTTTGGATGCCTTTTATTTCATTTTGTTTTCTGATTGCTGAGGCTTGGACTTCCAACTCTATGTTAAACAACAGTGTTGAGAGTGGATATCCTTGTCGTGTTCCTGATCTCAGGGGGAAAGCTCTCAGTTTTTCCCCATTGAAGATATTAGTTGTGGCCCTTTCATATATGGTGTTTATGATACTAAAGTGTGCCTTCTATCCTGACTTTCTTGAGGGTTTTTATTAAGAAATGATGCTGCATTTTGTCAAATGCTTTTTTTGCATATATTGACAATCTTTGTTTTAAAGTCTATTTCTATGATATAAGTATTGTTACCCTGGCTTTTTGTTGTTGTTGCTGTTCCATTTGTATAGTAAATGTTTTTCAAGCCCTTTACTTTCAGTCTATATGTGTCTTTAGGTCTGAAATGAGTCTCTTATTGGTGGCATATAGATAGGTCTTGTTTTTGTTTCTTTGTTTTAATTCTGTTCTTCCACCTTTTGTCTTTTGATTGGAGCATTTAGAACATTCACACTTAAAATAATTATTGATAAGTTTGTACTAATTGCCATTTTATTAATTGTTTTCTGGTTGTTTTTGTAGTTCTCTGTTTATTTTTTTCTTCTCTTGCTCTCTTTTTTTGTTACTGATGACTTTGTGTAGTGTTATGTTTAGCTTTCTTTCTCTTCATATTTTTGTGTATTTATTACAGGTTTTTAGTTTTGGGTTACCATGAGGTTTATATATAACATCCTAAGGATATATAAGTCTATATTAAGTTGATGGTCATTTAAGTTCAAACACACACATTCTAAAAAAAAAGACCTTTTTCTTATTCTCTTCTCCACTGTTTATGTGTATGTTGTCATATTTTATATTTTATTTATAGTCTCATTACTTGTAATTATGGTCATTTCTTTTCCATTTAAAGACATCCTTTTAACATTTTTTTGTGAGGCTGATTTAGTGGTGATAAACTCCTTTAACTTTTATTTGTGTCTCCTTCAATTCTGAATGATAACCTTGCTGATTAGAATATTCTTGGTTGCAAGTTTTTTCCTTTCAGCACATTAACTCTATCATGCTACTTTCTGCAGGTCTACAAAGCTTCTGCTGAAAAATCAGCTAGTAGCCTTGAGGGATTTCCCCTGTATGTAATCTTGCTTCTCTCTTGCTGCTTTTAAAATTCTCTTTATCTTTAAGCTTTGATATTTTAATTATTATGTAGTATTATGTGGACCTCCTTAGGTTCATCTTGTTTGGAACTCTGTTCTTCCTGAACCTGGATGTCTATTGTATTCCCTAGGTTAAGGAAGTTTTCAGTTATCTCTCCAAATAAGTTTCCTGCCCTTTCTCTCTTTTCCTTCTTATGGGACCCTTACAATGCAAATATGTGTTAACTTGATGCTGTCCAAGAGATCCTTAACCTATCCACATTTTTAAAAACTTCTTTTTCTTTTTGCTGTTCAGCTTGGGTGCTTTCCATTACCCCATCTTTCAGATTGCTGATCCTTTCTTCTGCATCTTTTGATCTGTTGATTCCCTCTCATGTGTTTTTCATATCAGCTATTGTATTCCTCAACTCTGATTTTTTTTTAATATTTTCTGTTTCTTTGTTGAAGTTCTCACTGAGTTCTTCCATTCTTCTCTCCAGGCCAGTGAACATATTTATGATCATTACTTTATACTCTATCAGGCATATTGCTTAACTCTATTTCAATCAGTTCTTTTTCTGAGGTTTTATCTCGTTCTTTCTTTTGGGGCATTTTCTTCTGTCTCTCCATTATGTTTGACTTTCTATGTTTGTTCCTATGAATTAGATGGAATTGCTACTTCTCCTAAACATGAAGGAATGGTCTTGTGTGTGATCATTTTCTGTGTAGCCCAAGTGTGTTTGGTGATTTTCACTGACTGGCTGGAGCTGTTGCTGATGTGGGATAGGGTTAGGGGGCACTCTGTGCTGGGGCTGCACTGGTGGCATGGAAAGGGATGAAGGCCCCTGACAGGACAGATGAACTTGAAGTGGATGCAGGCTGGGGCGAGGGGGCAGTTTCCCTGGACTTTATGTGCAGAGGGTGCCCTGGCAGGATAGCTGAACCTGAAGTAGGTGGCAGGGGTTGGGGGGTCCTGGAGATCTATGCAGAGAGGACTCCTTGGTAGAATGGCTAAAGCTTAAATGGTTATAAACTGGAGTTTTCCAGGACTTTCTGCTCAGAGGATATCCTGAACAGTGTGGCTGGAGCCAAGGCAGGTTGTGGGTTGGGTGGTCCTTGGGTTTTCTATTCATTGAGTGAACTGGCAGGACAGCTGTAGTTGAAGTGGGTATGGTCTTGTGTAGTCTTTGGCTTCTCTGTGCAAAGGGTGCCCTGGCAGGACAGGTGAAGGTGGAGTGAGTACAAACATGCGTGTCTTGGGGCTTTCAACTCTGAAGTCACTCTGGTAGGACGGTTGAAGCTGAAAGAGATTCAAGCTGGGATATCCTGGGGTACTCAGCACATAGGTGCCCTTGTGAGGTGGCTGGCGCTGAGTCTGGTATGAGTGGGGGTGTCCCAGGGCAGTCCACATGAGGGTACCCTGGAAAGTGGCTGGAGACTAATCAGTTATCAGCTAGGAGGTCCTGGAGTGCTCTGCCATGGGGACGCCCTAGTAAGCCATCTGAAGCTGAAGCAGTGTATACCTAAAGTGTTCCAGGGTACTTTAAGCACGTGTCACCTCGGCATGAAGTGTGGAGCTGTAGTGAGCACTGACCAGAGGTACCCTGGTGTTCACCACCCTGGGGCTATCTTGGTGGGATGGCTGCAGCTGGTGTGGGCTAGGGGCCCTGGGCTCACTGGGTAGGTTGGTTAGGATGGCTGGACCCTACTCCAATTCATGATGTCATCTTGGAGAGGGAGTATAAGCTGGGGCTCTTGCCAGCCCCTCCATCTTGGAGAGAGTTCCAGCAGTTGCCTCTGACATTTGGAGGAATTTTAGGGCTGGCTTCTTTCTATGCTAGTTGCTCTTTTAAATCGCAGCTTTTATTCTGTGTCCGTGTGTCTGGAGTTGGTGTGGGCTAGAAACCCAGTGGTTGTTGAGGGATAGCAGGCTGGCTATAGCTTCCAGACCCTGCCCTAGTCTTCCCTTTCAAGGTAGAGGGGGAGTGTAAACTGTAGTGCTTGCCAGTCCTTTCCACCATAGCGTGTTTCAGCAGCACTCATGCCATTTGACAGCTTTCTAGGGATGGATCTTTTATAAATTGCTATTTTATACCTCAGGATTTCCCCCCCCACCGTGCCCCAGGGCAGATAAATCTGCTCCTAATCCCTCAGTAATGTCCATCTCAACTGCAGTTTGCAACGCTGGGAGTGGAGGTTCTCTTCATTACCATCTCCATCTCTCCTGGAGTTCTCCATACCTTTTGTTGCGTTCAGTTAGCACTCAGTTCTTCTTTAGGAGGAATTGCTCTATAAATAGCTTTAGATTTGGTATGTCCATGGAGGAGGTGAGTTTGGAGTCTTCCTGTGTTTCTAACTTGTACTGGAACTCTTCCTTTTTTTCTTGAGTTCTAGTACAAGATGGCAACAAAGGAAGACACCAAACTCACCTTCTCTCTATATACATATTTAAATGTTTATTTATTTTTGAGAGGGAGAGCACAAACAGGGGAGGGGCAGAGAGAGAGAGAGGGGTACACAGAATCTGAAGCAGGCTCCAGGCTCCAAGCTGTCAGCACAGAGCCCAAGGAAGGGCTCAAATTCATGAACTGTGAGATCGTGACCTGAGCTAAAGTCAGATGCTCAATTGTTTGAGCCACCCAGGTGCCCCTTGCTTAGTCATATATTAATTTTATTTATCTTAATATCAGTTTCTGGTTTCATTAATTTTTTTCTCTACTGTTGTAGAGTAAATAGTAAAATGGCTGTTTCACTGATTTTCAGTCTTACTTCGGTTATGCTGGACATTGTGGATATCATGTTATGGAGGCTGTGGGGTCTGTCACAGTCTTCCAAAGAGGTTTGAAGCTTTTGTTTAAGCAGACAGGTAACTTGGTTTGATCCTGAAATAGAAACTTGTGTTGGAAAACAGCTCAAATATTACTTCAGCTCTTTTATCTTTGTCTGACCTGCTTTGTATTTGCTGTGTGCCTACATGTTTCAGGAATTAGAGACTTGGAAGAGTTCATACACAGAATTTAGGTTTTCCACACTCTCTCTCCTTTCCTTGATTCTTGTTTCCTATTCCAGTAGCTGTTGTTGCCTCAAACTTTCCTCTAGGTTTTTAGGAGAGATAAGAAGACTTCTGGTTTTAATTACTCCATGTTTTGTGCTTACCTTATTATTCATTCAAGCTAAAGTCAAAAGAAATGATGAATTGCCCACACCATTTCTTTCCCTCAGGCTCAGTTTCCATCCAGTGTCCTCATGTTTTCCTTCACCCTTCAGTGCCTTCAGCCCTGAAATATATAGAGGATATCTGCAAGATTAGCAGGCCTGCTAGGAATTTATCTGACCATATCAGAATTGGAAATTTGTCTGATATTAGTATAACCATTCCAGCTTTCTTATGATCATTTGCTTTTGTGTATATTCTGCCCCCCCTTTTTAGTTTTTACTACTCTGATTTTTTAAAGTTAATATTTTTAAAGCAGTTTTAGGTTTACAACAAAATAAAGAGGGAGGTACAGAGATTTCCCATATAATCCCTGCTCCCCACATATGCATAGCCTTCCCCATTATTAACATCATACATTTTTACCAAGGGTGAACCTACATTGACACAACATAATCATCCATAGTTTACCTTAGGGTCCACTTTTCGTGTTGTATATTTCGTGGATCTGGACAGATGAATAATGGCATATGTCCATCATTATAATATCATACAGTATTATGTATGTTCACTGACCTAAATATTCTCTGTGCTCTGCCTATTCATCTTTCCACCACTTTCCCTCCCTCACCCAGCAACCCATGTTCATTTTATTGTCTCCATAGTTTTGTCTTTTACAGAATGTCATATAGAAGAAA